>NC_136067.1:1575742463-1576096296 GCF_964261635.1 Lissotriton helveticus
TCCGATTGTCCAGGCCGGTCCTAGGCTATCAGCTAGCCCTGCAGATGTAGTTTATGGCCACAGCTGTAAAGAATCACCCCTCTTCAAAGGAGTTATAGTAGATCAAGGCCCACACTCGATGAGATCCGTCACAGCAGAAGCGTTGCTATTATCTGAAAACCATCCTGTATTGTGATTGGGGAGGGGACCGAGCGTGAAGCGGAAGATTCCAGGGATGACTCTTTGTACATCAAAGTTTTTACAATTATGTGTCACATTAAAAATATATAGCACTCCGACAAAGTAGTAAGATTATAAAACTTTAATAATTTATAAATATATACAAGAAAACAAAAATAGTAATAACATATAAACATTTTTAGGGAAAAACAACGAAGTAGCGGTCGGCTGTGCGAATAGTCCCAACGCAGCACAACGT
Source organism: Lissotriton helveticus (assembly GCF_964261635.1). NCBI lineage: Eukaryota > Metazoa > Chordata > Amphibia > Caudata > Salamandridae > Lissotriton > Lissotriton helveticus. The sequence goes on from NC_136067.1 coordinate 1,575,742,882, forward strand.
CCAGATTTCCGGCGTGGGGCGTCGCGGGGGGTGGGTCATCAGTAGCAAACTGTTGTGCGAATAGTTCCAAGGCAGCAGAACGCGCCGAAATCTAGATGACACGAAAGTGATGTCTAGTAAGTTGCCACCCAGCAAATAACGGCGTGGGGCGTCGCGGGGGGTGGGTCATCAGGAGCAAACTGTTGTGCGAATAGTTCCAAGGCAGCAGAACGATGGCACCAAGGTGATGTCCAGTAAGTTGCCGCACTGGTTTTGGTATCCTACAATGCTGCTCCGAATAACGGCGTGGGGCGCCCCGGGGGGAGGCGGCGTGAACGGGCCTCTCCAGGTGGAGTGTCATCTGTTGTAGTGGGGCGCCCCTTTACCGTTTCAGTTGCCATTCCGTCCGTTTTTGGTCCACTGTGTCAAAAGCCGCAATTCAGCTGAGTTGCGCCCACTCTTGCTGTGCAGCGATAGGCGGCTGTCACAGGACTCTCAAAATGGCGGCAGGCTCTTTCCTTTTTGGGCCTGGTCCACTGAAATGGCCCTGGGACACCTTGGAAATCGGACGCTTGTCTGCTAGGTCTTGGACCCCATTCTCGAAAGCGTCCCCTCCGCCTTGAGAATTCATCAAAAGTTTTGGGGGCCCCGACTCCTGCAGGCTTCTGGTGGGGAGCGGCTGCCATGATTGCTCGCGGAATGACCACGACGGAGCTACGAGATGGTGGTGCTCTCATGCTGATGCCAGTTTAGTCTGAAACATCCAGAAACAAGGTGGGGCTTTCATCGTTTGGGAAAAAAAAAAGTTTTCATCCAATGAAAAGTGTTGTTTTTAGGTCATATGATCAAGCCTTCCATCATTAGGAAACCAAAAGTAAAATGAACCAATGAAAAGTTTTATAAACAAGTCACATGACCTGTTATGCGGCATAGGGTATAAAATGCGTAGAAAATACGTTGGCACGTGAGGCGGCGTCAGTAGCGGACCGATGTGCGAATAGGCCGAAGGCAATACAACGCGCCAAGATCCGGATGGCACCGAGGTGGTGTCCAGCAAGTTGCAGCACTGGTGTGGCCATCCTACAATGCTGAAAGTCGGCGTGGGGCGCCCCGTTGGCCTGTGAGTTTGCGTCAGTAGTGGACCGATGTGCGAATAGGCCGAAGGCAGCACAACGCGCCAAGATCCGGATGGCACCGAGGTGGTGTCTAGTAAGTTGCTGTACTGGTGTGGTCATCCTACAATGCTGAAACTCGGCGTGGGTCGCCCCATTAACCTGTGAGATGGCGTCAGTAGCGGACCGATGTGCGAATAGGCCGAAGGCAGCACAACGCGCCAAGATCCGGATGTCACCGTGGTGGTTTCATAGTTGAGAGGCACTTCATCTGCAGTGGGGCGCCGAGATCCGGATGGCACCGAGGTGATGTCTAGCAAGTTGCTGTACTGGTGTGGTCATTCTACAATGCTGAAAGTCGGCGTGGGGCGCCCCATTAGCCTGTGAGATGGCGTCAGTAGCGGACTGATGTGCGAATGGGGCCAAAGGCAGCGCAACAATATTTTCTGAAGAGAAGACACCAAAAGGTGCTGACATTCCAAGATCCGGATGGCACCGAGGTGGTGTCTAGCAAGCTATGCAGTTGAGTTGTGTGCGCACTTGCGGCGAATAGGTCGAAGGCAGCATAACAATGTTTTTTTAATAGAAGACACCACAAGGCGTTGAGATTCGGTTACCACCGAGGTGATGTCTAGCAAGTTGCCGCACTGGTGTGGCCATCCTACAATACTGCTCCGAATAACGGCGTGGGGTGCCCGAAGGGGGGGGGAGCCGGCGTGAATGGGCCTTCCTAGGTGGAGGCTCGTCTGCTGTAGTGGGGCGCCCCTTTACCGTTTCAGTTGCCATTCAGCTGAGTTTCGGCTGCTCTTGATGCTACAGCGACAGGCGGCTGCAAGAGGACTCTCAAAATGGCGGCCTGTTCTTTGGATTTGGGCCTGGTCCACTAAAATGGCCCTGGGACACCTTAGAACTCGGACGCTCGATATTTTTTTCCTTTCCTGTACATGCAAAAAAAGGTAAATGCCCGGTACGTTACACGCTTCATCTGCCACGATGAACTCTCCAGAGGAACCGAAAAAAAATATAGTTGTGGTAACTATACCATGCATCGTCATATGTGGCACCAATTAATTATAGTGCTGCATAAAAGAGAGATTTGGAGGAGAACCCCTGACCTGCTAGTACATTCATCAAAGAAGTGGCACTGAGAGCTTCAGAGGCAAGGGAAACGATCCCAAATATTTAGAAGAACTTTGGAAAGATTAAAATGACATGTTTAGATTGTGGCAAATTAATTTCATGTGGACAGATGAGTGTTACTCTAATAAATACAGCATATGAACATCATCATAGTCGATGGTTGGTAGAGACATTTTGACTATATCCTGGACCTGCCCGTCCTCGCCCAAAATGGCGCCGGAATAAATGGGACTCGTAACTCCTTGTTGTGTACTGGTTGCAGAACCTTGAAATCACGAGATACGTATGCAGTTTTGAAGTACATGGCGGGCGGGGACGAGAATTGATTGACTATTTCGACATCCCTATTGATATTAAGTTCTGATGTGTTATTGATTACTGTACTGTTGAAAGTTTGAATTAACGTCACCCATGGTACTTGCCCGCAAATGTATATCTAGATCATTTTATTGTAACTGGCCCTGTCGTATTTTAATTATAAAATGTACGTCCACCGATTCCGTAACTGTTAGACACCTTAGTTCTTGCAACCTAATGGCCCGCCCGTTACGTTCCTCTACAGTGTAAATGTCTATTCATCATATACGATTACAGTTTGCTCTGTGGCAGGCCCACGTGGTTATAGGCTCGTATTTGTATAATGACATTTTCACAATAAAGGTTTTTAAAAGAAAACATGGTAGTAGTATATACATTGGTAAAGTTTTTAATAATAGTCACTGTTTTAGAATCATTAAAAGGCAAGTGAAATAAAGCAGACCAATTACATGAAGGGTAAAAGGTATAATACGAAGGAACGCAGTAAAGATAAATGGTCAAGGGCTGTTGTGTTTTCTATTCCTGCAACATAAAGTGATCGATAAGAATCTCATATTCAGGCGTATCGGCGACTAAGACAGCAGGTCGACCCTCTTTTGCTCAACCGCTCCGTCATGGGACGAAGAAACGCTCTTTTTCTCGAAAAAAGAATATATTTTACTTGCAGGACAGTTGTAAAATTTCCGGGAAAGTACATTAGCCTGGAACATTATAACATATATTTAAGAAAAAATAATGTTCGGAAGTAATGAAAAGCGTAATTTTTAGGTCATATGACCAAGCCTTTCATCATTACAATAAGAAAAGTAAAATGAACCAATGAAAAGTTTTATTAACAAGTCACATGACTTGTTATGCTTACGTTACGCGCTGCGCGCCCCGGATGACTTCCGGATGCGCTAACGCGGCGCGTCATATGACGCATTATGCGACAACGCAGGTACAGAATATAGTCAAAATGTCTCCACCAACCAGCGGTCGGAACACAACCCCTTTCAGCAGGCTAAATAGTTCTGTTAAATGGCAACAGAAGGGACAGGCAACAAGAACCATCAGTCAAAGAGGGGAGGGCTAGTTCTTCTCTACCGGGTTACATTGGGGCGCTACCGGAACTGATCGAATTGGTAGTCTTCAGTGTTTCTGGATGTTTCAGACTGAAGCTGGGGTTAGCATGAGAGCAGCACCATTTCGTAGCTCCGTCGTGGTCATTCCGCAACCAATCATGGCAGCCGTTCTTTATCGTTATTTTGGGCGGGGTGGGTGGCGGAGCCGAGCTGTTTTGCAGCCATCATTGTGTGGAGTTCAGTTCATCTCACTAGTTTTTTATTTGTCATGAGGGGTTGTTCCTAATGTTTCTATTTTAGCGAGGTCAAAAAGAGATCCCATTAGTGGCCTACTGATTTTGCTCGATTCCTTTTCTTTTTTTTACACGATTTTTCGTTATCTGCAAAGACTAAACAGAGTATTGCGACTCTGTGTTTGTTTGTAAATAGAGAATGAACCAAAGAGAACTAATTCTAAAACAGTAAATACTTGGATAACAATCAATCAAATGGAGAGAGAAGCAGGCACGACGGATTACAACGGGGGCAAACGCCTGCGTTAACTACCTTTCACTATCTGCAAAGAGAGAGTACTCCTAATAGAAATGAGGGGGGGGGGCACCATTCAAAGCAGATCAGTGTGCATAAACACGAAAATGTTTTCACTTACCACGTACTTGACATTCGACAGCTTATGATATTTGCTATTAAAAAACCATTGAAATTCACTGAAAAAACCATAGGTTATAGACCATATATAGTTAGGAATTAGCATTTACAAAACCTTGAAAATTCACTGAAAAAACCATAGGTTATAGACCATATATAGTTAGGAATTAGCATTTAAAAAACCTTATTTTACTCACACAAAACCATTGAAATTCCATATATAGTTAGTTGCACTAACTATATATCGCGCACCCGCAATCCACTGCTGATCATGTCACATATTACATCATTCATGACATGGTCAGTGACATCACTGATGACATCACTGATGACATCTCAAATGACATCACTGATGACATCACTGATGACATCTCATTTGACATCATTCTTGTGCTAATACGATAAACCTCTTCAGACTCTAATATAACCTTAGATACACTCAGTGTATACAGACACTCACACACTGCCACTCATCCATGGAGTTACTCACACACCCAGTCAGTCATGCAAAGAAACAATCTCACCTCCATTTCTTCAACTATACAGTTAAACACACCTTACTTATTGAAACATATACTAACACATATTTACTCTCTTATACAATCCCTGATACAAGTTCACAATGATCGATACAACCACTCACTCATTCAGTGGCTCTCATGCACAGTTATTTATATATGCCAACTCTCACATGTACTGTGTTTTACATATGTACTTACTATGACATGTAGCATTGAGATATCCATTCACTCATCAATACACTCATGCACACAGTCAACTGCCCATGTAGCTGTTTCCACATGCACTCTTGAACTCATACACCTAGTGAATAAACTGCTCACACATCTATGCATAGAGTCACACACCTTCCAGCCACCCCCACACAAACTCAATCTCCCATAGAAATACTTGGGCAACCAATTAATAACACATATAGCCTCTCGTATAGCTAATGATCAACACATGCAGCAGTTTACAGAACAACAGACATAATGATGCACAAATTAAGACAGTTTAGTCACTAACCCATGCATTCAGTGAGACACATTTAATCACTCACTCATACAGTCAGTCATGCACCTACTAAATCCTTCATCCAGACACTTATACATCCACTCAAGACATATTTTAACTTTACAGAAAAATACAGTCACTGGATGTTGTCATCAGTGATGTCATCAGTGATGTCATTTGAGATGTCATCAGTGATGTCATCAGTGATGTCACTGACCATGTCATGAATGATGTAATATGTGACATGATCAGCAGTGGATTGCGGGTGCGCGATATATAGTTAGTGCAACTAACTATATATGGAATTTCAATGGTTTTGTGTGAGTAAAATAAGGTTTTTTAAATGCTAATTCCTAACTATATATGGTCTATAACCTATGGTTTTTTCTGTGAATATATATATATATTCACTGAAAAAACCATAGGTTTCAGGAGTTATATAGTTAGGAATTAGTTTTTAAAAAACCTTTGAAATTCACTCAAAAAACTATAAGTTTTAGTGGTGTTATAGTTAGCTGGACATTTTACTCATACAAAACCAATGAAATTGCTCCTATATAGTTAGTTGTACTAACTATATTTCGCGCACCCACAATCCACTGCTGATAATGTCACATATTGGATCATTCATGACATGGTCAGTGACATCACTGATGACATCTCAAATGACATCACTGATGACATCACTGATGACATCATCCAGTGAATGTGGTTTGCTTCGTTATTTAAATATGCATTATATATATAGCAATTTACATTGAAGAATGAGTGGATATATATAAATAAATATTTGGATGGAGGATTTAGTAGCAGTGTAACTGACTGTTTACTTGACCAATTTATAATGTCTCACTAAATATAGTGGATAGTGACTAAACTGTGTGAATATCTGTATCACTTTGTCAGTTGTTGTGTAAACTGATTCTACAGTTGGTTACTAGCTATGTGAAAGTCTATATTAGTTATTGATTAGTTAACTGAGTATTTGTATGGGAGTGTGAAAGTGTGTGTGGTTCGGTGGGGGTGTGCGACTGTCCAAAGATATGTGAATAGTTGATTCAGTAGATATATGAAGTTAAAACTACATGTTCTAACAGTTTGGGTGAGGGAATCTCTTTATGGGTGTGGTGATGAGCAAATATATTTCTCAAAGGTACAGGTCCAACAAACTAGAAAAATAAAAGGCAGTGTATGTGTCAGTTGTTGTATATAAATAAGTATACATAAGACACAATGATTGTGTGAGTGACTGTATGGATACCTGTATACTTGTAATAATGATTTTATAATTCACTAAGTATGACTTACTATCTAAATGAATAGAAGAAGTGGTGTTTGTATAAGTGTTTTGCTAAGTAAATATGTAAGTAGGATCCATTGTTTGCATAAGTGAGTAGGATGACTTCATATGTGAATAGGATGCGTGCTGTTGTTTAATGTCGATATAGATGTATAAGTATTTTTTATAGTGTTCTATTGTTCATTGACAGCATGTATGAGGGAATCCATAGGTAAGTGATTAGATAAGTGTATACATCTATGAATCGCTGAGTGGATTTTTAGATACTTGTATTGCTGTGACAATGGATTTAAATATGATACTCTGTATTTTACAAACAGGGATGAAAAATTGTAATAGTGTATGAAAAGGTGTATGTGATTGTCACGTGGATGATGTCATCAGTGATGTCATTTGAGATGTCATCAGTGATGTCACTGACCATGTCATGAATGATCTAATGTGACATCATCAGCAGTGGATTGCGGGTGCGCGAAATATAGTTAGTACAAGTAACTATATAGGAGCAATTTCATTGGTTTTGTATGAGTAAAATGTCCAGCTAACTATAACACCACTAAAACTTATAGTTTTTTGAGTGAATTTCAAATGTTTTTTAAAAACTAATTCCTAACTATATAACTCCTGAAACCTATGTTTTTTTCAGTGAATTTCAAAGGTTTTTTTAAATGCTAATTCCTAACTATATAAGGCCTGAAACCTGTGGTTTTTTCAGTGAATTTCAAAGGTTTTTTAAATGCTAATTCCTAACTATATAAGGCCTGAAACCTTTGGTTTTTTCAGTGTTTTAAAAAAAAAAAATTGATTGGTTAACTGGCTTATTAAGTATATCTTAGTGAATACATATATTAGCGAGTAAGGTTTAAATATTTAAATATATGCATGAGTGATGTAATATGTGATGTCATCAGCAGTGCATTGCAGACGTGCAAGTTATAGTGAATCCAACTAACTATAACGTGGGAATTTCAATGGTTTTATGCGACTAAACTTTCCAGCTAACTATAACTGGTGTGAAACCTATGGTTTTTCAATGAATTTCAAAGGTTTTTTAAATGCTAATTCCTAACTATAACTGGTGTGTAACCTATGGTTTTTTCAGTGAATATATATATATATATATATAATTTCTATGGCAAAATAAAACCCCTCATTTTGTTCCTTTTCAAATTAAATGTATTAAGTGTTACCACTTTATTCCAATCAAGATGACTTCAGGTGTGCCATTCTTTTGTCATAAGTAAGACTGTTAGCGTTCTAGTTGTTCTTTAGAACACTCTGGGACATTCTGTCATTGGGCAATAGTTGGGCTACATCTGGCTGATATTTGGGCTACATTTGGGCTCTTTTGTCTCTGGTGGCCATCTTGGGAGACTGCATATCAGAATTTTTTTAATGAAATATAAGAGGATTTGAGAAGTCACTCAAAATGTGCCCTAATTTTTCTTTCTTCAGCACTAATCATAATTTCTATGGCAAAGTGAACCCCCTCATTTTGTTCCTTTGCAAATTAAATGTTTTAAGTGTTAACACTTTATTCCAATCAAGATGACTTCAGGTGTGCCATACATTTATCATAAGTAAGACTGTTAGCGCTCTAGTTGTTCTTTAGAACACTGTGGGACATTCTGTCATTGGGCTATAGTTGGGCTACATCTGGCTGATATTTGGGCTACATTTGTTTTTTTTTGTCTCTGGTGGCCATCTTTGGGCTACATTGGGCTACTTTGGGCTACATTGGGCTACATCGGGCTACATTTGGGCTCTAACATATATATAGCCCAATGTAGCCCAATATATATTTTTTCAAAGTTAATTTTCGTAAAAACTACTGTAGCACATATCTTGAAACATAGCAAAGGCACATCGGGCTACCAGTCCCTACAATTTTGCCAAGTTTGGTGGAAAACCATTCAGCTGTTCGGGCTAAAAGTGAGTCCAACCGCCCTATGGAAATTAACATGGGGAAAACATGTTTTGGGACCCCCTTTTATCTCGGCCCCCGCTTGACGAATCCCCCCCAAACTTTAAGGGAAGGAGCGGAGCGCCGCGAGGCAAAGTTAAGGAAAATTTCAGGAAGATTCCTCAACCGGCGCCAAAGTTATTCCTTTATATATATATATATATATTCACTGAAAAAACCATAGGTTTCAGGCCTTATATAGTTAGGAATTAGCATTTAAAAAACCTTTGAAATTCACTCAAAAAACTATAAGTTTTAGGGGTGTTATAGATAGCTGGACATTTCACTCATACAAAACCATTGAAATTGCTCCTATATAGCTAGTTGTACTAACTATATTTCGCGGACCCGCAATCCACTGCTGATGATGTCACATATTACATCATTCATGACATGGTCAGTGACATCACTGATATCATCTCAAATGACATCACTGATGACATGCAGGGGGCTCCATTGCAGAGAGGTGTAATGAGGCCACACCCTTTTTACACCTCTCTGCAACGCAGCCCCTGGGCGTGTTTGCAGAGGGGGAAGTAAGTCCCCTTGCATACTGGGGGTCCCTGTGGGCCAACTAGCCCACCAGGAGCATCCAGTATGCGCCAAGGGCCTGCGTTGCTTTGGGCCGCAGTCCCCGGGGCAGTGTGGGGGGATTGGGGACCACCACACTTCTTTATCACTATGGCCCCGTGATTTGGTCCCCCCGGGGGGTAATTAAAAAAAAAAGACCGGGTTTAAAAAAAAAATATGGGCCTTTTTTGTCCTTGTGGGACCACCTGAGCAGGCGTAGGAGGTCAGGGTGTGTATACCCTGCCCCCTTTTTGTGTTCTACACGTTTGTTTTTCTGCTTTCTTGTGCCTCGGTCTCCTGAGCACAAGATGGATGCCAACACTTCCTGGTTAGAAGTGTTGACAGCCAATGAGCATGCAGCTTTCTCGGGAAGGCATGCTGATTGGCTGCCACTGTCTGTCAACACTAGCACAAGATGGATGCCAACACTTCCTGGTTAGAAGTCTTGACAGCCAATGAGCATGCAGCTTTCTCGGGGGGGCATGCTGATTGACTGCCACTGTCTGTCAACACTCCAAACCAGGAAGTGTTGGCAGCCATCTTGTGCCTCGGTAGAACCAAGGCACTAGAAAGCAGTGAAACAAAGGTGGAAAACACGCAAAGGGGGCAGGCGTAGGAGGTCAGGGTGTGTATACCCTGCCCCCTTTTTGTGTTCTACACGTTTGTTTTTCTGCTTTCTTGTGCCTCGGTCTACCGAGCACAAGATGGATGCCAACAATTCCTGGTTAGAAGTGTTGACAGCCAATGAGCATGCAGCTTTCTCGGGAAGGCATGCTGATTGGCTGCCACTGTCTGTCAACACTAGCACAAGATGGATGCCAACACTTCCTGGTTAGAAGTCTTGACAGCCAATGAGCATGCAGCTTTCTCGGGAAGGCATGCTGATTGACTGCCACTGTCTGTCAACACTCCAAACCAGGAAGTGTTGGCAGCCATCTTGTGCCTCGGTAGAACCAAGGCACAAGAAAGCAGTGAAACAAAGGTGGAAAACACGCAAAGGGGGCAGGGTAGAAGCACCCTGACCCCCTAGGTCTGCTCAGGGGGTCCCACAAGGAACCCCAAGGCCCAAAAACATTTTTATTTTATTTTTATTTACGGGGTGCGTACGTGTACCTATGCGAGGTATGCATACGGTGCGCGTACCCCGCGATTGAAAACATGTTGGGGGCCTTGGGGGTCCTTGTGGGACCCCTGAGCAGGCCTAGGGGGTCAGGGTGCTTCTACCCTGCCCCCTTTTTGAGTTCTACACGTTTGTTTTTCTGCTATCCTGTGCCTCAGTCTACCGAGGCACAAGATGGCTGCCAACAATTTCTGTTTTGGAGTGTTGATAGACTGTGGCAGCCAATCAGCATGCACCTCCTGCACGCAAAGGTACGCGCACGTGCACGCACGGTACGCGCACGGTACACGGAGCCGTGCGCGTACGGTGCGCGCTTATAGATATATAAATTTATAAGTTCCTGTATAACTAAGTATGTGTTTCCATAAGTGATCGTTTAAGAGAGTCAGTATGTGTATGTTTGTGTGTATAGCTGTATATGCAAATAAAGGGATGTTTGATAGTTTATTTGCATGTGTTAGTATGTGTGTGGATGAGTATCGGTGTGTAACAGGATGTATAGGAGTACATATGATGATTGAGTACATGTATGAGCGACTATATAGAACTGTTGGTGAATGAGTGGATGTGGAAGTAGATGTTGGAATAGGTTGTTGTAACTGGTATTGGTATCTCCATTTTCTTGAAAATTTTTGTTTCTATTTTTGAATGTGTGTATTAGAGTGAGAGGAGGTCTGCCACTCTTTCACATGGATGATGTCATCAGTGATGTCATTTGAGATGTCATCAGTGATGTCATGAGTGATGTCACTGACCATGTCATGAGTGATGTAATATGTGACGTCATCAGCAGTGCATTGCGGGTGCGCGAGTTATAGTTAGCTGAACTAACTATAATGGGGGAATTTCAAAGGTTTTGTATGAGTAAAATGACCAGCTAACTATAACTGGTGTGAAACCTATGTTTTTTTCACTGAATTTCAAAGGTTTTTAAAATGCTAATTCCTAACTATAACGTGTGTGAAACCTATGGTTTTTTCAGTGAATTTGCAAAGTTTTTTAAATGCTAATTCCGAACTATAACGTGGCTGAAACCTATGGTTTTTTCAGTGAATTTCAAAGGTTTTCAAAATGGTAATTCCTAACTATAACGTGGCTGAAACCTATGGTTTTTTCAGTGAATTTCAATGGTTTTGTAAACGGTAATTTTTAAATGTATTAATTGTTATATTTTTTATACTGATTTACTACATTATTTTAAATTATTTATTTTTAGATATTTTATTTTTTAAATTACAATACATATTTTTAATGTAAATTGAAAAAAATATTTTTCACACCTCTCTGCAACGCAGCCCCCTGGCGCTTTTGCAGAGGGGGAACTAATTCCCCTTGCATACTGGGCGTCCCTGGGGGCCAACTAGCCCACCTGGAACCTCCAGTATGCTCCAGGGGGCTGCATTGCAGAGAGGTGTTATGAGGCTATGCCCCTTTTTACACCTCTCTGCAACGCAGCCCCCTTGCGTGTTTGCAGAGGGGGAACTAATTTCCCTTGCATACTGGGGGTCCCTGGGGGCCAACTAGCCCACCAGGAGCCTCCAGTATGCACCAGGGGGCTGCGTTGCTTTGCCCCAGGGGGCAGCGGTCCCCAGGGCAGTGTGCGGGAGGATTGGGGACCCCCCACACTTCTTTATTACTATGCCCCCGCAATTTAGTCCCCCCGGGGGGTAATCTGAAAAAAAACAGACCAGGTTTAAAAAAAAAAGAATTTGGGGCCTTGGGGGTCCTTGTGGGACCACCTGGGCAGGCCTAGGGGGTCAGGGTGTGTCTACCCTGCCCCCTTTTTGTGTTCTACACGTTTGTTTTTCTGCTTTCTTGTGCCTCGGTCTACCAAGCACAAGATGGATGCCAACACTTCCTGGTTTGAAGTGTTGACAGCCAATGAGCATGCAGCTTTCTCGGGAAGGCATGCTGATTGGCTGCCACTGTCTGTCAACACTCCAAAACAGAAATTGTTGGCAGCCATCTTGTGCCTCGGTAGACTGAGGCACAGGAAAGCAGAAATACAAACGTGTAGAACTCAAAAAGGGGGCAGGGTAGAAGCACCCTGACCCTCTAGGCCTGCTCAGGGTGTCCCACAAGGACCCCCAAGGACCCCCAAAAAATGTTTTTTTTTTTTTTAAATCGCGGGGTGCTCGCACGGTGCTCGCACGGTGCGCGCACGGTGCTCGCTTATAGATATATAATTTTTTTCAAATTCGATTTTCTCAACTACTACTGGAGGGATTTACACCATTTAAACAAAAGTGTGATCTGCGAATCAGACTGTACCATTTTGCCAAATTTGGTGTAATTCCGTTCAGCCGTTCGGGCTGTAGCCGTGTCTAATCGTCCTACGGACATTAACATGTTGAAAACACGTTTTGGGACCCCCTTTTTTCTCAGGCCCCGCTTTGCGAATCTACCCGAGACTTTTAGGAAAAAAGCGGAGCGGAACAGGCCATCTTCTTTGAGAAATTAGCGAAGATTCAACAACCGGCGCCAAAGTTATTCCCATTAGAATGTTGCAGATTTACTATGGAAACTAGGTCCTAACTACATATATATATATATATATATATATATATATATATATATATATATTCACAGAAAAAAACATAGGTTATAGACCATATATAGTTAAGAATTAGCATTTACAAAACCTTGAAAATTCACTGAAAAAACCATAGGTTATAGACCATATATAGTTAGGAATTAGCATTTAGAAAACCTTATTTTACTCACACAAAACCATTGAAATTCCATATATAGTTAGTTGCACTAACTATATATCGCGCACCCGCAATCCACTGCTGATGATGTCACATATTACATCATTCATGACATGGTCAGTGACATCACTGATGACATCACTGATGACATCTCAAATGACATCACTGATGACATCACTGATAACAACATCCAGTGATTTTTTGTTTCTATAAAGTTTAAATATGTCTTACATATTGAAGAATGAGTGGATGTGTAAGTGTCTGGACGAAGGATTTAGTAGGTGCATGACTGACTGTATGAGTGAGTGATTAAATGTGTCTCACTGACTGCATGGGTTAGTGACTAAACTGTCTTAATTTGTGCATCATTATGTCTGTTGTTCTGTAAACTGCTGCATGTGTTGATCAGTAGCTATATGAGTAACTATATGGGTTATTGATTGATTGCCCAAGTATTTGTATGGGAGACTGAGTGTGTGTGTGGCTAGCTGGGAGGTGTGTGACTCTGTGCAGATCAATCTGTACTTGTATCAATGATTGTATAAGAAGGTAAGTATGTGTTAGTATATGTTTGAAAATGTAAGGTGCTCTATGTTTAACTGTATAGACAAGAAAATGGAAGTGTCATTGATTCTTTACAGGACTGACTAGGTGTGTGAGTAACTCCATGGATGAGTGGCAGACTGTGAGTGTCTGTATAGGTGTATGAGTGCATATGATAGTGTTGTAAAGATGAGTGATTGTATGTATGAATGATTGTATGGGTGAATGAGTGAAGGTGTGTGTAGACGTAGCAATCAGTGAGTGCGTATGTAGTAACAAGTATTGGTGTGTCAATGGTTTCAAAAATTATACTCTCTTTTTAACACTGGGTGAAACAGAGGTTATATTAAAATGTGAGGAGATGCATTGTATTGTCACATGAATGATATCATCAGTGATGTGGTCATTGATGTCAAATGAGATGTCATCAGTGATGTCATCAGTGATGTCATTTGAGATGTCATCAGTGATGTCATCAGTGATGTCACTGACCATGTCATGAATGATGTAATATGTGACATCATCAGCAGTGGATTGCGGGTGCGCGATATATAGTTAGTGCAACTAACTATATATGGAATTTCAATGGTTTTGTGTGAGTAAAATAAGGTTTTCTAAATGCTAATTCCTAACTATATATGGTCTATAACCTATGGTTTTTTCAGTGAATTTTCAAGGTGTTGTAAATGCTAATTCCTAACTATATATGGTCTATAACCTATGGTTTTTTCTGTGAATTTCATTGGTTTTTTAACAGCTAATATCTGTAGCTGTAAAATGTATTCTTCTTTAAATCCAAAAATATATTTTATATGTTTATGAATAATTTTTTTTTAAAATATTTTTTTTTCTTTGTTCCCGCTTCGCGAATCGGGAAGCTTCCCGTTAGCTGACCTTGATGCCGCGAAATAGACCGCGAGCCGGTAAACGTTTCTTTACCGCAAGTGCCGCGTTAGAAAACAACATCGTGACGCCTCCCGTCCGCATGACGTTTCACGTTGTCGCGTGATACGTCATATGACGTGCTACGTTAGCGAACTGGTACGCGAAGCGAGTCGCAAAGCGCAGGTTTCTGGAAGCAAACCGGGAGGCCCTGCAAAGCGCTTAACGTAAACACAGCAAGTCATGTGACTTGGTAATAACACTTTTCATTGGTTCATTTCACTTTTGTTTTCCTAATGATGTAAGACTAGGTCATATAATCTAAAATGAACACTTTTGATTGGTTGAGAACTCTTGTTTTTCCCAAATGATGAAAATCCCTCCTTCTTTCCTCACTCTGACTTTCATCATTGTGAGAGAAAGACCCTTTGTGATCACTGAGCAATGGCTTCTTTAGTAGCTTCAGCTGGTGCTTCCCCACCACCTCCACCACATCCAAGGAAGAGTGGACCACCTGCTCAAGTTATAATTCAACAAGAAGAAGAAGAAGAGGAACAGGACGACGAGCACTAAGAGAGGCAGTTTTTGCCTGAGCAGCCCAGGACGTCTCACCGGAAAGAAAACTTCATTTGGCAATTTTTTAAAATTCCCAAAGGTCAGAAAAAAGTAAATGCAAGATACGTAACTTGCCTTATATGTCAAGATAGACTGTCCAGAGGAACCGAGAAAAAATACAGTTTCGGAAACTACACAATGCATCGCCATATGACTAGGTGGCATCCTAACAACTACAGTGCTGCACAGTTTCGGAACGACCTAGATAATCTCCCTATTATGGCCAGAAGATCTGTTGTACCGGAAGTAACGGGACCAGAGGGCAGGGAGATGGTGCCAAATATACAAATGAAATTTGGTGAAGTAAAACACATCTGCGTATTTTGCGATGGATTCATTTCCTACGGAGAAAAAAGCATCACTCTGATCAACAGAGCTATTGACTATCATATGCAAGTTTGTACGAAACGCCCAAAATAATAAATACTTCTTTTTTTGTTTTGTTGCTCCTGTTGAGCCCTTTACAATGAATCGTTTTCATTGCCCCCTCCAAGAAAAACCCCAAAAAATATAAAACTGTTCAGAAAAATTCAAAAAAAGTAAAAAAATGTTCCGAAAAATAATAAAAAAAATATAAAACAACAAAAACAATAAAAAAAAAAGTTATTTTCAGAACTACCGCCCCGTTATTAAAAAATTGGTACAATATTTGGAACTGTGCCAACCTCTATTTCTCTTAGTTCGCTTCCCAGTTCGCTCGCCGGTACGCGAACCAGAAGCGAACCAAAAACAGTAAGTATAAGGGAAGGAAACAGACACTTATGTTAAAAGAAAGACAGCTATAGGGGAGTAAACTAGAGATACTATTACCCGTAATCCACTGCTGATGATGTCACATATTACATCATTCATGACATGCTCACTGACATCATCAGCAGAGGATTGCGGGTTTTTTGGCAACGTGCCTTATCCACGGTTTAATAACGCTGCCTTTTGCTTTATATAAGTTTTCAAATTGTATGAAATATATACCAATAGGTCGTTATGAACCTTTAGGTAGTGCTTTTCTTCATGAGGTCTGGTCGCTTCCATACACATACAGATGTTTCAAAGATGATCAAGAAGTTTATCTGAATGGAGAGGAATGCACTGAGACGCCAGATCATTCACTAATGTGTAGGCACATACAGTTACACGGTTCATGCAACAAACACCGACCAAATATGGCTTGCGTGTTGCAAGGCACGCCAGTTCCTGCTATCATCCCCACGTTCAAGTTGTTGGAAAATGGTAGTTATTTGATGCTCAATAATGAAGATTGTTCTGAGTTAATTGAAAAGGGTCTGCACCTCTGTACGGGTGTTCGCTATGTGAAGCACGAAAGTTTCACGGGCCGAACTCAAGGCCACCTCTCTCTGAGACAAAAGAGCTCTTATTCTTGCCATGCCGTTGAAATCTGTCCCAAGGTTGGTATTTGTGGCCAGATTGAAAACTCCCTATGTTCATGTGTGGGAGGAAATAGAACATTTCTGCAGCAAATAACCCGTTCACTTACTGTTACGATAAAAGGAATACTTTTAGTTCAGATTTGCCTTTCAATTTCAGCAAGATGGTTCCGACTATCTTTAACGCATCCTCCACAAAGACCCTGGCGCACTTTTTTAAAGTTGTTACCAGTGGTCTCGTGACTTCATTTGAGAAAATCTTTGGAGTCATCCCTGCTTCCTTTCATTCTATTTTCTCCACTCTGGTTCGTGGATTGGCATTTTTACTTGCATTACCAGCGGACGCTCTTGTGCTTTTTTACATTTTTAAATATGGATGTCCCTCCTATGCAACCTCCCACCCTGCAGCTGCTGACACTGTTCCGCAATCGCATGCTAGAATATTATGGCACAATGCCGTTGGCGATATTAAGCACGGCATATGGATTATCTTTTCGATTCTCCTACTTCACCTGTGTCCAGCCTGTATTTCACTGCCTGACCTGTGATTTCGATTGGGCCATTGATTTGTGTCTCTGCGGACCGGTTTCTCCTGACGTCGACTTTAATCAGCTGATGACTCCTATCATTACTCACGAGTTGGTTTGTCCTGGCGAAAGGATTATGGCTGTGGCATTGATGCATGGACTACTTGGTCCCTGGAATTTACTGGCGGCAGCACAGTCTTTCTTGGAACAGAGCTTTCTTGAAAACCCACCGAGCTGTCCTCTGATGGTGATAGAGGATCCGGTGCTGGGAGAGCACGTATGTTCTTTTCCGCTTTTAAATTGGATGGCTGAACTGTTTTCGGATGAAGACGGTGACTTCCTATTGGAGGCTGTTGCAGCTTATTTTGCATACACAGTTATGTCATAGACCTTTTTCATGTTTGATATGCTGAGTACTAGCATTTCATTGACAATTCATTGACTTATTTGTCAAGTTTTTATTATTTACCTTGCCTATTGGCTTAAGACTCGATAAAGTACTTGGCTGTTTTATTTTTCTTCAGCATTAAATTTTCCTAGTTTGTAATGCTTTACCTTGCGGACCGTCCACATATAAACTTGCAATCTACTCTCATGAGATGGCACTTCTATTATCTTATTCAGTTCGTTTCCGGATCATGGGGAGGTGTCATCTAGGTCCTGGATATCTTTACACCGTGTTAAGTTAGCATGGGCTCATTACCGGTTTAAACGCCATTTTTCCTTTTTTGCAACTTCTGCACACGACACTTAGTTGTTGCTTTAGCTTTCCACCTAGTAGTTCATCGTGGTTTACATGAGAATAATATGTTATTGCTCTACTATCTGCTTTGCTTGTTAAACTATATCTGTACAGCGAGTGCTAAAGTTTCAAGAACAACACGATACAGAATTGTTATGAGGTCTGATCTCCACGACTTCATACTCATAACATAAGTGCAACTTCTGCCAATTCTGGGCATGAGGCGGGTTTTATATTGCTTTGCCGAACACACATACACAACAGTTGATGCGGTTCACATGAAGAGAGAGCTGTTGTATGCTGATGTGATTCCTTCAAATCTAAGACACTAAAGTATGGGCACGCCCTAAACCAACACAAAGAGACCTTCTTAGCAAATAATATAATATGTGTATTAGGGAGGGTGAGATATAAGCAGCCGCGGGCCGTGGAGGGAGTTACGGTGAGGCAGGGAGGCGGGGAGGGGGAGAAGCAGGGTGGAGCCCTCTCTACCTTGCCCCTCCCCCTCCCCGCCTCCCTGCCCCACCGTAACTCCCTCCACGGCCCGCGGCTGCTTATAAGTGTTGCTAACTCTTATTCATTTACAGCATGTTAACATACTGTCACCATTCGCTTTTTATGTACTAGTAACTATGCTGGTAATTTTGCTACTGATAATATGTGTACTTGTATTCTCCACCCTGCTTCTCCCCCTCCCCGCCTCCCTGCCTCACCGTAACTCCCTCCACGGCCCGCGGCTGCTTATAAGTGTTGCTAACTCTTATTCATTTACAGCATGTTAACATACTATCACCATTCGCTTTTTATGTACTAGTAACTATGCTGGTAATTTTGCTACTGATAATATGTGTACTTGTATTATCTAAGATACTACGCCTGAGAAGACGGCATTAGTAAATAAACATTTCAAATACACATGTGTTCTTCTTAACTCCATGTTCTGGTTTCTAAGAAATATATAACGACCGACTGTTCATGAGTTCCACGTATCCTGAGGTACTATAAGTTCATATTCTGGATTGTCTAAACATTGAGAGTTTGTTATATCCAATGTGACACTGTACCTAGCTTGCTAAGGAGTTTTTGATTACTAACGTGAGTTTTGGGACACCCTAATTCGCCGAGGTTCCAATCCTCTGTCCACAGTTCTGTGTGAGAACAGAAACCCTGCGACAGGGGCACCCCCGACCCTTGCTGGAGCTTCATCACACTTGCGATACAACTCCAGCAATGCGCCACCTTTACGGCACAGATACATCACGCATCTGTGCTGTTTTTGCCCCATGATGCGCCGCATTGTAAATGCAGCACACCATAGGTGACGGAACAGCGGCACAGAATGACTAACACATCCCTGGTGATGCGCCAGTCATCATAAATGTATCCCTATGCTTCTTATCTTGTTAGAGATGAACCGCCATATGTATCATCAAAGTTTTTTGCATTTCCTAAATAGCGAACTTTAAGGAATAAATAGCGATTCTTTACCATTCCTAGTTTGCGATTAGCTATTTGCTAATTACAAATTACCCATTCATTTCCTTCATTTCCATAGGGCGGTTGGACTCACTTTTAGCTCGAACGGCTGAATGGATTTCCACGAAACTTGGCAAAATTGTAGGGACTGGTAGCCTGATGTGCCTTTGCTATGTCTCAAGATATATGCTCCAGTGGTTTTTACGAAAATTAACTTTGAAAAATATATATTGGGCTACATTGGCCTATATATATGTTGGAGCCCAAATGTAGCCCAATGTAGCCCAATGAAGCCCAATGTAGCCCAATGTAGCCCAAAGATGGCCGCCAGACACACAAAAAAACAAATGTAGCCCAAATATCAGCCAGATGTAGCCCAACTATAGCCCAGTGACAGAATGACCAATCAGCTTCGCAAACCTCCGTTACGCGAAGCGGAGCGCTGTTACAGATATATATCTTTTTTTGAACGTTAATTTCTCAAAATCCACTGGAGCACATATATTGAGACCTAGCAAAGGCACATCGGGCTACCAGTCCCTAATATTTTGCCAAGTTTCGTGCAAATCCATTCAGCCGTTCGATTATTATTATTATTATTTTTTTTTGCCCCGCGGGGCCCTTTTAAAACCTCCACATCAAACCTAGGGGGTCAGCGAGGATCTACTATGCCCCCTTATAGTTATTTCCCCCTTTGTTTTGACCTCCTCTTGTCTCTCGATCCTACCGAGAGACAAGATGGCGGCCGCTACGGACTTTTTGGAATGTTGACAGACGCCGGAGAACCAATCAGCTTCGCTTCACAAAGCTCCGTTGCGCGTAAAGTACGCGTCCTGGGACGCTGCCAGGTCCGCTGTTACAGATATATATCTTTTTTTAAACGTTAATTTCTCAAAATCCACTGGAGCACATATATTGAGACCTACAAAAGGCACATCGGGCTACCAGTCCCTACAATTTTGCCAAGTTTCGTGCAAATCCATTCAGCCGTTCGGGCTAAAAGTGAGGCCAACCGCCCTATGGAAAACTCAATGTTAAAAACACGTTTTGGGACCCCCCTTTTTTCTCGGCCCCCCCTTGACGAACCCCCCCCAAATTTTCAAGGGCTGCTCAGAAACAAAATGTGCCATTTTCCTGAACATTTCAGCCAATTCCGTCCACAAACGCCAAAGTTATTAGACATAGAATTTTCAAAAATCCCATAGAGAAAAAATCCTAACTATATATACCTACTGGCGACCGCCAGTAGGTTATATATATATATTCATATATATATATATGTATATATATATTACCTACTGGCGGTCGCCAGTAGGTATATATAGTTAGGATTTTTTCTCTATGGGTTTTTTGAAAATTCTATGTCTAATAACTTTGGCGTTTGTGGACGGAATTGGCTGAAATTTTCAGGAAAATGGCACATTTTGTTTCTGAGCAGCCCCTGAAAATTAGGGGGGGGTTCGTCCAGGGGGGGTCGAGAAAAAAGGGGGGTCCCAAAACGTGTTTTTAACATTGAGTTTTCCATAGGGCGGTTGGCCTCACTTTTAGCCCGAACGGCTGAATGGATTTGCACGAAACTTGGCAAAATTGTAGGGACTGGTAGCCCGATGTGCCTTTTGTAGGTCTCAATATATGTGCCACAGTGGATTTTGAGAAATTAACGTTTAAAAAAAGATATATATCTGTAACAGCGGACCGGGCAGCGCTCCAGGACGCGTACTTTTCGCGCAACGGAGCTTTGTGAAGCGAAGCTGATTGGTTCTCCGGCGTCTGTCAACATTCCAAACAGTCCGTAGCGGCCGCCATCTTGTCTCTCGGTAGGATCGAGAGACAAGAGGAGGCCAAAGCGAAGGGGCAAATGACCATAAGGGGGAATAGTAGATCCTCGCTGACCCCCTAGGTTTGATGTGGAGGTTTTAAAAGGGCCCCGCGGGGCAAAAAAAAAATATAATAATAATAATCGAACGGCTGAATGGATTTGCACGAAACTTGGCAAAATTGTAGGGACTGGTAGCCCGATGTGCCTTTGCTAGGTCTCAATATATGTGCTTCAGTGGATTTTGAGAAATTAACGTTCAAAAAAAGATATATATCTGTAACAGCGCACCGCTTCGCGTACTTTTCGCGTTACGGAGCTTTGCGGAGCGAAGCTGATTGGCTCTCCGGTGTCTGTAAACATTCCAAACAGTACGTAGCGGCCGCCATCTTGTCTCTCGGTAGGATCGAGAGACAAGAGGAGGCCAAAGCGAAGGGGCAAATGACCATAAGGGGGCATAGTAGATCCTCGCTGACCCCCTAGGTTTGATGTGGAGGTTTTAAAAGGGCCCCGCGGGGCAAAAAAAAAAATAATAATAATAATCGAACGGCTGAATGGATTTGCACGAAACTTGGTAAAATATTAGGGACTGGTAGCCCGATGTGCCTTTGCTAGGTCTCAATATATGTGCTTCAGTGCATTTTGAGAAATTAACGTTCAAAAACAAGATATATATCTGTAACAGCGCTCCGCGGAGATAAAATTATATCTGTATTACCTAGCTGTTGCTAACACCAGTTAGCGACGGCTAGTAGGAGATAGCGACCATCTTGGGCCCCACTTTGCATGTGAGTGATATTTATCACTAATGACATGCAAAGTGGGCATGCCAAGATGTTAGCGACTGGAAACAGTCGCTAACATCGCTATCTCCTATTATCAACTTTTGGAAATATTCGAGATAAGCGCGAATATCTCCAAAAAGTAACAGCTGCCCTGAGCAGTTCTTAGCCATGTTATCCAATGGGAGGTGGATAACATGGCTAAGAGCATTAGCTCGGTAATGCATGAATATCGCTGAGTTTTCAGCGATATTAATGCATTGCGGTCGTTTTTTATCGTATTTGCGATAATCCTTGATAATAGCAAGGTTTATCTGCGATAATTTCTGACGGTAAAAAAATCTTTGCAATGCATCGTTAGGGATAAATATCGCTTAACTTTGGTAATATGCCCCAACGTCTGTTAACGTTCGATTCGAAGGAAATCAGGAAGTGTTGAAAAACATTGTCTGCGCCATCTTGTCTTTTTTCAAATGCCACACTTTTGTCGTGCACGGCAGCCATTTTAGATGCCTTGACCAGACCCACTCTGTGCACGCTGTCGATCCTTAGCATGGCTCCCCACCCTCGCAAGCATCTCACCCAGGCAGTGGTCACCCCCGCTCTCTGTCTTATGCATGGGTAATAAACCTCCCCCCATCTGCGCTGCTCTTCCCTGAGAATCACACCCTGTGCCCGCCCGACACCTCCCTTTCGCCCTATTCACTACCGCACCCTCTGACACTCCTTTTCCTCTGTGTCCGATTGTCCAGGCCGGTCCTAGGCTATCAGCTAGCCCTGCAGATGTAGTTTATGGCCACAGCTGTAAAGAATCACCCCTCTTCAAAGGAGTTATAGTAGATCAAGGCCCACACTCGATGAGATCCGTCACAGCAGAAGCGTTGCTATTATCTGAAAACCATCCTGTATTGTGATTGGGGAGGGGACCGAGCGTGAAGCGGAAGATTCCAGGGATGACTCTTTGTACATCAAAGTTTTTACAATTCTGTGTCACATTAAAAATATATAGCACTCCGATAAAGTAGTAAGATTATAAAACTTTAATAATTTATAAATATATACAAGAAAACAAAAATAGTAATAACATATAAACATTTTTAGGGAAAAACAACGAAGTAGCGGTCGGCTGTGCGAATAGTCCCAACGCAGCACAACGTCCAGATTTCCGGCGTGGGGCGTCGCGGGGGGTGGGTCATCAGTAGCAAACTGTTGTGCGAATAGTTCCAAGGCAGCAGAACGCGCCGAAATCTAGATGACACGAAAGTGATGTATAGTAAGTTGCCACCCAGCAAATAACGGCGTGGGGCGTCGCGGGGGGTGGGTCATCAGTAGCAAACTGTTGTGCGAATAGTTCCAAGGCAGCAGAACGATGGCACCAAGGTGATGTCCAGTAAGTTGCCGCACTGGTTTTGGTATCCTACAATGCTGCTCCGAATAACGGCGTGGGGCGCCCCGGGGGAGGCGGCGTGAACGGGCCTCTCCAGGTGGAGTGTCATCTGTTGTAGTGGGGCGCCCCTTTACCGTTTCAGTTGCCATTCCGTCCGTTTTTGGTCCACTGTGTCAAAAGCCGCAATTCAGCTGAGTTGCGCCCACTCTTGCGGTGCAGCGATAGGCGGCTGTCACAGGACTCTCAAAATGGCGGCAGGCTCTTTCCTTTTTGGGCCTGGTCCACTGAAATGGCCCTGGGACACCTTGGAAATCGGACGCTTGTCTGCTAGGTCTTGGACCCCATTCTCGAAAGCGTCCCCTCCGCCTTGAGAATTCATCAAAAGTTTTGGGGGCCCCGACTCCTGCAGGCTTCTGGTGGGGAGCGGCTGCCATGATTGCTCGCGGAATGACCACGACGGAGCTACGAGATGGTGGTGCTCTCATGCTGACGCCAGTTTAGTCTGAAACATCCAGAAACAAGGTGGGGCTTTCATCGTTTGGGGAAAAAAAATAAGTTTTCATCCAATGAAAAGTGTTGTTTTTAGGTCATATGATCAAGCCTTCCATCATTAGGAAACCAAAAGTAAAATGAACCAATGAAAAGTTTTATAAACAAGTCACATGACCTGTTATGCGGCATAGGGTATAAAATGCGGAGAAAATACGTTGGCACGTGAGGCGGCGTCAGTAGCGGAACGATGTGCGAATAGGCCGAAGGCAATACAACGCGCCAAGATCCGGATGGCACCGAGGTGGTGTCCAGCAAGTTGCAGCACTGGTGTGGCCATCCTACAATGCTGAAAGTCGGCGTGGGGCGCCCCGTTGGCCTGTGAGTTTGCGTCAGTAGCGGACCGATGTGCGAATAGGCCGAAGGCAGCACAACGCGCCAAGATCCGGATGGCACCGAGGTGGTGTCTAGTAAGTTGCCGCACTGGTGTGGCCATCCAACAATGCTGAAAGTCGGCGTGGGGCGCCCCGTTGGCCTGTGAGATGGCGTCAGTAGCGGACCGATGTGCGAATAGGCCGAAGGCAGCACAACGCGCCAAGATCCGGATGGCACCGAGCTGGTGTCTAGTAAGTTGTCGCACTTCTGTGGCCATCCTACAATGTTGAAAGTCGGCGTGGGGCGCCCCGTTGGCCTGTGAGATGGCGTCAGTAGCGGACCGATGTGCGAATGGGGCCAAAGGCAGCGCAACAATATTTTCTGACTGACACCACAAGGCGCTGAGATGCCAAGATCCGGATGGCACCGAGGTGATGTCTAAGTTGCGGACTGATGTGCGAATGGGGCCAAAGGCAGCGTAACAATATTTTTTGTATGGAAGATACCACTAGGCGTTGAGATGCCAAGATTCGGATGGCACCGAGGTGATGTCTAGCAAGTTGCTGTACTGGTGTGGTCATCCTACAATGCTGAAACTCGGCGTGGGTCGCCCCATTAGCCTGTGAGATGGCGTCAGTAGCGGACCGATGTGCGAATAGGCCGAAGGCAGCACAACGCGCCAAGATCCGGATGTCACCGTGGTGGTTTCATAGTTGAGAGGCACTTCATCTGCAGTGGGGCGCCGAGATCCGGATGGCACCGAGGTGATGTCTAGCAAGTTGCTGTACTGGTGTGGTCATTCTACAATGCTGAAAGTCGGCGTGGGGCGCCCCATTAGCCTGTGAGATGGCGTCAGTAGCGGACTGATGTGCGAATGGGGCCAAAGGCAGCGCAACAATATTTTCTGAAGAGAAGACACCAAAAGGTGCTGACATTCCAAGATCCGGATGGCACCGAGGTGGTGTCTAGCAAGCTATGCAGTTGAGTTGTGTGCGCACTTGCGGCAAATAGGTCGAAGGCAGCATAACAATGTTTTTTGAATAGAAGACACCACAAGGCGTTGAGATTCGGTTACCACCGAGGTGATGTCTAGCAAGTTGCCGCACTGGTGTGGCCATCCTACAATACTGCTCCGAATAACGGCGAGGGGTGCCCGAAGGGGGGGGGAGCCGGCGTGAATGGGCCTTCCTAGGTGGAGGCTCGTCTGCTGTAGTGGGGTGCCCCTTTACCGTTTCAGTTGCCATTCAGCTGAGTTTCGGCTGCTCTTGATGCTACAGCGACAGGCGGCTGCAAGAGGACTCTCAAAATGGTGGCCTGTTCTTTGGATTTGGGCCTGGTCCACTAAAATGGCCCTGGGACACCTTAGAACTCGGACGCTCGATTTTTTTTTCCTTTCCTGTACATGCAAAAAAAGGTAAATGCCCGGTACGTTACACGCTTCATCTGCCACGATGAACTCTCCAGAGGAACCGAAAAAAAATATAGTTGTGGTAACTATACCATGCATCGTCATATGGAGAGGTGGCACCAATTAATTATAGTGCTGCATAAAAGAGAGATTTGGAGGAGAACCCCTGACCTGCTAGTACATTCATCAAAGAAGTGGCACTGAGAGCTTCAGAGGCAAGGGAAACGGTCCCAAATATTTAGAAGAACTTTGGAAAGATTAAAATGACATGTTTAGATTGTGGCAAATTAATTTCATGTGGACAGATGAGTGTTACTCTAATAAATACAGCATATGAACATCATCATAGTCGATGGTTGGTAGAGACATTTTGACTATATCCTGGACCTGCCCGTCCTCGCCCAAAATGGCGCCGGAATAAATGGGACTCGTAACTCCTTGTTGTGTACTGGTTGCAGAACCTTGAAATCACGAGATACGTATGCAGTTTTGAAGCACATGGCGGGCGGGGACGAGAATTGATTGACTATTTCGACATCCCTATTGATATTAAGTTCTGATGTGTTATTGATTACTGTACTGTTGAAAGTTCGAATTAACGTCACCCATGGTACTTGCCCGCAAATGTATATCTAGATAATTTTATTGTAACTGGCCCTGTCGTATTTTAATTATAAAATGTACGTCCACCGATTCCGTAACTGTTAGACACCTTAGTTCTTGCAACCTAATGGCCCGCCCGTTACGTTCCTCTACAGTGTAAATGTCTATTCATCATATACGATTACAGTTTGCTCTGTGGCAGGCCCACGTGGTTATAGGCTCGTATTTGTATAATGAAATTTTCACAATAATGGTTTTTAAAAGAAAACATGGTAGTAGTATATACATTGGTAAAGTTTTTAATAATAGTGACTGTTTTAGAATCATTAAAAGGCAAGTGAAATAAAGCAGACCAATTACATGAAGGGTAAAAGGTATAATACGAAGGAACGCAGTAAAGATAAATGGTCAAGGGCTGTTGTGTTTTCTATTCCTGCAACATAAAGTGACCGATAAGAATCTCATATTCAGGCGTATCGGCGACTAAGACAGCAGGTCGACCCTCTTTTGCTCAACGGCTCCGTCATGGGACGAAGAAACGCTCTTTTTCTCGAAAAAAGAATATATTTTACTTGCAGGACAGTTGTAAAATTTCCGGGAAAGTACATTAGCCTGGAACATTATAACATATATTTAAGAAAAAATAATGTTCGGAAGTAATGAAAAGCGTAATTTTTAGGTCATATGACCAAGCCTTTCATCATTACAATAAGAAAAGTAAAATGAACCAATGAAAAGTTTTATTAACAAGTCACATGACTTGTTATGCTTACGTTACGCGCTGCGCGCCCCGGATGACTTCCGGATGCGCTAACGCGGCGCGTCATATGACGCATTACGCGACAACGCAGGTACAGAATATAGTCAAAATGTCTCCACCAACCAGCGGTCGGAACACAACCCCTTTCAGCAGGCTAAATAGTTCTGTTAAATGACAACAGAAGGGACAGGCAACAAGAACCATCAGTCAAAGAGGGGAGGGCTAGTTCTTCTCTACCGGGTTACATTGGGGCGCTACCGGAACTGATCGAATTGGTAGTCTAGAGTGTTTCTGGATGTTTCAGACTGAAGCTGGGGTTAGCATGAGAGCAGCACCATTTCGTAGCTCCGTCGTGGTCATTCCGCAACCAATCATGGCAGCCGTTCTTTATCGTTATTTTGGGCGGGGTGGGTGGCGGAGCCGAGCTGTTTTGCAGCCATCATTGTGTGGAGTTCAGTTCATCTCACTAGTTTTGTATTTGTCATGAGGGGTTGTTCCTAATGTTTCTATTTTAGCGAGGTCAAAAAGAGATCCCATTAGTGGCCTACTGATTTTGCTCGATTCCTTTTCTTTTTTTTTACAGGATTTTTCGTTATCTGCAAAGACTAAACAGAGTATTGCGACTCTGTGTTTGTTTGTAAATAGAGAATGAACCAAAGAGAACTAATTCTAAAACAGTAAATACTTGGATAACAATCAATCAAATGGAGAGAGAAGCAGGCACGACGGATTACAACGGGGGCAAAGGCCTGCGTTAACTACCTTTCACTATCTGCAAGGAGAGAGTACTCCTAATAGAAATGAGGGGGGGGGGGGCACCATTCAAAGCAGATCAGTGTGCATAAACACGAAAATGTTTTCACTTACCACGTACTTGACATTCGACAGCTTATGATATTTGCTATTAAAAAACCATTGAAATTCACTGAAAAAACCATAGGTTATAGACCATATATAGTTAGGAATTAGCATTTACAAAACCTTGAAAATTCACTGAAAAAACCATAGGTTATAGACCATATATAGTTAGGAATTAGCATTTAAAAAACCTCATTTTACTCACACAAAACCATTGAAATTCCATATATAGTTAGTTGCACTAACTATATATCGCGCACCCGCAATCCACTGCTGATCATGTCACATATTACATCATTCATGACATGGTCAGTGACATCACTGATGACATCACTGATGACATCTCAAATGACATCACTGATGACATCACTGATGACATCTCATTTGACATCATTCTTGTGCTAATACGATAAACCTCTTCAGACTCTAATATAACCTTAGATACACTCAGTGTATACAGACACTCACACACTGCCACTCATCCATGGAGTTACTCACACACCCAGTCAGTCATGCAAAGAAACAATCTCACCTCCATTTCTTCAACTATACAGTTAAACACACCTTACTTATTGAAACATATACTAACACATATTTACTCTCTTATACAATCCCTGATACAAGTTCACAATGATCGATACAACCACTCACTCATTCAGTGGCTCTCATGCACAGTTATTTATATATGCCAACTCTCACATGTACTGTGTTTTACATATGTACTTACTATGACATGTAGCATTGAGATATCCATTCACTCATCAATACACTCATGCACACAGTCAACTGCCCATGTAGCTGTTTCCACATGCACTCTTGAACTCATACACCTAGTGAATAAACTGCTCACACATCTATGCATAGAGTCACACACCTTCCAGCCACCCCCACACAAACTCAATCTCCCATAGAAATACTTGGGCAACCAATTGATAACACATATAGCCTCTCGTATAGCTAATGATCAACACATGCAGCAGTTTACAGAACAACAGACATAATGATGCACAAATTAAGACAGTTTAGTCACTAACCCATGCATTCAGTGAGACACATTTAATCACTCACTCATACAGTCAGTCACGCACCTACTAAATCCTTCATCCAGACACTTATACATCCACTCATTCTTCAATATGTAAGACATATTTTAACTTTACAGAAACATACAGTCACTGGATGTTGTCATCAGTGATGTCATCAGTGATGTCATTTGAGATGTCATCAGTGATGTCATCAGTGATGTCACTGACCATGTCATGAATGATGTAATATGTGACATGATCAGCAGTGGATTGCGGGTGCGCGATATATAGTTAGTGCAACTAACTATATATGGAATTTCAATGGTTTTGTGTGAGTAAAATAAGGTTTTTTAAATGCTAATTCCTAACTATATATGGTCTATAACCTATGGTTTTTTCAGTGAATATATATATATATTACCTACTGGCGGTCGCCAGTAGGTATATATAGTTAGGATTTTTTCTCTATGGGATTTTTGAAAACTCTATGTCGAATAACTTTGGCGTTTGAGGACGGAATTGGCTGAAATTTTCAGGAAAATGGCACATGTTGTTTCCGAGCAGCCCCTGAAAATTTGGGGGGGTTTCGTCAAGGGGGGGGCAAGAAAAAAGGGGGGTCCCAAAACGCATTTTTCCCATTCAATTTTCCATAGGGCGGTTGGCCTCACTTTTAGCTCGAACGGCTGAATGGATTTCCACGAAACTTGGCAAAATTGTAGGGACTGGTAGCCCGATGTGCCTTTGCTAGGTCTCAATATATGTGTTCCAGTGGATTTTGCGAAATTAATGTTCAAAAAAATATATATATCTGTAAGCGCGCTCCGGGCAGCGCCCCGGTTCGCGTACCTGACGCGT
This sequence comes from Lissotriton helveticus, assembly GCF_964261635.1. Taxonomy (NCBI): domain Eukaryota; kingdom Metazoa; phylum Chordata; class Amphibia; order Caudata; family Salamandridae; genus Lissotriton; species Lissotriton helveticus. The sequence continues at coordinate 1,575,772,349 of NC_136067.1, forward strand.
AACGTAACTTCGCGAAGCGAAGCTGATTGGCTCTCTGGTGTCTGTCAACATTCTAAACAGTCCGGAGCGGCCGCCATCTTGTCTCTCGGTAGGATCAAGAGACAAGATGGGGTGAAAAACGAAGGGGGAAATGAAGGAAAGGGGGGAAGTTAGACCCCTCCTGACCCCCTTAGGATTGATGAGGGGGATATTAAAGTGCCCCGCGGGGCAAAACATTTTTTTTGCGATTTTTCGCCGTAGAGGCGCGTCCCGGTATGCGAACCAGGCAGCTAACTGGCAGCGTAACGGGAGTCTGCCATCTTGTGTTTTTGGAGCGTCCGGTTCGCGTACCGGGTAGCGTCCCGGTAAGCGTAACAAGAGAAACAGTAAAAAAAAACAATTAATGGAATAGATTATCAAGAAAACTTTGAAAAATTGTAGGGACTGTTTGTTTGTTTAATGTGCCTTTGCAAGGCCTCAAGATATGTGCACGTGTGGATTTTGTCTAATTAAGGTTAAAAAAAATATATATATCTGTAAGCGTGCTCCGGCACGCTTACGTTACGGGTTTTGTTTGCGCTGCAGAGCCGATACGTCACGGTTATGCGACGCGTCATGAGGCATCTCACGTGGCTACGTGATACGTCACGTAATAAAGAATATATTTTACAGATATAGATATTAGCTTTTAAAAAACCATTGAAATTCACTGAAAAAACCATAGGGTATAGACCATATATAGTTAGGAATTAGCATTTACAAAACCTTGAAAATTCACTGAAAAAACCATAGGATATAGACCATATATAGTTAGGAATTAGCATTTACAAAACCTTATTTTACTTACACAAAACCATTGAAATTCCATATATAGTTAGTTGCACTAACTATATATCGCGCACCCGCAATCCACTGCTGATGATGTCACATATTACATCATTCATGACATGGTCAGTGACATCACTGATGACATCTCAAATGACATCACTGATGACATCTCAAATGACATCACTGATGACATCACTGATAACAACATCCAGTGACTGTATGTTTCTGTAAAGTTAAAATATGTCTTACATATTAAAGAATGAGTGGATTTATAAGTGTCTGGATGAAGGATTTAGTAGGTGCATGACTGACTGTATGAGTGAGTGATTAAATGTGTCTTACTGAGTGCATGGGTTAGTGACTAAACTGTCTTAATTTGTGCATCATTATATCTTTTGTTCTGTAAACTGCTGCATGTGTTGATCAGTAGCTACATGAGTAACTATATGGGTTATTGATTGGTTGCCCATGTATTTGTATGGGAGACTGAGTGTGTGTGTGGGTGTCTGGGAGGTGTATGACTCTGTGCATAGATGTGTGAGCAGTTGATTCACTAGATGTATGGGTTCAAAAGTGCATGTGGAAACAGCTGTATGGGCGGTTGACTGTGTGCATGAGTGTATTGGTGAGTGAATGGATATCTCAGTGCTACATGTCAAAGTAAGTACATATGTAAAACACAGTACATGTGAGAGTTGACATATATAAATAACTGTGCATAAGAGCCAGTGAATGTGTGAGTGGCTGTATGGATCATTGTGAACTTGTATCCGGGATTGTATAAGAGAGTAAATATGTGTTAGTATGTGTTTGAATAAGTAAGGTGTGTATAACTGTATAGTTGAGAAAATGGAGGTGTGATTGATTCTTTGCATGACTGACTAGGTGTGTGTGTAACTTCATGGATGAGTGACAGTCTGTGAGTGTCTGTTTACACTGAGTGTATCTAAGGTTATATTAGAGTCTGAAGAAGTTCATCGTATTATCACATGAATGATGTCATCAGTGATGTGATCAGTAATGTCAAATGAGATGTCATCAGTGATGTCATCAGTGATGTCATTTGAGATGTCATCAGTGATGTCATCAGTGATGTCATTTGAGATGTCATCAGTGATGTCATCACTGATGTCACTGACCATGTCATGCATGATGTAATATGTGACATCATCATCAGTGGATTGCGGGTGCGCGATATATAGTTAGTGCAACTAACTATATATGGAACTTCAATGGTTTTGTGTGAGTAAAATAAGGTTTTGTAAATGCTAATTCCTAACTATATATGGTCTATAACCTATGGTTTTTTCAAAGAATATATATATATATATATATATATATATATTACCTACTGGCGGTCGCCAGTAGGTATATATAGTTAGGATTTTTTCTCTATGGGTTTTTTGAAAATTCTATGTCTAATAACTTTGGCGTTTGTGGACGGAATTGGCTGAAATTTTCAGGAAAATGGCACATTTTGTTTCTGAGCAGCCCTTAAAAATTTGGGGGGGGTTTGTCAAGGGGGGGCCGAGAAAAAAGGGGGGTTTCAAAACGTGTTTTTAACATTGAGTTTTCCATAGGGCGGTTGGCCTCACTTTTAGCCCGAACGGCTGAATGGATTTGCACGAAACTTGGCAAAATTGTAGGGACTGGTAGCCCGATGTGCCTTTTGTAGGTCTCAATATATGTGCTCCAGTGGATTTTGAGAAATTAACGTTTAAAAAAAGATATATATCTGTAACAGCGGACCTGGCAGCGTCCCAGGACGCGTACTTTACGCGCAACGGAGCTTTGTGAAGCGAAGCTGATTGGTTCTCCGGCGTCTGTCAACATTCCAAAAAGTCCGTAGCGGCCGCCATCTTGTCTCTCGGTAGGATCGAGAGACAAGAGGAGGTCAAAACAAAGGGGGAAATAACTATAAGGGGGCATAGTAGATCCTCGCTGACCCCCTAGGTTTGATGTGGAGGTTTTAAAAGGGCCCCGCGGGGCAAAAAAAAAACAAAATAATAATAATCGAACGGCTGAATGGATTTGCACGAAACTTGGCAAAATATTAGGGACTGGTAGCCCGATGTGCCTTTGCTAGGTCTCAATATATGTGCTCCAGTGGATTTTGAGAAATTAACGTTCAAAAAAAGATATATATCTGTAACAGCGCTCCGCTTCGCGTACTTTTCGCGTTACGGAGCTTTGCGAAGCTGATTGGTTCTCCGGCGTCTGTCAACATTCCAAACAGTCCGTAGCGGCCGCCATCTTGTCTCTCGGTAGGATTGAGAGACAAGAGGGGGCCAAAGCGAAGGGGGAAATGACCATAAGGGGGCATAGTAGATCCTTCCTGACCTCTTAGGTTTGATGTACCATTTTGCCAAGTTTGGTGTAATTCCGTTCAGCCATTTAGGCTGTAGACGTATGTAAATGTCCTATGGAAAATTGCATGGGGAAAACACATTTGAAAGTGTTGAAATTTAGAACCAATTAAAATGTTACTTTGGTTTTGTATTTGTGTGTGATGAAATTTAATTGGTTATGTATATATGTCAAATGAGAGGAAACCACAGCCATTTTGTGATACTACTGTCTGAGGTACATTTGTGAGGAATTTTTGGTGGTGAATTTCTGGTGTTTGATTTACACAGTACTAACACTTCTGCTACTTTTAAAAAGGTGAGTTGTTAATTTGTAAGGGGAACTATGTTGTACACTTGAAGATAATTTGAAAAATGTTTTCTGGTATTTATTTGCAGTCCTTCTGTTATACTAAATACTTGATAAAGTTAGTTTTATATTATGTATTACTAAAAACGATAAATGAAAGTGATTATTTTTTTCTGCAATTTACAGCAAGCAATTTCAAAATAAAATGGCTCACAATGAAGAGACCGTGGCAATTTCTTTTGAATTGTCCAACACATTGATTGAAATTGAGAGCACCAATAATGAAATATTGTCACAAGGAGGACATGACTTGTATGATTCCATTAGATTGATTGAAATGGACAGCACCAAGAATGAAATATTGTCACAAGGAGATGACTTGAATGATTCCACTACATTGATTGAAATTGAGAGCACCAATAATGAAATATTGTCACAAGGAGGAGATGGCTTGTATGATTCCATTAGATTGATTGAAATGGACAGCACCAATAATGAAATATTGTCACAAGGAGGAGATGACTTGAATGATTCCACTACATTGATTGAAATTGAGAGCACCAATAATGAAATATTGTCACGAGGAGATGACTTGAATGATTCCACTACATTGATTGAAATTGACAGCATCAATAATGAAATATTGTCACAAGGAGGAGATGACTTGAATGATTTTTTTGATCAATCTCTTGATGGCGAATTTATCGAGTGTTTGGAGACCATAGAGTTACAAGAATCATCATTGGAGACTTTTAATGAGGACATTGCTGATGAGGACATGTTACTAGTTCTTTCAAATTTAGAAAATTCTGAAGAATAAATTTATATTTAGAAATCAAAAATTGTTTGAGACATTATTCATTTTTATTTTTAATTTATGAGGTTGTAGCGAAGTGATTGTAGTATAAAATGAGACTTATAGTATAGAGTGCAACATTTTTATGTTACATGGTAAGTTTACTCATATTTACTTCCCTTCTGCCACTATATTATCTCCAATGTGTATTTGACATGTCTTCTTCATCTCCGGCCTCCTTTCTCTCACTGTGTGTCTCCGATGCATCTTATCGCTGCTATTTTGTGTAATTACAGAAGAGAGTAAAATAAAATAGTTCGGAACGTGAAAAGGGGGCAAAGTAGAGTACTCCTCACCCCCTAGGCCTTTTTAGGCGGTCCCAAAAGGATCAGTTTCTGCTTTCCTGAGAGATTATGGTATGAGTTCCATATACCACAATAACTTGCATTACAACATGCAAGATATCTATCTCCTATTACCAACTTTTGGAGATATTCGCGCTAAGCGCGAATATCTCCAAAAAGTAACACCTGCCCTGAGCAGTTCTTAGCCATGTTATCCAATGGGAGGTGGATAACATGGCTAAGAGCATTAGCTCGGTAATGCATGAATATCGCTGAGTTTTTAGCGATATTCATGCATTGCGGCCGTTTATTATCGCATTTGCGATAAACCTTGATAATAGTAAGGTTTATCTTCGATAATTTCTGACGATGCTTAGTGGTAAAATATTGGTTGGTAAGCATCGTTAGCGATAAATATCGCTTAACTTTGGTAATATGCCCCAACGTCTGTTAACGTTCGATTCGAAGGAAATGAGGAAGTGTTGAAAAACATTGTCTGCGCCATCTTGCCTTTTTTGAAATGCCACACTTTTGTCGTGCACGGCAGCCATTTTAGATGTCTTGACCAGACCCACTCTCTGCACGCTGTCGATTCGTAGCATGGCTCCTCACCCACGCAAGCATCTTCCCTAGGCACTGGTCACCACCGCTCTCTGTCTTATGCATGGGCAATAAACCTCCCCCCATCTGCGCTGCTCTTCCCTGAGAATCACACTCTGTGCCCGCCCGACACCTCCCTTTCGCCCTATTCACTACCGCACCCTCTGACACTCCTCTTTCTCTGTGTCCGATTGTCCAGGCTATCAGCTAGCCCTGTAGATGTAGTTTATGGCCCCAGCTGTAAAGAATCACCCCTCTTCAAAGGAGTTATAGTAGATCAAGGCCCACACCCGATGAGATCCGTCACACCACACGTGTTCCTACTATCTGAAAACCATCCTGTATTGTGATTGGGGAGGGGACCGAGCCTGAAGCGGAAGATTCCAGGAATGACTCTTTGTACATCAAAGTTTTTACAATTATGTGTCACATTAAAAATATATAGCACTCCAACAAAGTAGTAGGAATATAAAACTTTAATAACATATAAATATATACAAGAAAACAAAAACAGTAAAAACATTTAAACAACGAAGAGACCGTGGCAATTTCTTTTGAATTATCCAATAGATTTATTGAAATTGACAGCACCAATAATGAAATATTCTTGTCAGTAGCGGTCTGTTGTGCGAATAGTTCCAAGGCAGCAGAACGCGCTGAAATCTAGATGGCACGAAAGTGATGTCTAGTAAGTTGCCGCCCAGCAAAAAACGGCGTGGGGCGCCGCGGGGGTGAGTGAGTCCAGTAGGCACCACAGCTATTCTTACCGGCATTGCAGAATTACTGCTGGGGACAATGCCTGTGCTGTAGCAGGGTCACAGCAGAAACAAAAAGGATTCTGTTGAAGATGTTGTTGGTTTTCAATTTGAAAACAGTTCTGGTGTCAACTGCTATGCTAATGTAGTGGTTAATGTTTTGTTTTCTCTAGAAAATGTAAAAGAGGGGGAGGCAGTCCAAAGTTCCGTTAAAAGGGCAAAGGAAAGGATCGGTGGTTTGAACTATCAGTCAAAAAGGGGAGGGGGTGCAATAATTTTTCCTACCGGGTCACACTGTGCTTTCACCGGAAGTGAGGTCTGCAGGATTCTAGTAATTCAAAGTGAGGCTGGCGCCAGCATGGGAGCGCCGACGTCCCGCGGATACAGTTTCGTCACTCCACGGGCGATCATGGCAGTCATTCCCCATCGGGGGTCGGAGACTCCCGCGGCTCCTCTAGAATCTTCAAGGTCGTGGAGGACTACGGTGGTGGAGTCAACCAGTGACCGGGCCATTTCTTTATGCTGGGCCCGCTCTTGCCAGGTCGACCGCCATTTTGAGAGTTCGGCAGCTACCGGCGATCGCGGGGTCACATGAGCGGACGGGCTCCACCCTGCCGGGCGAGACGTTGCAGCATGGCCACAGTGGAAGAACCGTTTTCCGGGCGCCTGGAGCGCTGAGGGTGCAGCTGGGAAGTCTCCACCTGGGGAGGCGGGAGAGGCCTGTTCGCACCGTCTCTCCCTCCCAGTGCACCCCACGGCGTCTCGCTTGAGATTTGTTATGGCCGGACCAGGCGATGAGGACGAGGGGGGGGGGGGTCGGAGGCATGTGCAAGACATCCCCCCCCAGTGTTGTCACAGCCATTATAAAAGAAAGAAGTGTCCCGTCCGTCTTCGGGCCGGGCTTCCGGTGGATGTCGGCCGGACGCCCCTGGCTCTGGCCCCATGAACGGGTTTCTTGGTTTATCGGCTGCAGCCGGATCCCGTCGGCCTCGGCCCCCCGACCGTTGGTGGTCGGACCGGAAGAGCATGTGGCGGGACTACCTGCAACTCTCAAGGGCCACCGCGGCCGGACTGGGAGAGAGAGGGGAGGGTCGAGGAGACATTCCCCCCCCTGCAACTGTTCAGCGTTGTAAAGGCAATCCCCTGGCCGGGTCCCGCTGGCCTCGGCCTCTCCTTCGGCTACACCCTACGTTAGGATCTCCTGGCCGAGGCGTGGCAGCAGAACCTGCCTTATATGGGCTGCTCCCGGCTGGGCGTAGCCGGAACCCTGCCCCACCTTGGAAGTTTCCAGAGTGGGGGTGGATGTTCTACTGACTTGCATTTTCCCTAGTCTATCGATTTTTTTGGCGTGGCAGGCGGTGGGACAGCGAGGGGTGATTTGGTTTCTCTTACTGTTTTTCTGGTCTCTCACCACTGGCATATTTTAACGTTTTCTTGTTTCTAGGACATTAATAGGTTTTATCATTACGTTATGTTATCGTTTCTTTGTTCGTTGTTTAATAAAAGTTCATGTTCATCAGTGGCCTACTGATTTTCGTTTTCCTATTTTTTTCTTTCCAGGTTGTTTCATGGTAAAGTTTCTGTTAACAGGATACAGTGATCACTTCGTTATTATTGCATATGTCCTTTTCACTAGGGGTGCTCTCTGGTCGGGCCAGATGACGTATCTCTAGTAAATGGTCCGGGTGAAAAAGGTGCATCAATCAGTGGGGAGTAGATAGGCATGACAGATTACAACGGGGGAGAACGGTCCGCATTACGTACCCTTTCACTACTTGCAAAGATTTTCCTACGTTTATTTGCAAACAGGGAATACCTCCAAAAAGAACTAATTCCCAAACAGTCAATGTTCGGACAATCAATCAATCAATGAGGAATGAAATAGGTACGACGTGTTAAAGGCTTGCGTTACCTACCCTTCACTATCTGCAAAGGGAGAGAGAATATTCCTATTCTTCCTCGTTTGCAGGTAGAGAAGATCCTTAAGAGAATTAACTTCGAACAATTCAATGCTCGATTGAAACAATCAACAGGGGGTACTGTGAACACAAATGAACGCCGCTTATATACATACGCATTGCTATTTTCAACAGGTTGTTCCTAATGTTTCTATTTTAGCGAGGTCAAAAAGAGATCCCATTAGTGGCCTACTGATTTTGCTCGATTCCTTTTGTTTTTTTACACGATTTTTCGCTATCTGCAAAGACTAAACAGAGTATTGCGACTCTGTGCTTGTTTGTAAATAGAGAATGAACCAAAGAGAACAATCAATCAAATGGAGAGAGAAGCAGGCACGACGGATTACAAAGGGGGCAAAGGGCTGCGTTAACTACCCTTCACTATCTGCAAAGAGAGAGTACTCCTAATAGAAATGAGGGGCAGCATTCAAAGCAGATCAGTGTGCATAAACACGAAAATGTTTTTACTTACCACGTACTTGACATTCGACAGCTTATGATATTTGCTATTAAAAAACCATTGAAATTCACTGAAAAAACCATAGGTTATAGACCATATATAGTTAGGAATTAGCATTTACAAAACCTTTAAAATTCACTGAAAAAACCATAGGTTATAGACCATATATAGTTAGGAATTAGCATTTACAAAACCTTGAAAATTCACTGAAAAAACCATAGGTTATAGACCATATATAGTTAGGAATTAGCATTTAAAAAACCTTATTTTACTCACACAAAACCATTGAAATTCCATATATAGTTAGTTGCACTAACTATATATCGCGCACCCGCAATCCACTGCTGATGATGTCACATATTACATCATTCATGACATGGTCAGTGACATCACTGATGACATCACTGATGACATCTCAAATGACATCACTGATGACATCACTGATGACATCTCATTTGACATCAATGACCACATCACTGATGATATCATTCATGTGACAATACAATGCATCTCCTCACACTTTAATATAACCTCTGTTACACCCAGTGTTAAATACAGAGTATAATTTTTGAAACCATTGACACACCAATACTAGTTACTACATACGCACTCAGTGATTCCTATGTTTACACACACATTCACTCATTTACCCATACAATCATTCATACATACAATCACTCATCTTTACAACACTATCATATGCACTCATACACCTATACAGACTCTCACACTCTGTCACTCATCCATGGAGTTACTCACACACCTAGTCAGTCCTGTAAAGAATCAAACACACTTCCATTTTCTAATCTATACAGTTAAACATAGAGCACCTTACATTTTGAAACATATACTAACACATAATTACTCTCTTATACAATCATTGATACAAGTACACATTGATCTGCACAGAGTCACACACCTCCCAGCCAGCCACACACACGCTCAGTCTCCCATACAAATACTTGGGCAATCAATCAATAACCCATATAGTTACTCATATAGCTACTGATCAACACATGCAGCAGTTTACAGAACAACAGACATAATGATGCACAAATTAAAACAGTTTAGTCACTAACCCATGCACTCAGTGAGACACATTTAATCACTCACTCATACAGTCAGTCACGCACCTACTAAATCCTTCATCCAGACACTTCTACATCTACTCATTCTTCAATATGTAAAACATATTTAAACTTTACAGAAACACACAGTCACTGGATGATGTCATCAGTGATGTCATTTGAGATGTCATCAGTGATGTCATCAGTGATGTCACTGACCATGTCATGAATGATGTAATATGTGACATCATCAGCAGTGGATTGCGGGTGCGCGATATATAGTTAGTGCAACTAACTATATATGGAATTTCAATGGTTTTGTGTGAGTAAAATAAGGTTTTTTAAATGCTAATTCCTAACTATATATGGTCTATAACCTATGGTTTTTTCAGTGAATTTTCAAGGTTTTGTAAATGCTAATTCCTAACTATATATGGTCAATAACCTATGGTTTTTTCAGTGAATATATATATATATATATATATATATATATATATTCAAGTAACCTTCCTCGAAGAAAAAGGCAGAGACCCAAAATGGGGACAAATGAAGTCTTTTTAATCTGGAACGGCAATTTCAGCGGGCGTATGCATTTCGGCCATGTGGCCTCGTCAGCACCCAGAATGTAATGGGAGGGTGAGTAGGAATGCTGCTGCAAGTTGATGTCCCAATTAAATGCAAGTTGGCTCCACCTGCTGTTAATTTTTGCATGGTGGAGTGCACTACAGGTCCCAGTATGCAATGTTCCTGCAGGGACCACCGCGGAGCAGCGGAACCAGGAGACCCCTCGAGCAGCTCTCACCCGGTGTCCCAAGCTGCCATCCACATCAGCGAGGCTTCTCGCGTCCCCAAACTGCACAATCACCACCTTCCGGCATATCATCCACGGGGGCGAGAACAGCAGTGTGTCCCGCCCAATACAGAGTTCAGTGACTTCGACACCGCTTGTTTTCCTCCAGTCGTGTTGTGATGGGCTCAGTCTTTCCGATACATCGGACCAAGGTAAGCTCTGCCAAGACAGAACAGCGCCAGCGTTGACCTCGCCCAAAGTGTGCAGGGACCTCTGATGCACATCACAGGCTCACTGTGCAAAATTAGTATTCAAGTAACCTTCCTCGAAGAAAAAGGCAGAGGCCCAAACTGGGGACAAATGAAGTCTTTTTAATCTGGAACGGCAATTTCAGCGGGCGTATGCATTTCGGCCATGTGGCCTCGTCAGCACCCAGAATGTAATGGGAGGGTGAGTAGGAATGCTGCTGCAAGTTGATGTCCCAGTTAAATGCAAGTTGGCTCCACCTGCTGTTAGTTTTTGCATGGTGGAGTGCACTAAAGGTCCCAGCATGCAATGTTCCTGCAGGGACCACCGCGGAGCAGTGGAACCGGGAGACCCCTCGAGCAGCTCTCACCCGGTGTCCCAAGCTGCCATCCACATCAGCGAGGCTTCTCGCGTCCCCAAACTGCACAATCACCACCTTCCGGCATATCATCCACGGGGGCGAGAACAGCAGTGTGTCCCGCCCAATGTGGAGTTCAGTGACTCCGACACCGCTTGTTTTCCTCCAGTCGTGTTGTGATGGGCTCAGTCTTTCCGATACATCGGACCAAGGTAAGCTCTGCCAAGACAGAACAGCGCCAGCGTTGACCTCGCCCAAAGTGTGCAGGGACCTCTGATGCACGTCGCAGGCTCACTGTGCAAAATTAGTATTCAAGTAAGCTTCCTCGAAGAAAAAGGCAGAGGCCCAAAATGGGGACAAATGAAGTCTTTTTAATCTGGAACGGCAATTTCAGCGGGCGTATGCATTTCGGCCATGTGGCCTCGTCAGCACCCAGAATGTAATGGGAGGGTGAGTAGGAATGCTGCTGCAAGTTGATGTCCCAGTTAAATGCAAGTTGGCTCCACCTGCTGTTAGTTTTTGCATGGTGGAGTGCACTACAGGTCCCAGCATGCAATGTTCCTGTAGGGACCACCGCGGAGCAGCGGAACCAGGAGACCCCTCGAGCAGCTCTCACCCGGTGTCCCAAGCTGCCATCCACATCAGCGAGGCTTCTCGCGTCCCCAAACTGCACAATCACCACCTTCCGGCATATCATCCACGGGGGCAAGCACAGCAGTGTGTCCCGCCCAAAGCGGAGTTCAGTGACTCCGACACCGCTTGTTTTCCTCCAGTCGTGTTGTGATGGGCTCAGTCTTTCCGATACATCGGACCAAGGTAAGCTCTGCCAAGACAGAACAGCGCCAGCGTTGACCTCGCCCAAAGTGTGCAGGGACCTCTGATGCACGTCGCAGGCTCACTGTGCAAAATTAGTATTCAAGTAACCTTCCTCGAAGAAAAAGGCAGAGGCCCAAAATGGGGACAAATGAAGTCTTTTTAATCTGGAATGGCAATTTCAGCTGGCGTATGCATTTCGGCCATGTGGCCTCGTCAGCACCCAGAATGTAATGGGAGGGTGAGTAGGAATGCTGCTGCAAGTTGATGTCCCAGTTAAATGCAAGTTGGCTCCACCTGCTGTTAGTTTTTGCATGGTGGAGTGCACTACAGGTCCCAGCATGCAATGTTCCTGCAGGGACCACCGCGGAGCAGCGGAAGCAGGAGACCCCTCGAGCAGCTCTCACCCGGTGTCCCAAGCTGCCATCCACATCAGCGAGGCTTCTCGCGTCCCCAAACTGCACAATCACCACCTTCCGGCATATCATCCACGGGGGCGAGAACAGCAGTGTGTCCCGCCCAATGTGGAGTTCAGTGACTCCGACACCGCTTGTTTTCCTCCAGTCGTGTTGTGATGGGCTCAGTCTTTCCGATACATCAGACCAAGGTAAGCTCTGCCAAGACAGAACAGCGCCAGCGTTGACCTCGCCCAAAGTGTGCAGGGACCTCTGATGCACGTCGCAGGCTCACTGTGCAAAATTAGTATTCAAGTAAGCTTCCTCGAAGAAAAAGGCAGAGGCCCAAAATGGGGACAAATGAAGTCTTTTTAATCTGGAACGGCAATTTCAGCGGGCGTATGCATTTCGGCCATGTGGCCTCGTCAGCACCCTAAATGTAATGGGAGGGTGCGTAGGAATGCTGCTGCAAGTTGATGTCCCAGTTAAATGCAAGTTGGCTCCACCTGCTGTTAGTTTTTGCATGGTGGAGTGCACTACAGGTCCCAGCATGCAATGTTCCTGCAGGGACCACCGCGGAGCAGCGGAACCAGGAGACCCCTCGAGCAGCTCTCACCCGGTGTCCCAAGCTGCCATCCACATCAGCAAGGCTTCTCGCGTCCCCAAACTGCACAATCACCACCTTCCGGCATATCATCCACGGGGGCGAGAACAGCAGTGTGACCCGCCCAATGCGGAGTTCAGTGACTCCGACACCGCTTGTTTTCCTCCAGTCGTGTTGTGATGGGCTCAGTCTTTCCGATACATCGGACCAAGGTAAGCTCTGCCAAGACAGAACAGCGCCAGCGTTGACCTCGCCCAAAGTGTGCAGGGACCTCTGATGCACGTCGCAGGCTCACTGTGCAAAATTAGTATTCAAGAAAGCTTCCTCGAAGAAAAAGCCAGAGGCCCAAAATGGGGACAAATGAAGTCTTTTTAATCTGGAACGGCAATTTCAGCGGGCGTATGCATTTCGGCCATGTGGCCTCGTCAGCACCCAGAATGTAATGGGAGGGTGAGTAGGAATGCTGCTGCAAGTTGATGTCCCGGTTATATATATATATACATTTCAAAACTGCACTCCTTCTTTTGTCCCATTCAGCCCATGGTAGTTTGAGCGTGCACCGGCGAAGCTCAGCTGTCATAGGTTACGCACAACACAATGAAGTAAAACGCTCTCTCAGAGGATCAGTTTGAGCTTTGATTTTAATTCAGATACGCGTTTCGGGGAACACAGTCCCCTTGTTCACACACTGGATGGTTTGCATTTACCGCATCTATTTGAAAAAACAGTAACTGTGGCATCCATTTTGGAATGGAGTATAGTACATACATGTTGAAGCTAAGTGTCATGTGTAGTTGCCGTATGCACATAACCTCCAGACAGCGGATACGGTTAATCAAGATGAAATCTTTCTTTGGATGTACATTGCATGCACATTAGGTATTGAGCAAAAACTAGAACAATATTATTTACTCATGTACATCTCAAAAGTGCTTGTCTAATATATACAAAAGAGAAAAGGGAAGAAATGAAAAGGCAATAGAAGTAAATTGAGAAAAGATCCCCAGGTTAGTCGTAGTAATTGTATATTGCTTGTCGTATATTGCTAGTCGTCTTAACAAGGTCTTAGTTCTGGAATGCTGTACTCGTTGGAGAAATACTGCTTCCCTAAATGGTCCTATGCAGTATTTAAACTTCTAATGACAAAATGCCCTAGGAAAACAAAATGCACTGCCAATGTTCCAATACCTATACTAAAAATGCTGAATGTATCTAGATATATAGATTTTCATGAATAATTCAGTGCTCTGATTTTTAAAATCGATCAGTACATATTTATTTTAGAAAATTCTGATATAGCCTCAGCGACTATAGCATACGGATTGAAGTATGTTCTTGCTTTCCATGAACTGTCAGTTGTATTTTTAAAGGAAATTGCTTGCAATCAAATCACTCTATAAAAGCTAACGCCGGAACGCGTCTTCTTGATGCACAATAGACTATTCTGCAGTCTCCTGGTGTGCCGCTCTTGTTGTTTTTTCCTGGGATTATTTAAGGAAATGCACTGGAAATGTGATATATTAATGATTATGTATGTGCATTTAACTTTTTTTAATTACGTTTATTTGTTATATTTGATAAAATGTATATTACATCTACTTTAAAAAAAAAAATATTTAATAGATATTGTTTTATTTGTTTCATATCTAAAAATCGATATTTTGTACAACTATATTTTTAACATCGATATTTATTTTCCTGTATTTTTGTACTTACCTGTTTAAGTATAGAGAGTAAATATTTTTGCATCCTATATTTTTTCATCAATATTTTTTACATCTATATTTTTTACATCGATATTCTGTCAGAGAACCTTTAGAAATGGGGGTCTCTTGGCTGTTCATAAGACTTCTGGAGCAGAGGGCAAACTCTACCTCGAGTCCTTGGAGAAACTCACAGAAAGAAGCTGCAGAAAGTTTAGTCCAGTCCTTTCACTGCCCAAGACAGTAGCAGCAACTGCAGGCCAACACAGCAAAGCACTCAACAAAGTGGTAGTTCCTCTTCAGAGCTTCTACAACTCTACTTCTTGGCAGTCTTCTTGGTCCAAAAGAGTTCTAATGTTCTGGGATTTGGGCCCCAATATTTATACTAAGTTTCCCTTTGTTCTCTCAGGCAGAGATGCTCTGTGCTCAGTCCAAACCAGTTCTTTCCTCGCTGGCCCAGCTTTCCAGCAGGAAGTGGAGACAGCATTGTGTAAGGCAGACCAGGCCCATTCAGGTGCAAGGAAATCTCCCACTACTGTAAATGCAGCCCGTCTATTCAGCCCAGCCTTGACTTTTCCAGGAAAGGTAGGACACTCCTCAACCCCCCCAGCGGCTGTCTATAGTGAATGCACAGCCAGACAGTCAATCCACATCCAAGCAGAGGCACACAGCATGGCTAATCAAGAAAAGACCGATTTTCTAAAAGTGGTATGTTTAAACACATAGCATAAAAATCATCTTTACTAAAAGATGCATTTCTACATTCTGTGTCCAGGCAAACTAAACTCAATTTTTCTATGTCGTCCCAATCAGAAGTTATACTTGTAAGGAGTTACCAGTAATCTCCCATTCTATCCTATGGGACAGATAGCCTTTCAATAGTGAAACATGAAATACACTGTATTTCACTATCAGAGCATGTCACACACACCAGTACATGTCCTACCTTTCTCATACACTGCACCTTGCCGACAGGGGTACCTTGGGCCTACCTTAGGGATGACTTATATGTAAGAAAAGGGGAGAATAGGGCCTGGTAAGTGGGTGCACTTGCCAGGTTGACATTAAAGTTACAAACTGTGCACAGACAATGCAGTGACAAGCCTGAGAACCCCTTTTCAGGGATGCTTGTGTGGGTGGCACAACCAATGCTGCAGGCCCACTAGCAGCATTTGATTTACAGGACCTGGGCACATACAGTGCACTATACTAGGGATTTGGTAGTAAATCAAATACGCCAACCATGGAAACACCAATCCTTAACACAATTTTCAACAGGTGCACTTGCACTTTAACACTGATCCGCAGTGAGAAAGTGAAGAGACACTAAAACAGCAAAATCAAAGGGAAGACCAGGAAGTCAGAATGCAAAAAGTCAGGGGTGACACGCCAAAAGATGACAGGTCTGACTGTCAAGGTAAGCCTGGTTCACAGTATGGTTCTGGAGGCCAAAAGTCTCATATGAAAAAATATCATGCAAACCGGTGTTAGGAGCACCATAAAAAGGTAGCTGGTGTTGGTGATGAGAGAGGGGAAGCAGCTCCAATAACAGTGGTAGAAAGAGGTGATGAGAAATAAGATGATGAAAGCTACACACAAAGCAGCCCTGTCACCTGCAGTGTCCGAGCATCACCCACATCAGCAGCCTCCAAATGACTCAAGACTAAAATGCGGACACCACCACATACTGTGATTCTGCCTCCTTGTTCCCCCGTATCTGTGGAACCAAAAAATAAAAATTTAAAGCTACTATTATGGGCATGTTTAGGCAGGAGGGACCCTACAAACGTAACCACCGAATGGCACGTTTGTGCAATAGGAAGCTGGCTAAAATGTTTATGCTGTACCTCCTCCCTCTTTCTTTTGTGAAAGGAGTGGGATGTTTGGAATTTGTGGCCACCTTCCTGAAATGGAAGGTTCCCAGCTGAACTTATTTTGCCAGAGGTGCTGTTCCAACATTCCATCATGATGTGCCTGCAATTTGCAGTCCAAGCTATGCAGCAGAATGATGTTCACCCTATCCACCTGACGACGGACATGCAACTTTCTCCAGTTGCAAACATCACTCTTGAACTGCAGCTATTATTAACACGGTGCTACTGATCTGTTTTGGATGAGTGTTATTAGGAGCGGAGAGTAGAGGCAATTTTTATCTTTGTTAATTGTGCCTGTGTTTAGTGCCACCTACAGGCACTTCCTGGTTGCCATTATCTGGGACTAGAGCCACCATTTTGAAGTGCAGTCTATTCATTTAAGCTTGGTCCAGCCCGGTACTGAAAGCATACCACAGTGCAGATGCGCATAGGGGGTGTGCTGCCAGCATGCCAAAAGTAACCCTTTTTGCACCTGTCCGCGTCCAGCCAGGACTGGGGCCCAGAGACCCTGCTCATTTTTTAATATGCAAGTTACCTATTTGTCTGAAGCACTGCATCAAATTAACAAGCTGAAGGCAAACAAATGTAGGAATGTAATACCAGTGCTTGATATTTCTTTAGCTAGCATGGGTTATAACTGGAAGATACGACATGACTTAACATAGACCGTAAAGACAAAGTTCCCTAAAATATCATATCACTCTCAGAAAATGCAGATGTAGCTATTAAACTGCAGGGCTCCCTCTAAATACAGGCCTGAGCTATTTATCTTCTAGCAGGAGAAGAGACCTGATGCCATGTTTTTAACCGAAACATGGAAAATAAATGTGTCAATCCCAGATATAGTCATGGCCCTCCCACCTGGCTATTCAATACCAAGTAGGACTAGAGGTGATAGAAGAGTAGGGGGGAAGGCTATAATTTTCCAGAAGGAATATACTGCCAACTTTTGCCTATGGACATGTAGAGCTGTGAGAGTGTTTAGTTCTTACTGGAGTTTGCTCCGACATTTACCTTCCACCTCCCAATTTGCTGCAGTCGTACCCTATCTAGTGACTGACTGGAGCCTCAGAAAAATGTATTTTTACCCTTTTAGGAGATATCAAAATGCAATTTGAGCAGAATGAGTGTGATACTGCAAAGATGCTTATCAAGAACATTACACCTTTTTCAAATTGTAAAAACATCTACACACAATCAAGGGCATTTACTAGACTCTGTCTTTCTGAATGTCAATAATCTAATGCCAGACGATGCAATTCCCATTTTATGGTCCAACTGTCACTTACTTCCCTTCTGGATTGAATTTCCAAAAACATCAGCCACACATCAACTCTCCCAAAAACCTGGGTGCGTATGGTCCAAGTTGAATGGAATGGAATGGATGGACGCTCTCACTGAATCAGTTACTACTCTATTTGGTGACACAGTGGAAAGATACAACATTTATGAGAGATGGCTAATAACACCTTTGAGCCCCAAATCCCCTGTAAACTTACTAAACCTATTCAGACAAAATATAAGGCCCCTTGGTACACTCCAGAACTGGTGCTGTTAAAAAGAGAATCAAAGAAGAGGAAAAGAGAATGGAGGAAAGAATATAATAACAACAGTAAACAATGCTAGAGATTAGCTATACGGAACTACAAATTGTAGATCAAGGTGGTTCAGTGGCAATGAGAATATTGGATCCCAGCCTGGCCTTTGACACTGTGTCACATTCTACCCTCATCCAGAGGATGGTAGAAGTTGGAATCTCATGGGATGCCATTAGGTGGCAAGAACTTCCAGATGTGCAAGGACTCCTTTTTTTTAGACATAAATGCTGAGCAGCGAGGAGTGCCGCAGGGCTCAAATCTGAGCCCAACGCATTTTAATATGTACCTACGCCCCTTAGCTGAAATCGTCTTGTCACATACACTTGCCGTAGAGTCATATGCTGATGACACTTAAATCATCATGGCCCTGACACCCGATGTCAACCGAACCTCCACTCAGCTTAATTTATGCCTCACATAGGTCACTGACTGGATGTCTGAAAGCAGTCTGAAACTCAACAGTGTTAAAACAGAGGTTCTTGTGATTGGAAACAATATGTCAAGATGGAGGAAACTGGCATGGCCAGAACAACTTGGAGGATTACCTAAACCTGCCTGAGCAGTAATTAATCTAGGGTTCTGCATAGACTATAAGGTCACAATGAAAACACAAGCCATAAAACTGGCAGAATCATGTTTTGGCATTCTTAGATACCTAACAATGGTTTTACACATGTTACCATGACCCACAAGGAGGATAGTCGTGCAGGGTCTCACAAACTCACGTCTAGATTATGGGAACTCCCTTTACTTAGGAAATCCAAAATACATGATAAAAAGTCTGCAAGTAATCCAAAATGCAGCAGCCAGAGTCCTTTACAAAATACCTAAACATCAATCAACCAGTCTTAGTGCCCTTCACTGACTTCCAGTAAAAATGCAAATTCTTTTTAAGGCCCTCTGCATCACTCACCGGGCCTTCCATGTAAAGGGCCCACTAATCATCCATAACTCACTTACCTCCTACTTTACAGGGAGGTCCCTTCGGTCAAGAAGTCAAGGGCTCATGTCTGTGCACAAAAGAGCAAGAAGTGGCGGCCGCACCTTTGCGCATCTTGTTTCCAAGCTCTGACACTCCCTTCTGCTTCAGAAAATGTCTTAAAATCCACCTTTTTTGAAGTAGGGGCTCCATCTATATGGGTTATATAGGTTTCCGGAGAGGTATAAACAACTTGAATTGAATTGAACATGTGGACTTTAGGCTATAGAATTCTGACCACTGCTAACCAGTGCTAAAGTGTAGGTGCTCCGTACTCTAAACATGGTGACATTGACTGATTGCCAATTGGCATATTTAATTTACTTAGAAGTACCTAGTGATGTGCACTATATGTGCCCAGGGCCTGCAAACTAAATGCTACTAGTGGGCCTGCAGCACTGTTTGTGCCATCCATTTCAGTGGCCCTTTAAAAATGTCTCAGGCCTGCCACTGCAAACTCAATGGGTGCATTTTTAAAATGCTATTTCGATCTGGCAAGTTACCCTAGTTGCCAAGCCCAAACCTTCCTTTTTATTACATATGTTTTGCCCTAGATAGTCCTAAGGGCAGGGCGCAATGTATAGAAATTTGGAGTTTGGTGTCTCTGGACTACAATTTAAAATGACAACTTATGTTGAAGTCGGATTTTTAAGTATAAGGCTCAAAATGCCACTGATGCGGCCATCCTTTGCGGAAATTGATGAAACCCAAGTTAGACGCGGTTATACGTTTTACAGGTTCCGAAACTATACGGATACCATCACAACTTCGTTGGGAAGACGGCACCCGGGCGCAATTGGGGCCCGAGTTACCAGCAAGATCCATGTAGTTTTTCACTGTCCAGTGCAACGCATGAATGCTGACATCTGAATCAGTATCTAAAGGTCAGATCGGTTGACTGAAGAAATAAGAATATTATGGTCCTGAGGAGAACCCTGCAAAATTGCCGGGTTCGAAACGCGTCGACCCTTCTTGTCCCATTGATTGAGTCTGTCATTGTAGACAACAGTTATAGCATTTGATTTTACCATCCTCAGAAAAAATTTGGAGTGAGTACTGTTTGTCGTTGGGATTACGATTTCTGTTTCCCAGTGTGCTGGTCAAATATAGTGAGCCCGACTCGCTCCGGTGTGTAGTATGATTGGTGTGAGAGGGTGTGATATGTAATTTTTGGGCCAAATTGTTTGGGGTATGCTTGCTGGTGTACATAGATTGGGTTTAGGTGTCTAGTATAAAATGTTGTGAATTTAGTGTATATAGGTTGTCCACTTTGTATTATATTTAATACACATGCATAAAATATTCTTTGAGAAAGCAATTTTCAATTGACTGCGAAATAAACCAAGTAATGATGGTTTAAAAACGTTGACCGTATTTTTTGATTTATAAGGTTGTTCAACAAATTATGGTTTGAGTTTAGCTCAGTATTGGCAACTGTTACGTTCTTCTGTTAGAAAGCTGTCATTTTCTTACTTTAACCATTGTGTGTCTCTGCCTGTCTCTGAGCGCACATCAGAGGTGGGTAACAGCTAACATTTGTGCATTCCCTCAAGACAATAACACACTAAGAGAGATGGGTGTGACACTCACATCCTGATGCCCCATCACCAGGCTGTTGTGTTTTCCTGCGCTAGATTGGGCAGGAGACTCTGACACTTGCACCTGAACACGGCAGTGGAGCTCCATACCCCCGTTAGTGGGTCTGGAATAACCTAACTCTGGGCAGTGAACTACGCTCTGCTCGCAGGGTTTGAGGCATTTCCCACACTCCACGATACGTAGAGCTTGCCAAGTTCTGAAAAACTCCACTTCCCATAGTGGAGTTTTTTTCCTCGCTTGCAATCGTCAATGTCATGTTGGCAAATGAGGAAAATCAACCTCCCAGTGAGATTTTCCCTCGTTCGCGATCGTCAACATCAAATTGTCGAGTGCGGAAAATTAACTATCCCGGCGAGATTTCTCAATGTGGGGTGGACAGGTTTCTCATTGCGAGTGGTCACGTATGCTTGCGACTGCTCGCAATGAGAAACTGCTTGTTCACATTGAGAAAGTTGCTGCTCAAGTAAAAATCTACTCGAGCAGCAGAAAAGGGAAAGAAGGGACCGCTAGCGCTGTGCAAGGTACTGTTCGCGATGATTGCACAGTGGGGACAAGCATCCGCACTGTGTAGTCACCGCAAGCAGCATTTTTCTATGGAACTCCACCCCTTGCTGAGCTCCGTGTAGCGCAGCAGAGTTTTTTGCCACTTTGCGGAGTTGCACATAGCGCAAATATGTGAAGTCTGCCCAGGTTTAGAGTAACCCCGGGCGGAGCTGTTGCAGTGCCACTACATGGAGTTCCACAGAGTTGGGAAAAAAGTCCACTCCGCTCCGCTCCCCACCTCCAACCCCTAATAAAAAATATTAAAACAAAAATAAAAAATGCACTTACCTGTACTCTGGCTTCTCTGGGCTGCTCTCCTCCTCCTCGCCGTGTTCTCTCTCCTACATACCCCTACATCCGATGTGCATCTTACGGGAACAGCACGTGTGTGAGTTCTGTTCTCCACATTAGAAATCAATTTGTTGAATGAATCTGTATGACTACTTGTCCAATGTGCTCCATGCCAATTTGACCACCAGCAGAAGGGAAGTGATTCGGTTAACTGGCCCCATTTGCTATAAAAGAAGAGCCTTGTGTTAAAAGGTTGGAAGGTCACAAGGATATAGCTTTAAAGCAGTGTGGCAAGAAGGTTGCCTTTCCCTACTGAATTTAAATATGTACTGGTGTGCAGGCTTTTTAGGACTTGGTGTAATTGCATGTTAATTTTCTTGTTAGCTTTGATCCAAAATCATGTTTACAAGTTAGGACATAATAGCAATGCTTTCCCAATAGGAATCTTGGGTCATATTCATCAATTGAAAAATTAATTAGCTAAATTATCAAATTATTGTGACCTCTAAATTGTGAACCACAAGACAACATGTAGAATGCCGAGCCCTATCTGTGCTGGCAGTTCAATTATTTACTTCAACTAGCCAACAAATGGCAAATAACAACCTATAAGAATCCACAAATAGCGAATCATTATTTTGTGAAGCAAAAACACATTTAACTAAAAAGTGCAAGAGTCTATGCTAAAGAATACATGCATTCGGGTTCATAACCTTTGCAGTAAGCAACCATACTCAAGTATTATAACAATGATTTACTTTGAAAGGCTTGTTTTCTACATTTGAGCTGTTGTTCTGCGTAAGAAGTTTTTCTTTTCAATGTAAAATGCTGTATCTTTTCAGATGTTGCCTACTAGTTAGTGAATTGGCATTTGTTAAGTATTATGCAACTGACAGTGAGGTTCTCACTAAAAGAAGAGGAGGCAACAGGAAGGATGATTCATGGGAAGAACTACCTGAACCACAAAATGTCGATGAAGGACTGGTGTCTGTGGCCCATTGTGAAGATGTGAGAAACTGCAAAGTTTACCTATGCCCAAGGGTTTACTGGAATCCTATTGGATGCATGAATGAAGAAAGTGATACTTATTTCCCTCTACAATATTTTGGGCCTCATTAGGATGGTGGTTGGACTCTCACCGACTGCCTTTTGGTGGCAGTCCGACCTGCTGACAGCCCTTTGGTCTGACTGCCGGATTATGATAGTGGCAGTCAAACCATCTGCTGTCAGGGGGGAGACTGTCATCCTCGACAGGATCTAGAATCCCATCGGAGTGGTGGTTGGACTCCGATCTCTGCAATGGAGGTGGTGCCTGTAGGGATTAGGATATCCGTTTCTGACTGTCTTTTGATGGTGGTCCAACCGCTATGCAAAGGCAGCTGGGAAGGGACTTTGGGAGCCCAAAGCAAGGCCCCATCTCCAGTGGACCACTGCTATGTGGCCTTGAGGAGCACATGTAGTGTCCCCACATGCATCCATGCACTGTATTCCAGGCACCACATGGTGCCTGGCACACAGTGCATGGATATGGAGGAGCACAAAGTGCCTTTTTCTACTGCGGCTTGTGCTGTGACCCTTTTCTGGTCTGCAAATCAAGCCGCAGTAGGAAAAGGCACTTTCCAACCACCTGCAAAGGGTATGATCATAATAGGGCAGGTGGGACCGCCGACTCACTGTCGTGTGGACACCTGCCCAAGGCAATGGCAGTCTGATGCTCGTCTAACCACCATCATATTGACGTCCTTTGTGTTTATATCAGGGCTTGTTACTAGAGTAGAGAGGCTTCTCTTGCTCGCATTTTCTGGGGAACCATCCCTGGGTTTCTTGAGGCCATATTTCACTTCATGAGAAACTCTTGTGTCTATTTCCTTTTTATTACAGGCCTGCTTATTTAATGCTATGAATATTTTCCAGCTTGACCCTGTCTTGCATTCGAACTGCAAAGGTTTTATGCCAATGTATTTATTCTCTCATTAGAACTCTTTATTAGTGTTCTAAACGGATAACTTATTCTATTCTAATTTAATTTAAAATATGGAAATTCCTTGAAGGAACACGCTTGATGTATTATTTCAATTTTAACTGTTATTCCTACCAACATTGTATTTTTTCTTTTATTGGAATCTCTTGTATTGGAATACGTTAATTTCTAATGATGATGCTTAAAGACTGATGCTTATTGAATAAATAATGAAACTTAAGAATGGATAAATAAAACCATTTAACTCACGCAAATTCACTTTATTAACTGTACTAAAGTCTTAACATAAATGATTGCTCCTTTTAACTTCTCCTTGTTGATGAACAAAGGTTCTTATGACCAAAGGCGAGGATTATTTGAAGATTGCACCCACAGACTAAAATATTTTTTTAAAAACGCTATGTCACCTGTTATCACAGTAATCCTGCATGGATTGGCAGACTTTATACAAAAGAGATCCATGGGAAGATAAAGTTGAGGAATTAAAACAATGTTGCAATTACAAATGCATACATGTAGGCACTTAAGGCAGATCACGAACTCATAGGAGCACTCTTTGTAGTAAGTTTGAACACTGATTAATTACTTTGGCTGAATATTTGGAAAGCATCTGGGTATGTAATAGTGTAGGAAGAGTATGAGGCATGGTTTATACTTGGTTCTTGGATTTGGTGCTAGATGTCGTACAATGAGAATTGAGGGAGTTTGACCACCTTATTATTATTTGAGGCCTCATTCTCTGAAACGACATGGGGGCTGCTGAATATTGATGGATGACTGTATGTAGTGAGGCATGTGATCAGAGATTTCTATATGGACATTTTTAATACTAAAATGTTTTATATTAGTTATTAAGGATAGACATGTAACACCATGTTATAGAGAATTGGTTGTGCTGTATATTTACCTGGAACTGGAATGATGAATTATAAGTCTATAGTAATTGATGTAGTATGTTTTCTTTTCATCTGATTCTTCTCTATTGATCAATTGAGCTTCTACTGGTATATTTTTTATAGATAAAGGGGCACACTCACACCATTTATAATTAATTGTGGATGTTACTCATGCAATCATAATAATTAGTGTAAGTTTGATACCTTTTAGAATTTTACCCTTCACTTTTGTTGAGGGTCCTAGAGTCATATGTGATTTTATATGCTTTACTTTCGGATCATAGTGAGCTTTTAATGCACTCTGTGAATAACATGTAATTTTGGATTCCTATTTTCTTTTTATTTCTGCTCACTTCTTGGGTTCCTCACCTTTAGTGTACCTCTTTGGTTATCTAGGGTACAGAAGTGCTAATAATGTCATGTAATAATTAGGAGTAATCTTTATTTTATTTGAGGCTGTTTAATGTATAATGGACCAAATGTATCAAAACAAGTTTTGCATTTCTCAAATTGCGATTTATAGCAAATCTCAATTAGAGAATCGCAAAATGCAATGTATGTAGGATTTTCAAAATTGTTTCCAAATCCTACATGTTCCTTATTTGCGAATCGCAAATTGAGATTCACAAATAAGGAAATGTCTTCCCATTCATTCCTATGGGCTAGGAGGCCCATAGGAATGAATGAGAAGACATTCTCAATTTGTGATTACCAATTAGAGAATCACAAATTGAGAATTACATTTCAAGGTTTCAAGGGTGCCAAAATGACACCCTGTTGCATCCCTGAAATATGCATGTGTGCACATTTTGTGCACATACATACCCTAGGGGTATGTATGTGCGACATATGGCACTTTCAAAAAAGTGCTTTTTTAAAGAAAATCGCTTATTCCACCAACTTAAAGTTGGTGGTAGTTTGCAATTCTTTCAGGCCAAATAGCAATATTCTGGTGCTTCCAGAAATGCATTTAAGGAATCGCAAATTGCAATTCCTTAATTGCATTCGCAAAATAGAGAATCACAAATTTTGCACTTCTCTGTTTTGCGATGGCCTTTTGGGATGATACATTCCAAAAGACTTTTTCCAATTTGCAAACGGGCCGATTCTGATAATCTGCCCGTTTGCAAACTGGGAAAAGGCTTTATACATATGGCCCTTAGTAACTTATATCACTCACATGGACTGTTACTCTGGCAGCTTTCTCTCGTGAGGTCCACAGGGTGTGATACCTTCGAAGACTATTAGAATTTGGTTTAATAAATTTTATAACTTTACTAGCAACTGTTCTAGAACTGAGGAAGGTGATCGCATACAAGCACCAGTGTTGAGATATGTGCTGGCTAGAGAACTTGTGTGGGTTTGTTCTAGAATATTGAAATGGTGCAACCATTAACAGATAACTCAGTTATTTGATTTGCTTTTTTCTTACTGAGTGTTTAAAGGCGTTTTTAAGTTTGCAGGCTTTTGTGGATGGGGACTTTTGTGGTGACCCATTATCTTTTTCAGCGCCATTATATTGATGCATTTGTCCTATCATATGTATACTGAATTTGTGAGTGCAAGCCCGATCTAGACCTAGGCACCTTGGGTATATTACAGTGGTTCTTTTTCAAAGGGTTATAGCGTTTACCTAGGGAGAAATTTCTTAATGACCTGCTATTAGGCGCTCAATAAAAAGCAGATTATGTAATATACTTGAATGCGTTTGACAAGTCATGGAATGACTCAAAATGTACATAAATGAAAACATTTGTAGAGGAGAAATAAAGGTTGCCAGTGGAACTGAGGCAAGTAAAACAGAACATTGGAAAAGGAAACTATACACAATGGGTCCGGATATTGAGTGAAAATAATGAACCAATGAGGTTAAGGAATCAAGAAAATAATGTAAATGGTTCACTTTTATGTCCTGAAAACCTGCAAACTATGAGGTCGAACACAGTAACTTCAAAATACCATTACAAGTTGTTTGTAATGCCCATTTTTATGGAAAACACACATATTTCGCAGAAATGGGATTGCAATTGGCCCGATATTTTGAGGCATATATCAACTTGCTGAAAGCAGGTGGCAGTTATGCCTGGAAAGGGCCCAGTTAAAAAAAATAAGGGGGCATATGTACAAGGACTGGCGAAAACAGTTTTCTTACCGCAGTGTACCGCTGAAAACTATAGCCATGTTAGCGGCGTATGTACAAGGCATCGCTACATGGCAATAGCTTCAGGGATTGGCGGCGAACACTGCCGCTAACATTAGTATGAAGGCAATAGGAATTCCGGCGTTAGTGGGAGACAACCAACAAAAGGCCCATTAGCGGCAAAAAAAGAACATTAGTCAGCCCAACGTAAGTTTTTTTGCCTCTATTGGAAAAAATAGCCTATCAGTCAACATCTAATAGGAAATAGGCAAAGAAACCAATGAAATGCATAATGGAGCATTCAGGGCCAAGCGCAGCACACATCAACAACCCTCACAAGCCACCGAACATCCAGGATGACTAGGATGAGAACCTGTATGCCTCGAAGGACCAGCGCCCGGAGCCTGGTTGCCTCCTGGACCTGTGTCTGGAGCCTGGATGCCTCCTGGGCCTGTGTCTGGAGCCTGGATGCCTTGCAGGACCTGCAACTGGAGTCTGGATGCCTCGCTGGACCTGCGTCTTGAGCCTGGATGCCTCGCTGGTCCTGCGTCTGAAGCCTGGAGTGGGATGCAGAGGAGCTGTGGAGTCGATGTGTTGTGGCGGTAGACATTGAGGTGCATCGATTGACCGTACCTGGTGGTGAAGTCTGACAGGTCACATTGAGACACATTGCTGACCTGTGTGAGAAGGCTGCCTTGAGCCCCTTGGAGCTGTGAATGGTAGAGGCGCTCCTGCGCACCAACTTAGGGAGGTCTGCATTGCATATTATTACGATCCACCACTACACCGGGGTGCACAGAGGAGATTACCAATGGTCGGCAGCGCCTCTCTGCATCACAGGCCGGATGATGTAGTGCTGGCCGGATGCTGTAGAGGGTGAGACCCCTGAGTTGCGCTGAACTTGTGTGACGGGAGTGCTGCAACTTCACGCCTACGGGGGCCCTGCTGAATAAACTGGATCGGGAGGGTCACCAGCGGACTTGGCGGCGAATGCTGTACCCAGGCTTGTGAAATCCCACCTGACTAAGGCACCTGCTGTCTGAGTCACAGATTTGGAGAGAGTTTAGCGAATTGCACCACTGTGTCAATGTCCAGGTAAGGAGAAGGAGGGACACGTGGTGGAGGAGGCCTGGGGTTCGAGTCTCCCAGGCCAAGCACCTGTACTTGACGCATCATTTTTTTGCTCACCATGCCATTCCAGTTTGAACTCAGCCATATGCTGATCAGTCTTGACCCTGTGACCCATTTGAACAGTCCAGACCGAACTGCCAAGCCAGGTCCTCCCTGGACTGGAAACAAGCATCCAAGGACCGGTTTTGGGCTTTCAGCCCTCATCAGCCTGGATAGATTGATTCCAGTGGCATGGAGAGCACAGGACTCACGTCTGAGCATACCCGTCCTACTCGGGGTGACAAATGCAAAAACAACAGGTGATGGACATAATGCAGAACAATGTCATACATTCACCCCAGTACAGAGATCTGGGCCTAAAGCCATCGTTTTTTTGCTCACCATGCCATTCCAGTTTGAACCCAGCCATATGCAAATCAGTCCTGACCCTGTGCTGCATGGGAACAGTCCAGCCCAAACTGCCAAGCCAGGTCCTCCCTGGACTGGAAACAAGCATCCAAGGACCGGTTTCGGGCTTTCAGCATTCTCACAACGCCACTGTAGTCAAGCTATCCTGGCTGAAGACGGCTGATAGCCACAAACCAGTCCTAGGATGCACCAATGACATCCTACTCTGCGAACTTAAATTCCACCTGGACAACCCCAGTGACCAGAACGACACCCCCTCCTGGGGTAGCTCCCCACCATCAGACTCAAGCAGCTGGTCACTGCAGCAAGCCTCATAGCAGTAAACACGGTCGGGCATTTCTCGTCCGCCAGGGAGACCTTCAACTACAGCCACACCACCGGACTCTCCTGGAACGATCATCATTTTATACATCACGTCTTCACCAGGCCCACCGTACACCACCTTCAACATTGCCCCCCTCGCAGATGGATCAAGGCCACTGAAGTACGTCTCGTCAACAACCTCAGCACAACCACTCTGCAAACGCTTTCAGACGATGACACTGCACCGCGCAACCATCACCGATGGATCTTCAACAGTGCCGACACCCGGACACCCCTCATAAATGGCACTGCGTCAGTACCTTATGTCTGCATGATGGCAGGCATAAGGGTGACGCAGTACCACAGGGATGGGCTGGCCCTGTGCATTGCTGGAGTTGTGTCATGGTTGTGACACAACAGCAGCAATGCGTGACTTTAGCGCATACAGATACGTCAGGATTCTAGAGGTATCTGTCATTACTTGCGTCATGGAGCGCTGTCCAGTGAATACAGCGCATCCGTGGTGTCGCAAGAAGGGGGTAGTGACAAGTGTCGCAACTCGCAAGAAGGGGGTAGTGAAAAGTGTTGCAACTCTTTTCACAGCGCTGCAACACTTTTCAGGGGTAAGGCCCAGGAATGCTCACTATCTTATTGATGGTGCGCATTCCTGCCCTCTAGTTTTGTCACAGGGCAGCGCAGCAACATAGCTTGCAGCACTGTCCAGCACCAAAACATGCTGGAATGAGGCCCCTTGTGTTATCTCCATTTTAAGACCAGCTATTTTCTGGTCTTAAAGAAACTGCCTCTAACTGTAGTTAGAGGAAGTTTTTTTGGTCCTCCTACCTTAAAGAATTCCCTTGTAAATATTGCAAAGTGGGGTTAGCAGCCGTTTTTGCATGGGAACGCCTCCCTTGCATGCCATTATCACTACCAGAAGTGGCGATCTTTTCTATGGACGTTTTCACTGGAAAACTACTGCTAACAGAGGTTAGCGACAGCTTGCACATATGGCGATAAAATTATTGCTGCAAAACCGTTGAAAAGTGCCGCTAATGCGACGTTAACTCCTTGTACATATCACCACACCATGCATTTTAATCCTCATTTTGGATCAGGAACTTGAAATTACTCTTTAATAGCATGCACTGGTATCGCTGGCTATGATATTACCTTCCCATTATTACCAGGTCATTTTTCATGGGGCCTTGATGTACACATAGTTGCAATACTATTCAATAAGTAAGTCAGGCTCTCTATTCAAATAAGCATGGCCACTTGGAATCATGTTGTATATAAGGGATAAAGTATCCCCATGTTTGTAAACATGAGTAATAACAATAAAACTTCTAGTCCAAAATTAAACACATCAAAACCATGTTAGATATTTATGGCAAACAGATTTTAGAAACAGTTCAATAGGTTAGTTTAAAAAAAATGCATTAGCTTGGAATGGGTAGCAACATGCAGAAGGGTTCTAGATTTTCTCTATCTAAGGAGTGCAATAAAAGAAAAAAATATTCTCTCTTCTTGTCATTGTAAGCTATTAAAACAAATCAGGAGAAAGAAAAGCAATGTTCCTTGGCTTATGGCAGCAGGCATTGTGACATCAGAATTCGCTGTAATAACTGGTAATAGTTGAGTTCTAAACTCATTTCTTTATAATGGGTGACTGGGTACATCACAGGTCGCGATTATAAAGAAATCAGAGACTGCTATTTATACAGGATTTAGAGAATCTCATGTATATAAAGATTCTTAATGGGTTGCACGAGCAAAATGGCATCGTTTTACAGGCACGCGCCCCAAAGAACATGCTATCAGTGGTCCTTTGTTACCCCACATATACTAGTTTTGCGATTTCAAAAGTGTAACAAATAACAGCAGTGCATAACCTCTCACTGATTTTTTTCTTTCTTAGTTTATGCAGCAAACTCTAATCTCAAGTAAAAACGTATCAATTAATGTGATTCCATAAAGATAAATATCTAGCCTTAAATCAAATTGAGCATCTGAAAATATTTCCTAGTTATTCATTGTTTTCTCATACAAATATATATGATCAAGCAGGGCTCTGAGTGAATTCTGTGAGAGACAGAGGCACCCTTCAGCTTAGTCATTTGTTTCCATGGTGCCTATTTCTGTCGCCTAGTTTTAATAGTTTACACAACAAGATCAATGAAGTCTCAGCTGTTGCTTTCACTGTTGCTAGGCAACCTTTAAATCAGAGTTCAAGAAGACAATGGCTCAAGCTTGGAACATTTCTGAAGTATCTGTTTTTTTTATTCGTGGATTATACAATGGCTCTGTCTCGCTGGTAAGTAGAAAACACATCATCTATTTGAAATGCAGGTTTTGAATGTTTAACACTTCAACCAGGATCTCAGGCACTGTTGCAGATGTCTAGTTCTTTGTGTTCTATGTGACAAATAACATACTATAGCATTTCGCAGCATGCCTTCTTAGTTTTAATCGTTCCAGTCATGTAGAATATTAATTGTGGATGTCACGGTTGTACAAGATCATTTGGCTAAATAACATTGAAATGCTCAGCCACACTTCATTAGATTAAAAAAATGGTTGGTGTATCTAACACATACCAATTAGTAGATCATGTTACCGGGCAGGCGCTTAATATCATGGGCAATCAAAAGAAAAGGGCAAACAAATTAGAGAATTGGACTTGGACCAGGTACTTCTGTGTACCACATGCTCTGGGCCAAAATGGTTTTATGCCTGCTAAATTAGGGTCGGCGGGGCTAGTGCTGGACTGAAGAAAAAAAAGACCCAACTTCCCATGACGGTATCTCTTTGGAGACTAGGCCCCTGCAGACAGACAAATCGTGTTGGGTGGCTGTACC
This sequence comes from Lissotriton helveticus, assembly GCF_964261635.1. Taxonomy (NCBI): domain Eukaryota; kingdom Metazoa; phylum Chordata; class Amphibia; order Caudata; family Salamandridae; genus Lissotriton; species Lissotriton helveticus. The sequence continues at coordinate 1,575,803,301 of NC_136067.1, forward strand.
CGCATATGCGCCGCCTTCCCTCTAAGCTGTACTCTTTGCAGACAGCTAACACCTTGTGGGCAAAAGGTCACACTCAGGTTGGACAAGCCCCTGCTGCACAGTCTTCGTCATCTACACAACCCCTCACAGAGAGCCCACTCCCTCCAGACACCCAAGCCTTACTACACCTGATTCACAAAGGAAAACCTGCAGTTTTGTGTACATTTATGATTGTTTGCTATTCACAAAGGGATTTATAAGTAGTTTATTTACAAGTGTGGAGTCTCCACACATAAAAAGAAAGGCCTGCCCTTTCATTTAATGTGCGGAGGCTCTGCACCGGTAAAGATACTTCTCGCAAATCCCTTTGGAATGGCGAACAAATATTAACATACATCAAAGTGTAAGTTTATCTTTGTGAATCAGGCCCTAGGTGTCCAAGACTCTTCAAACACAGCCTTTATCCTGTTCTGAACCATTCCTGGATGTCCAACCCATCCTGGGCAACCAAACAAACATGGATGGCTAAGCCCCTGCTCACATGGTCTTCACCATCTTCAAAATGCTTCACAGAGAGCTCACTCCTTACAGACACTCAAGCGTCCTAGTGTGGCAAAACTCTACTATGAACAGCTTTTAATTTGCTATAAACCCTTTATGGACAGCCAACCCTTTGTGGCCAACCAACCACAGAACATCATGCAAGCCCCTGCTGCACACAGTGTTTACCCTATGTATAAACCCTCACAAAAAGCCTACTCCCTTCAGAAACTCAAGCAAGCTCAGGTGGCCAAAACTCTACTATACACAGCATTTGCTCTGTCACAAACTCTCTGAGGTCAGACAACTGCTTGTGTAAAACCGAGAGCACAAGTGTGGGCAAGCGCCTGCTGAGCTTGGTTTTCATCCTGTGCATAAACACTCACGGATTACCAACCTCTTCCAGACAATAAAGCACCCTTAGGTTGTCCAGCCACTACCCCACACAACTTTTGCCTTGTTCCAACAGCCCATAATAAGGATTAAATTGTCCAGAGTTGCTTGGGGTCCAGTACAGGGAGGACCTGTGTGGTATCCTGGTTTGGATGCCATGTGCCTTTCTCACTAACCTGTTTTGCTGCTCAGCCTATGTGGATGAATGGTGGAATGTTGGAGTGTGTGAGGTAATATAGAATGTTTGGGTGCCTGGTGGATGGATGACAGTTGGAAGAGAGGGTCAATAAACCATCTTTAATCAGCACAACTTGGCTACAGTCTATCTGTTGGACCTGAATCACTCAGATCACCTATGGTAGCCTGGCACAGAGTAGGAAGGACTAAACGTAGAGGCAACTGTGTTATGCTTACATCAATCACTTACAGCAACTCAGCTCCCAAACGCCAAAAGAATGACACTACACCTTTTTAGAAAAATACGGGTCACTTTTTATAAAACTCTTTGGTATTTCTCTATCTTTTTGCAAAAGGTAATTTCAGTACATTACATGGCTTTACATATATTATCAACATGTGCAACACTGCTCAAATTACACTTGGTACTTTCCTCCTCCACCTGTAAGGAAATCAGACTCAGCTACTATGACTCTCCTAAGCAGTGTAAATTATACAGTTCAATTTCACTAGGCAGCAGTTTCACGTTTTCTCTTAGATTGAGGCTGAATAGTACATTACCCTTACAGTTTCAGGATTAGCACAAAAGGGAGATACAGGGTCTCATTGACTGTTTCACACCAGCACAAAAGCACCTGGGTTCCAGCAGCTGGATATGGGGATAGAAGCAAGCAGGATATTTTTAACAGCCATAAACACCCTTCAGTTTGCTCTAAAACCCGGGTTACACAACAGGTTTCATAACGACATACTCTGGCTCTACTGATGTGGCATAGCAAAGACGTTTACCCCCCCTCGGTCTCTGAGCTGTTATTATACCTCCTTCAAGTACCTTCTCCCCCTTACGGGCAATTTATCCAACAATGTCGACACTGCATACGATCAGTCACAGACTAATATTATCTTATTCAAGGCTTCACTTGTTAAATTAATGAAACTCAAGGCCCGACTGCTATTTCTCGGTCCCCTCTTCAATGACTGTCAGTTCCAGATCATTCGGGCTCTCAGCCCGCTTGGACAGTCTCTTCCCTCCCGCGCTCACTCCGGTGGCAGTACTGCGACGTTCTTCGCCCCGAGGCCCCACACTCTCCTCATGGCCTTACCGGATGATGAGGGAGTCTTGTCCCAGCCGATTCTTGGCCGCGTTTCAATGGCTCTGCGCCGGTTCCGGCTCCAGCGCTGCGGATTTCAGACAGCTGACTGGGTCAGAGCTGCGCAGTAACTCCTCTGGCGTCTTCCTCCTGCTCCGCGACCCGCCCTAGCCTCGCTCGTCAGGGGGGGCGTGAGCTTGCGCGGCCCGGCCTCCTTCACTTCCTCACCTGCCTTCTTCCGGGAGGTAGACTGCCTGCTCCCGCGGGACTCCTCACCGCTGGTCTCCTCCGACTTCACATCGCTGATTCACCTCAATTGGGGCCGCGATGCAGTGACAGCCGCTTAGTGACTAAAGCGTCACTTGCCAGCCTCTATCAGGTAGGGTTTTATTTCCCTAACTCTAGATAGGCAGGCGGTCCTTCCAAGGGACGTGGCCCTGTTTTATTTAACCCCGCACCCTTTGGTGGGACAGGATAGCTCAGGTCACGAAGAAGGGACAAGGGATGAAAGAAGGAATGACGACTGGATAGCTACTTCTTGGGCAAATCTTTTCTCCTATATATGTCCTGCCTAGTCCTCCTCCTCTTCTCCCAGGGACCTTATCTCACTTGGGGAAGCTAAGGGACACTTCACTATGTCAGGGCTTAGTCAATAGGTAGAGGGTCACATCAGCAGTGTAGCAAAGCCGGCCCACAGGTCGATCTATCCTCCAACTGACTCTCTACGCTATCGCTTCACTCCTCACTAAGCTCCCCTTTAGTTCTCTGGACACCCTAAATTGGCCGCCCTGGTTCTGGCCCTTTTATAGACTGGCCCTGGCTACTGGAATCAGCTGGAAGGTTCTAGAGCCTTCCCAGTGTAGTCCTATGGGTCAAAACTTCTGAGGTAAAAGATTTGGCAGTTACAAGCCACCATTTTGTGTCTCTGTTTACACCACTTCTGAAAAGTGCGACAAGGCCTCAAAAAGTTATGGAATAAGGTAGCACCTAACCCCAAGGAAAACACCAAAAATTCAAGTGGACATAAAAATGAAAGGAGTTAGGAGGCAAAAAGGGAACAAAAATAAATAAATGAATAGAAGGGACCATCCAAAGGGCTGACAGGTATAACACTATCATATTACAACCTGGCATGGCAGTGAATACTTTACTTAACTACAATATCACTTTAGCATTTGATTTGTTTCATTTGTGGTGGGCCTTGGGTGTTGTTGCTGGGTGCGCACGCAAACGCTTAACTCACATTGCTTCCGGGTTTAGCCTTACTGCTCGTGTCACGTTACCAAGGGGGTGAGCAGGGGTTATCTTGGTGTGTAACTCCCTTGCCCTGACTTAGAGTGGTGGTCTCTGACTGACTTTGGCGCAAGCCCTGGCCAGCCGGGGATCCCATTTCTAACACTCTTCCTCTGGAGAGTTCATAAGGTTAGGTTACCAGGCACATCGCAGTCAAGACTGTCACTGGCATAGGTTCAATGCCATTGCTTGAGGACTCTCGGAATTCTGGCGCATGCGCGGTGTGAGTTTCAATATGGCATTACAAGTCGCTCTTCAGGCCCAAATACGAGCTAATGATAAAGTCAAAGAGAGACACATTAGAAAGCGAGAATAAATCAATGAACTGTATACCACTTATATCTACTCTATTCCAATTATTTTATTGTAACTATAGCATTAATGGTTAAGCAGAATGAACAAAGTTTAGTTAAAGCAGAAGCAGCTGCTTTGGTATGTGAAATATGAAGCGGCCATCTTTAATACTAGTTCGCAGCTGCAAGAAATTCCCACCAAAGCAAAAGTACGTCATACCACGTCAGTGTGGCAGACGCATGCGCAGTAAGTTGCCCGCATTTTCGGCGGCCATTTTAGGACACTCGGTTACTGTTAGTAAAAGCACATAGGAAAGCTTCCCCTAGATACTAGAAATATTGTGTGGTACAATTTATTAGTATTACAAAACATGTTGATTAATATATTATATATTATTTTGAGAGGATTGAATCCAAGCAAGTCTCTTTAGATATGAAACCTTGCTCCATCACTATGCAAAGCCTTTGATCATGCGCAGTGGGGGTTTGGTTGCAGGGACTGGGTTGTGTCCAGACTCTATGGACAATCCCATGAAGTCAATCACCCCCACACCACACAAGCAACCAACCCCCACCCTGCAGAGGGGGTCATGCTGCTCCCCTCCCCAAGCCACTATTGTCCTTCAAGGCCCTGGCCCCTTCATTTTCAAAATTGGGACAGGGTGCTCATGGCCCCTTCCCGAAGACACTATTGGCCAGGGAACCCAATCACTGGGGCTCAGAAATATATTATTATAGGAGGGCATGTGTGGTCCCACCTCCAGAGCTTTAGGAGGCCCCGGGGACCTAATTCCCTATGGACAAATACATCAAAATGAGAGGAAGTGGCATGTGGCCCCATCACCAGGCAAAGTAGACCCTGGGGATCCCACCCAAAGGTCCAAACTTCAACTTCAGAGGACATCGCATGCATCCCCTCCATAAGCTTTAAGAGGCCCCAGAGCCATATCTTTGGAGCCAAATACATTGATTTTAGGAGGGGGGAGTGACCCCCCTCCCAGACTTCAACAGGCCCCAGGGACCCCATCCCCAGTGGCCAAATTCTATATATAAGGGGAGTGGGTGCATGCCCCCCCCCATCCTGTGACTTACTAAGCCTTAATGATCCCATCATCTGTGGCTGAATTTCATTAATGAGGGGAGGGGGCAATGGCCCCTCCCAGAGCCTTAATAGGCCCAAGGGGCCACAACCACAGGGCTGAATTCTATTTTTATTATGGAAAGGCGGCAGCACGGCTCCCCTGCCCAACCCTTAATTGAGTCCATGGACCGTAACTACTGGGGTTGAATGCCTTAATAAAGGAGAGCAGTGCAGGTGGTACCCCTCCTTGAGTCTATTGTGACCCTGGTGGGCTATTCCTGGAGCCTGGACCCAACCATAGCTCCCACAAAGCTCAAAGCTGTGATTCGTTGGGGGGGGGCTGCAGCCTCAGCAACCTTTCTGCAGACTGCAGAAGTCAGCATTTCTTCCACCTGGTAAAAGCAGCTATTTCTGCATGCTTCCTCCAGGCAGGAGCAATCTATGCATCCCTGCACGCAGGAGGATGGGATGGGAAACCGAAGTCTGCATCCAGAGGAAGCATTCTAGGGCTCTCACCGAGTGAGAGCAGAGATGCCTTCCCTGCCTGTGGTCCTGTGAAGCAAGAAGGGAAACTACTTTGTCTCGGCAGTGGGCTCCCACAGACACAGCCTGTGAGAAAACCCTGGGTCCCCAGGTCCGTAAACAGACTCTGGGAGGACAGCCCTGGGACCTTTTAAGGCTTGAGGAGGGGGCCACATGGCTCGCTACCTCTAATATACAAATCAGTCACAGGTTAATGGGGCTATTAAGGCTCAGGGAGATGGGCTGCATGACCCCATCACTTTGTTTAAAAGTTGGTCCCAGGAATGGGCTCCCGGGAACCCAATTGGCTTGGGTAGGGGGCCCCCTCACAAATATTAGAAAAAACAGATTTGGAAACCATGTTCTTGTTTTTGTCATGATCATGTGTAAGTCCTGTGGGATTGTGGCAAAAATACCTGACATTTTGTACCTGGGGAGGCCCCTTTGGGACCCCTCACGAAGGCTAGGTGTCAGGATATCCCTAACCCACTCCCTTAAGTTTTTTAAAATAAAAATTGCAGGACCGGGGACCAATGACCCAAGTCCTGTTATGTTTGTCTCTGTCTCTCCGCACTTAAAAAATGCCAAATGGAGTGAAAGTATCTCCACTGCGTTTTTGTTGAAGAAAAAATTGAAATTACAATTTGGGCAATTTTGTCCCATTATATTGGTACCGGTTCAATCTGAATGGGATCAGCTACACCACATTTGGTATGAATAGGTTCTGGTTCTTAAATAGTATGCCCCAGCACTGAAACATGTGAGTGGGATAGACCTGGAAGTCAGATAACTACACCTGAAGAGACCCTAGCAGTCACACAAGGTTGAAACATTAATGAACCATCTCTCTTGGTTGTTACGTGTATTTTAAATTTAAGGGATTCCAACATATTCCATTGGAGCACTTTGTCCTCTGAACTATTGACACACCTGTCATCCTTAGAGTGGTCTTTCCCCCAATATTTTTCCTTTTGCCTCTCATTTTTGCTGATTCTTTTTGCTGGAGTATAAGAAAAGGGTTTACCCAATTATAGTCACTGGGACCTGGGTTGAATAGTTACAAAGAAGAGGGGGTCCCAGTATAGACGGACAGTGATAATCACATTTTGCAAAATTTAGTGAATTAATCCATCAACACATAAGTTAGATCTACCGAGTTTTATTCACTGGAAGATCAAATGCAGTAAATACACAGATAACTTAATAGCTGTATTAAAGGTTATAAAGTGCCCCGGGAGGGAGATGGGAAGTGATATAAGTGAGGATAAGGTAGTGACGGGATTGTGTGACAGTAAAATCAAACGTTTAAGATTGAGTAAAGCTGTGATTCGTGTAACAGCAAATGCCAAAACGGCTAACAATGACCAAAATCATAGGTAGACATATTCCACATGGTATATTGAATATACATCGTTCAGGCGTGGAATTGCCGTAAGAAGAACAACAGTCGACGTTTCGACCCTCTTATCAATGCAGGAGAATTAAAAATCCTTGCTGTGGGGTCTTCATCAGGACCAAGGGGTAGGGGCAGGTAACCTAATATATAAAGGAAAATGAACTTAGATTACAATATAGAGGGGTACCATTCCTGCCTCTTGATTTGTCACAATGGTAGTTAGTATAAGAAAACTGAGGGTTGAGAATCTAGTGGAACTCACTGCTAAGGAAAATTATACCACATAATATTTGTCATGTAGATCAACAAATTTCTGAAAATATGGTGATTTAAGAACTAAAAACTAACACACATGCTAGTGTTTCGAAGGTATGGACCGCATTAATTCAGCAGGACAGTATAATCCAACTTATGACTGAATATAGGGCCTCGAGTGTCAAGATGCGAAAAGAGACACAGTACAACAGGTGACACATGGCATATGGCTCGCATGATGTAGTTGTTAGCTAATGGGTTGAGCACGTCAAGGCATTGTATTATGAGTAAACGTACCACACGGATTGACAATACTTCTAATGGTCAGGAATGGATTATGGCGCCGTCAGGATATGGCGGTACCTAAATGACAAATATATCCGTTCATGAAAAAACGGGACACAAGGAAGCGATAATGGTGGGTTTTGAGGTAAAATCACGAGGCTTACCAATCATTCAGCAAAACGCTCACTCGTAATTATTTAGATGAGGGGCGTCGTAGGGAGTGAATCCGGAATCGATCTGTAAATAACAATTTAAGACAGGGAGTTGGCCTACAGTGCAGGACACGCCGGCAAGCCCCTGTTATCTAGGGCGGACACAAGGAACCGATAATGGTGGGTTATGAGGTAAAAACAAGGCTTACCAAGCATTCAGCAAAACGCTCACTCGTAATTATTTTGATGAGAGGCGTCGTAGGGAGTGAATCCGGAATCGATCTGTAAATAACAATTTAGGACAGGGAGTTGACCTACAGTACAAAACACGCCGGCAGACCTCTGTTATCTAGGGCGGAATGGTACTCACTGAGTCGGGGCTGATCACGCTGCTCGGTTTGAAGGTGTAACGCGAGCTCGATTTCCTGGATACTGTTGTAACCATGGAGATCAGGTCACGTGTGGGGAGAAGAGGCTGGAAGACAGACTCAGTCCGGGGAGAGTTGTGTCATTGAATGTTTTGGAATGTTGTAATTCATACAGTATAATATAAACCGCATTGCTAGGGAAAATAAATATCACAGTTACAAATATAATAAATTAAATTGCAAGAGTCCAATTGGCATGGCATACCTCTCTGACACGAGGGTAAGGCAGATGTCGAAAACCGGACAAGTAAATTAAGCGTTTCTGAATTCCAGGATCAATAAATTAAATTGACATACTGATATAGATATATTAAATTAAATAGCAGGAGTCAAATTAGCATGGCGTACCTCTCTGACATGAGGGTAAGGCACATGTCGACAACCGGACAAATAAATTGAGCGTTTCAGAATTCCAAGAACAGTAAATTAGGAGGCCAAACAGATATACTGATTTGCATTAGGCATTTCAGAATTCAAGGTACAATAAATTAAAGGTACAGTAAATTAAAATAAAAATAAATTAAATTAAAAGGCAAGATTGACAAGGCGTACCTCTCTGACATGAGGGTAAAGCACATTGCGCCAATCAGGTAAATCAATTTACGACAGAAGGTTGGAACACATGAATATTGGGACACATTGGGTGATCTGTACTGAACGGTTCAGACATAGTACAGATAGGTTGGTGTGCCGTACTTCTCAAACATGAGGGTAGGGCACAATCCAAAATCAAGTTTGGTCTACATAGTGTACATAGTATAAGCTCCTTGATCATATTCATGGGGCGAGGGTTAGACAGTAACATTAGACCTAAGATTATCTCATCGATTGATTAACCCACCCGGGTACAGGAGGCTACATCATGGCAAGGTGGCCAATTTAGAAAAGGAACTATCGTGTTCATTTAGGCCAGTGCTGATTGAGTCAAAGAAATAGATCCATTTCAGTTCGCGGGTGTTGAGAATATCAGCGATATTCCCACCTCGTGGTCCTAAAGTTGCTTTTTCGATGACAACCCATTGTAGACTTTCGGGGAGATGAGAGTTCAATTTAAAATGGTCTACTAGTGGTGCACCCAGTGTTTCGCAACGGATTCTGCTCATGTGTTGCAAGATCCGGGTTTTGACTTTTTGTTGCGTCTGACCAATGTAGATTTTTTGACAGGGGCAGGTGATGGCGTAAATGATGTTGTTCGAATTGCAGTTACTGAATGATTTTAGTTTTACTGTAAGGTGGTGATGTTGGAATTCTTTAGTTTGAATTGCTGAGTCGCAGGCTTTACAGTTCCCACATTTAAAATGACCAGTGACCGGAGGCAGGTTCCACAAGGAGGTGATAGTTGGTTGCGTTTCAGAGGATAGAAACGAGCAGACCACATGGTCCTTGATACTTTTTGCCTTTTTAAATGCATGCAGTGGTGTCTCAGGTTGTTGAATGTCTTCGGATACCAAATGCCAATGTTGATTAATGATCCGTTTTATCCTGTTGCTTTTGGTGTTAAAGGTGGTGACACAAACGATGCGATTGTCTTGTTGGTTGGTCTTGTCTTGGGGTGATAATAATTCCTGCCGAGGGTAGAACCAAGCGCGTTTGCGTGCTTTCTTAATCAGGCGTCTTGGGTATCCCTGGTTGAGCAATCGATTGGAAAGCTCCTCTGATTCTGAGAAATAATGATCTTTATTGGAGCAGTTTCGTCGTATTCTTAGAAACTGCCCGAATGGCAGATTGTCGCGAAGTGCTCGCGGATGGTGACTGCTGTAGGCTAGGAGGGAGTTTCTTTCAGTCTGTTTGCGGAACAACTTGGTACGTAGTGCGCCAGCTTCATGGAAGATGGTAACATCAAGGAAGTCAATGGTGTCGCTGTGGGACTGTATCGTAAACTTGACATGTTGGGATTGTTGATTGAGCCAAGTGAAGAAACAGTTTAGAGTATCTTGATTGCCATGCCAAATAATTAAAATATCATCAATATACCTCATCCAGAGGCCGAGATGGTCTCTGAATGGGTTCAATTGATTCAGGACTGAGTCGTCTTCAAAGGCTGCCATGTAAAGTATGGCTACATCCGGAGCGAAGGGAGCCCCCATCGCTACTCCAGACGTTTGTAAATAGAATTTGTTGTCGAATAGGAAGAAATTCCGTGTCATCGCTATTCTCAATAAAGCAACAATAAATTCTGACGGAACTTGTACCGGTGCCGGACGTTTTTTGAGACATCGTGTGACCACTGTTAGTGCTTCTTGCTGTGGGATGCAGGTGTATAATGACACCACATCACAAGTTGCCAGTCTCTGTGTTTCCGGGTCATATGCTATACTTTCCACGAGGTTGATGGTGTGCATCGTATCTCGTAAGTACGATGGAGTGGATTCAGCCAAAGGTTTAAGGAAGAAGTCTATATATTTCCCAAGTGGTTCGAGGATGGACCCGCATCCTGAAACAATTGGGCGGCCAGGTGGATTGGTAGGGTTCTTGTGGATCTTTGGCAGAGTGTATAATGTTGCCAGGCGGGGATGTTTGTTATTCAGAAACAAAAATTCATTTTCCGATAGAAATCCTGCATCAAGACCAGCTTGCGAGATTTCCAAGATCTCACGTGCCACGGAGCTAGTTGGATCGGATCTGAGTAGTTGGTAACATGAGTCATCTTGTAATTGCCGTAGAATTTCTGCTTTATAGGCGGATGAATCTTGCACTACTATGGCGCCACCCTTGTCAGCGGGTTTGATCACGACCAGACGGTTGTTTGCTAAAGTCTGTAGGGCTGTTTTTTCTAGTACGCTGGTATTGTGTTTAACAAAAGTTTTATCATGGAGCGCTCGTTGGACGTCACGCCATACCACCGATTCATACGCTAGAATCTGGTTAGACATGCTACTGGCATAGGGAACAAAGGTTGATGGCGGTCGCAAGCCTGTGACAGATGACTTAGGTTGAGCTTCAGTGTTGCGAAAGAAATACTTCAGTCGAATCTTTCGAAAGAATTTGTAAAGTTCGGTTCTTATAATGAAATTGTCTGGTTTGTGAGTGGGAACGTAAGACAATCCTTTGCTCAATACTTGGAGTTCAACATTGGTTAGTGATTGTTGAGATATGTTAATCACAGGGTTTGAGATGGCGTTGATTTCTACCAGCGGTAGTTTTTGTTCCTTGTCACCCTCTCGCCGTGTTGTTCGGCTTGGAAGCGCACTTGCTTCTATGCTTGACCCCGTCCAGAGTCCCAGTTGGGTTGGTTGTGTTGCTGGCCACGTTGTTGTTGGCCACGGGGCCAGGTGTTGCCTCTGCCTCAGGGGGGTCGCCATGATCCGGGGCCCTGTCCTAAAAAAGGAGGGAATTGCTGGGGTGGATAGTTGTGGTCAGGATATTGGTAGTAGTTATGGCCAGATTGGTCCTGTTCGCCTTCGGAACTGTAGGATGAATCGGAGAAGGTTTGGAAGTTACGTCTCCCCTGATATGCACCACGGCCTCGATTGGTAAAACGGCCCTGCGTGTCTTGACGGTAGTAGTCCTCTTGGAGGTATGGATAAGTCTTTTTTTATCGTATAACCTGATGTCACGAGATAGCTTTTCAAGTTTCCGGTTCTGGGTGGTTAAGTCAATCCTACATTGGTCAGACGCAACAAAAAGTCAAAACTCGGATCTTGCAACACATGAGCAGAATCCGTTGCGAAACACTGGGTGCACCGCTAGTAGACCATTTTAAATTGAACTCTCATCTCCCCGAAAGTCTACAATGGGTTGTCATCGAAAAAGCAACTTTAGGACCACGAGGTGGGAATATCGCTGATATTCTCAACACCCGCGAACTGAAATGGATCTATTTCTTTGACTCAATCAGCACTGGCCTAAATGAACACGATAGTTCCTTTTCTCAATTGGCCACCTTGCCATGATGTAGCCTCCTGTACCCGGGTGGGTTAATCAATCTATGAGATAATCTTAGGTCTAATGTTACTGTCTAACCCTCGCCCCATGAATACGATCAAGGAGCTTATACTATGTACACTATGTAGACCAAACTTGATTTTGGATTGTGCCCTACCCTCATGTTTGAGAAGTACGGCACACCAACCTATCTGTACTATGTCTGAACCGTTCAGTACAGATCACCCAATGTGTCCCAATATTCATGTGTTCCAACCTTCTGTCGTAAATTGATTTACCTGATTGGCGCAATGTGCTTTACCCTCATGTCAGAGAGGTACGCCTTGTCAATCTTGCCTTTTAATTTAATTTATTTTTATTTTTATTTACTGTACCTTTAATTTATTGTACCTTGAATTCTGAAATGCCTAATGCAAATCAGTATATCTGTTTGGCCTCCTAATTTACTGTTCTTGGAATTCTGAAACGCTCAATTTATTTGTCTGGTTGTCGACATGTGCCTTACCCTCATGTCAGAGAGGTACGCCATGCTAATTTGACTCCTGCTATTTAATTTATTATATCTATATCAGTATGTCAATTTAATTTATTGATCCCGGAATTCAAAAACGCTTAATTTACTTGTCCGGTTTTCGACATCTGCCTTACCCTCGTGTCAGAGAGGTATGCCATGCCAATTGGACTCTTGCAATTTAATTTATTATATTTGTAACGGTGATATTTATTTTCCCTAGCAATGCGGTTTATATTATACTGTATGAATTACAACATTCCAAAACATTCAATGGCACAACTCTCCCCGGACTGAGTCTGTCTTCCAGCCTCTTCTCCCCACACGTGACCTGATCTCCATGGTTACAACAGTATCCAGGAAATCGAGCTCGCGTTACACCTTCGAACCGAGCAGCGTGATCAGCCCCGACTCAGTGAGTACCATTCCGCCCTAGATAACAGAGGTCTGCCGGCGTGTTTTGTACTGTAGGTCAACTCCCTGTCCTAAATTGTTATTTACAGATCGATTCCGGATTCACTCCCTACGACGCCTCTCATCAAAATAATTACGAGTGAGCGTTTTGCTGAATGCTTGGTAAGCCTTGTTTTTACCTCATAACCCACCATTATCGGTTCCTTGTGTCCGCCCTAGATAACAGGGGCTTGCCGGCGTGTCCTGCACTGTAGGCCAACTCCCTGTCTTAAATTGTTATTTACAGGTCGATTCCGGATTCACTCCCTACGACGCCCCTCATCTAAATAATTACGAGTGAGCGTTTTGCTGAATGATTGGTAAGCCTCGTGATTTTACCTCAAAACCCACCATTATCGCTTCCTTGTGTCCCGTTTTTTCATGAACGGATATATTTGTCATTTAGGTACCGCCATATCCTGACGGCGCCATAATCCATTCCTGACCATTAGAAGTATTGTCAATCCGTGTGGTACGTTTACTCATAATACAATGCCTTGACGTGCTCAACCCATTAGCTAACAACTACGTCATGCGAGCCATATGCCATGTGTCACCTGTTGTACTGTGCCTCTTTTCGCATCTTGACACTCGAGGCCCTATATTCAGTCATAAGTTGGATTATACTGTCCTGCTGAATTAATGCGGTCCATACCTTCGAAACACTAGCATGTGTGTTAGTTTTTAGTTCTTAAATCACCATATTTTCAGAAATTTGTTGATCTACATGACAAATATTATGTGGTATAATTTTCCTTAGCAATGAGTTCCACTAGATTCTCAACCCTCAGTTTTCTTATACTAACTACCATTGTGACAAATCAAGAGGCAGGAATGGTACCCCTCTATATTGTAATCTAAGTTCATTTTCCTTTATATATTAGGTTACCTGCCCCTACCCCTTTGTCCTGATGAAGACCCCACAGCAAGGAATTTTAATTCTCCTGCATTGATAAGAGGGTCAAAACGTCGACTGTTGTTCTTCTTACGGCAATTCCACGCCTGAACGATGTATATTCAATATACCATGTGGAATATGTCTACCTATGATTTTGGTCATTGTTAGCCGTTTTGGCATTTGCTGTTACACGAATCACAGCTTTACTCAATCTTAAACGTTTGATTTTACTGTCACACAATCCCGTCACTACCTTATCCTCACTTATATCACTTCCCATCTCCCTCCCGGGGCACTTTATACCCTTTAATACAGCTATTAAGTTATCTGTGTATTTACTGCATTTGATCTTCCAGTGAATAAAACTCGGTAGATCTAACTTATGTGTTGATGGATTAATTCACTAAATTTTGCAAAATGTGATTATCACTGTCCGTCTATACTGGGACCCCCTCTTCTTTGTAACTATTCAACCCAGGTCCCAGTGACTATAATTGGGTAAACCCTTTTCTTATACTCTACTTCAAGCAGACGCTCGTCTGCGAGGTTTCTTCTTTTCAAATTTACTTTGCCCCTTCACAATATGGTAGAAAGAGAACTCCTGTCCTACTCCGAGGACTACATAGACAAACTCCTGGAGAACCCTGAGAATATTTTCTTCCCCTCTGATATTCCATCAATTGATTTTTCATTGAAGGATAAGATCTCACGTCTCGAGCGTCTTGAGAAGAAATTGGTGCGGACACGGTGGGATGTTCATTTGCTCACTAAATATTTGAAAGAGAACATTATTCCTGTCGGTCTCCAAATTAAAATTGAACCGGCAATCTTCATCGAAGTCCCAAAGTTCAAAGAGGGTTTCAGTCATATCTCCAATAATTGTTCACGCCATTGGATGGTGCTTGGTGTTGAAACTGCAGCCGACCAAGTACAACTGATTTCCGCCGAAATCAGGGCACTGAAAGCTGAGATCGCCGCTGACGCTAACTTCGCCAGTGCAAAGGACACACTAACGAACTTGGAAGCCACTTTGAAGGATTTTGACTTAACCACCCAGAACCGGAAACTTGAAAAGCTATCTCGTGACATCAGGTTATACGATAAAAAAAAGACTTATCCATACCTCCAAGAGGACTACTACCGTCAAGACACGCAGGGCCGTTTTACCAATCGAGGCCGTGGTGCATATCGGGGGAGACGTAACTTCCAAACCTTCTCCGATTCATCCTACAGTTCCGAAGGCGAACAGGACCAATCTGGCCATAACTACTACCAATATCCTGACCACAACTATCCACCCCAGCAATTCCCTCCTTTTTTAGGACAGGGCCCCGGATCATGGCGACCCCCCCGAGGCAGAGGCAACACCTGGCCCGTGGCCAACAACAACGTGGCCAGCAACACAACCAACCCAACTGGGACTCTGGACGGGGTCAAGCACAGAAGCAAGTGCGCTTCCAAGCCGAACAACACGGCGAGAGGGTGACAAGGAACAAAACCTACCTCTGGTAGAAATCAACGCCATCTCAAACCCTGTGATTAACATATCTCAACAATCACTAACCAATGTTGAACTCCAAGTATTGAGCAAAGGATTGTCTTACGTTCCCACTCACAAACCAGACAATTTCATTATAAGAACCGAACTTTACAAATTCTTTCGAAAGATTCGACTGAAGTATTTCTTTCGCAACACTGAAGCTCAACCTAAGTCATCTGTCACAGGCTTGTGACCGCCATCAACCTTTGTTCCCTATGCCAGTAGCATGTCTAACCAGATTCTAGCGTATGAATCGGTGGTATGGCGTGACGTCCAACGAGCGCTCCATGATAAAACTTTTGTTAAACACAATACCAGCGTACTAGAAAAAACAGCCCTACAGACTTTAGCAAACAACCGTCTGGTCGTGATCAAACCCGCTGACAAGGGTGGCGCCATAGTAGTGCAAGATTCATCCGCCTATAAAGCAGAAATTCTACGGCAATTACAAGATGACTCATGTTACCAACTACTCAGATCCGATCCAACTAGCTCCGTGGCACGTGAGATCTTGGAAATCTCGCAAGCTGGTCTTGATGCAGGATTTCTATCGGAAAATGAATTTTTGTTTCTGAATAACAAACATCCCCGCCTGGCAACATTATACACTCTGCCAAAGATCCACAAGAACCCTACCAATCCACCTGGCCGCCCAATTGTTTCAGGATGCGGGTCCATCCTCGAACCACTTGGGAAATATATAGACTTCTTCCTTAAACCTTTGGCTGAATCCACTCCATCGTACTTACGAGATACGATGCACACCATCAACCTCGTGGAAAGTATAGCATATGACCCGGAAACACAGAGACTGGCAACTTGTGATGTGGTGTCATTATACACCTGCATCCCACAGCAAGAAGCACTAACAGTGGTCACACGATGTCTCAAAAAACGTCCGGCACCGGTACAAGTTCCGTCAGAATTTATTGTTGCTTTATTGAGAATAGCGATGACACGGAATTTCTTCCTATTCGACAACAAATTCTATTTACAAACGTCTGGAGTAGCGATGGGGGCTCCCTTCGCTCCGGATGTAGCCATACTTTACATGGCAGCCTTTGAAGACGACTCAGTCCTGAATCAATTGAACCCATTCAGAGACCATCTCGGCCTCTGGATGAGGTATATTGATGATATTTTAATTATTTGGCATGGCAATCAAGATACTCTAAACTGTTTCTTCACTTGGCTCAATCAACAATCCCAACATGTCAAGTTTACGATACAGTCCCACAGCGACACCATTGACTTCCTTGATGTTACCATCTTCCATGAAGCTGGCGCACTACGTACCAAGTTGTTCCGCAAACAGACTGAAAGAAACTCCCTCCTAGCCTACAGCAGTCACCATCCGCGAGCACTTCGCGACAATCTGCCATTCGGGCAGTTTCTAAGAATACGACGAAACTGCTCCAATAAAGATCATTATTTCTCAGAATCAGAGGAGCTTTCCAATCGATTGCTCAACCGGGGATACCCAAGACGCCTGATTAAGAAAGCACGCAAACGCGCTTGGTTCTACCCTCGGCAGGAATTACTATCACCCCAAGACAAGACCAACCAACAAGACAATCGCATCGTTTGTGTCACCACCTTTAACACCAAAAGCAACAGGATAAAACGGATCATTAATCAACATTGGCATTTGGTATCCGAAGACATTCAACAACCTGAGACACCACTGCATGCATTTAAAAAGGCAAAAAGTATCAAGGACCATGTGGTCTGCTCGTTTCTATCCTCTGAAACGCAACCAACTATCACCTCCTTGTGGAACCTGCCTCCGGTCACTGGTCATTTTAAATGTGGGAACTGTAAAGCCTGCGACTCAGCAATTCAAACTAAAGAATTCCAACATCACCACCTTACAGTAAAACTAAAATCATTCAGTAACTGCAATTCGAACAACATCATTTACGCCATCACCTGCCCCTGTCAAAAAATCTACATTGGTCAGACGCAACAAAAAGTCAAAACCCGGATCTTGCAACACATGAGCAGAATCCGTTGCGAAACACTGGGTGCACCACTAGTAGACCATTTTAAATTGAACTCTCATCTCCCCGAAAGTCTACAATGGGTTGTCATCGAAAAAGCAACTTTAGGACCACGAGGTGGGAATATCGCTGATATTCTCAACACCCGCGAACTGAAATGGATCTATTTCTTTGACTCAATCAGCACTGGCCTAAATGAACACGATAGTTCCTTTTCTCAATTGGCCACCTTGCCATGATGTAGCCTCCTGTACCCGGGTGGGTTAATCAATCGATGAGATAATCTTAGGTCTAATGTTACTGTCTAACCCTCGCCCCATGAATACGATCAAGGAGCTTATACTATGTACACTATGTAGACCAAACTTGATTTTGGATTGTGCCCTACCCTCATGTTTGAGAAGTACGGCACACCAACCTATCTGTACTATGTCTGAACCGTTCAGTACAGATCACCCAATGTGTCCCAATATTCATGTGTTCCAACCTTCTGTCGTAAATTGATTTACCTGATTGGCGCAATGTGCTTTACCCTCATGTCAGAGAGGTACGCCTTGTCAATCTTGCCTTTTAATTTAATTTATTTTTATTTTAATTTACTGTACCTTTAATTTATTGTACCTTGAATTCTGAAATGCCTAATGCAAATCAGTATATCTGTTTGGCCTCCTAATTTACTGTTCTTGGAATTCTGAAACGCTCAATTTATTTGTCCGGTTGTCGACATGTGCCTTACCCTCATGTCAGAGAGGTACGCCATGCTAATTTGACTCCTGCTATTTAATTTATTATATCTATATCAGTATGTCAATTTAATTTATTGATCCTGGAATTCAGAAACGCTTAATTTACTTGTCCGGTTTTCGACATCTGCCTTACCCTCGTGTCAGAGAGGTATGCCATGCCAATTGGACTCTTGCAATTTAATTTATTATATTTGTAACGGTGATATTTATTTTCCCTAGCAATGCGGTTTATATTATACTGTATGAATTACAACATTCCAAAACATTCAATGACACAACTCTCCCCGGACTGAGTCTGTCTTCCAGCCTCTTCTCCCCACACGTGACCTGATCTCCATGGTTACAACAGTATCCAGGAAATCGAGCTCGCGTTACACCTTCGAACCGAGCAGCGTGATCAGCCCCGACTCAGTGAGTACCATTCCGCCCTAGATAACAGAGGTCTGCCGGCGTGTTTTGTACTGTAGGTCAACTCCCTGTCCTAAATTGTTATTTACAGATCGATTCCGGATTCACTCCCTACGACGCCTCTCATCAAAATAATTACGAGTGAGCGTTTTGCTGAATGCTTGGTAAGCCTTGTTTTTACCTCATAACCCACCATTATCGGTTCCTTGTGTCCGCCCTAGATAACAGGGGCTTGCCGGCGTGTCCTGCACTGTAGGCCAACTCCCTGTCTTAAATTGTTATTTACAGATCGATTCCGGATTCACTCCCTACGACGCCCCTCATCTAAATAATTACGAGTGAGCGTTTTGCTGAATGATTGGTAAGCCTCGTGATTTTACCTCAAAACCCACCATTATCGCTTCCTTGTGTCCCGTTTTTTCATGAACGGATATATTTGTCATTTAGGTACCGCCATATCCTGACGGCGCCATAATCCATTCCTGACCATTAGAAGTATTGTCAATCCGTGTGGTACGTTTACTCATAATACAATGCCTTGACGTGCTCAACCCATTAGCTAACAACTACGTCATGCGAGCCATATGCCATGTGTCACCTGTTGTACTGTGCCTCTTTTCGCATCTTGACACTCGAGGCCCTATATTCAGTCATAAGTTGGATTATACTGTCCTGCTGAATTAATGCGGTCCATACCTTCGAAACACTAGCATGTGTGTTCGTTTTTAGTTCTTAAATCACCATATTTTCAGAAATTTGTTGATCTACATGACAAATATTATGTGGTATAATTTTCCTTAGCAATGAGTTCCACTAGATTCTCAACCCTCAGTTTTCTTATACTAACTACCATTGTGACAAATCAAGAGGAAGGAATGGTACCCCTCTATATTGTAATCTAAGTTCATTTTCCTTTATATATTAGGTTACCTGCCCCTACCCCTTGGTCCTGATGAAGACCCCACAGCAAGGATTTTTAATTCTCCTGCATCGATAAGAGGGTCGAAACGTCGACTGTTGTTCTTCTTACGGCAATTCCACGCCTGAACGATGTATATTCAATATACCATGTGGAATATGTCTACCTATGATTTTGGTCATTGTTAGCCGTTTTGGCATTTGCTGTTACACGAATCACAGCTTTACTCAATCTTAAACGTTTGATTTTACTGTCACACAATCCCGTCACTACCTCATCCTCACTTATATCACTTCCCATCTCCCTCCCGGGGCACTTTATAACCTTTAATACAGCTATTAAGTTATCTGTGTATTTACTGCATTTGATCTTCCAGTGAATAAAACTCGGTAGATCTAACTTGTGTGTTGATGGATTAATTCACTAAATTTTGCAAAATGTGATTATCACTGTCCGATTCTTTTTGCTGGCCTGAGGACTCTGAGCACGTTACCATTGCTAACCAGTGCTAAAGTACATGTCCTTCTCCCCTAAACATAATGACATTGGTGTATACCTGATTGGAATATTTGTTCAACTGGTAAGTCTCTTGTAAAGTGGAATACCATATACCCAGCACTTGTGCTCAAATGCTACTAGTGAGGCTCCAGCACTGATTGTGCCACCCGCAGGAGTAGCCTTTCGAACTGGTCTTGGGATTGCCACTGCATTTCCTGTGTGTGTAGTTTACTGCTACTTCAACTTGGCATTCAAAATTACTTGCCAAGCCTTAAACTCCCCTTTTATTACAAATAAGGCACCCCTTCAGGTGGGCACAATGTAACCCTGAATGCAGGGTGCTATGTAGGTAAAATATAGGACATATACCTTTATGTTTCGCATGTCATGGAAGTGACAACTAGCCTATTTCATTTTTCATTAGTGTGAGGCCTACACCTCTCATAGGCCAGATTTGGGAATTCCTTAATTCACTTCTGAGTTGTAATTCCTGATCAGAGAGGAATTCATTTTTCATGTTTCATATGTTTGGGATAGTAATGATAAATCCTCCTTACTGGTGTAGTTTGAATTAACATTACCTTTTTAGAAAAGCAACTTTTAGAAAGTGTTAACAAAGTTATGGGCTACCCAATATACCCTTGTCAGCTTAATAATTAAAGTTAACAGGTAATGGTGCCTACAAGGGATTTGTTTTATGAAAAAACGTTTTCAATCTGTCACCAACTCAATGTGTCAAATGGAAATTGAAATTCATTTCATTTGGTAATTTGCTCTAATTGATATGCAATGTCGTGGTGAGACATCTTGCATAAGTGACAGAAATGTTTATTTCCCTGTATGTACTGCTCTTTGTGCCTGACAGACTGTCGCCAATACATGTCTGTTTCAGATGGCAGCTACACTTTGTGCATTCCCTGTAGACAGCCACAAACACAGGAAGGTGAGGCATATTTACATTCTGAGCACTCACTTGCATTCATCTACATTCTGGTTAGGCCCTGGAAGAGTTTGTGTAGTCACGTTACGTGTAACTCTGTGAGGAGCCAAAAAAAACTCGTATCGCTACGCAGAGTTCTGCAAGTGGGTGGAGTTGCTTGATATGCCCGTTCGTGTGTTGTTTTTCGCCATATGCATTCTTGTGCCAGAAATTGTGTGCAAATGGCATTGTTCGGTTCGCATGGGCACATCTATCATGTTTTTGCACTATTTATGGTGTTGGGGCCTGCTTTTGAATCCCTCCCTAATCTCTTTATTCCAACCCTTCTTTAGCTTATCTACCCCTCATTTTTATTCACTATCTTTGTGTATTTACGTCTTTTTGTAATTTTTTTGTTTTTTCATATCTTTTGTACTTTCTTCAATTTTTGCTTTACTTTCTCATTTTATAAATACCTTCCTTCCTTCCTTTTTCTCTTTCTATGTTTATCTTCTCTTCTTCCCACCCAGCACAATGGCAGAGCAGAGGAACGGTTGCGGCAGGCCCCCCGAACTACCCATAGCACCAGCCACCTACATTGCAGACAGCAGTGCCGATGAGGGGTGCAGCCCAGGCCATTTTTTCAGAGGTGCATGCACTAGCTTTTTGTGTTCCGCACCACCTACTCTCCACTCTGGCAGCAGGCGGCAGGCCTGGCAGTGGGTGTGGCCTCTGGGATTTTCAGCAGCACTGGCAGAGGGCGCGCTGGATTGTGCACCGCAGCTCTGGGGTCTGGAGCACCCAACAACAGCTTACACACCAGTGAGTCGACATCCTGGATAGGGACAAGGACCTGCTAATCCTGCTGGGAGTGGAGGTTTTGGGGTTCGGTGAGTAATAGTTATTTATTTGTTATGTTCTATCTATGCTAACATTTGTCTCTAAATACCAAGCATGCTGCTCACACTGTAAGTTAAGTTTATGTTACAGATATCATGTGATCATCATCTAGTCAGGTGCTCGGCAGTGCTACCTAATCCTAATCACTGGCGGTGACTTCAGCTGTTTATTTAGGAAGCCATGCAAAGATTTCTCTGTCTTGTCACTTAGACCGTAGTTATTAGTGAGTTAGCACATTCTCTCACTTCTCTATGCCTTTCTTTGTTGTCGTTCATACAGTCTCAATCCCAACCCCAAGCAATTCCCCAATGATGTGTAATATATGCATGCCTCTATGCACAAAATAAAATGAAGACTGAGTTGGTCTGTCAAAGGGGGTTGAACTTGAGACTGATAGATTGAGAATGAGATGAAAGGCAAAGATCATTTGTGGTAATTTATTAGTGGTTTAAAAATGTAGTTGAAGAAATTTGGAATAATGTTAAGTTTAGGGAATCATGAATAGGTCCAAAATATTTGTACTAAAGGAAATCTGATTTCGAAAATTTCAATGCTACTGTTTTTGCCTTTCCATGTCAAAATAGTGTTAGGGTGATTATTATTTACTGTACCACTGATCCTATTTTATTTTATTTTATTTATTTCGTCAGCATCCAGGGGCAAGAAGATAGCTGGGCCTGGATCCACTGAGTCTGCTGAGGGAGCTGGAGGTGCCTCTGCAGATGGTTCTGCTGGCCCCAGTAAGTCCTCTTGATTTTAATATTATTATATACCTAACTTATACCACTCCAGATTTAGAATTATTTTTTCTTTTTGCTGTTCCTGCCTCCTAATTATATTTCGACTCCTCTTCATTCTATTTGTTTCCTGAATTCTTTCTATTCCTGCATTATCCCATTTACTTATTTTCTATATTATTTTCTATATTTCGAGTTTCTGTACTTGACTTCAAACTGTCTGTTCTCATTTTTACATAGTATACTTTCTTCAGCTATTTCAGTAAGTTTTCCCTCTCCCCTTATAAATCTTGTGGACTGCTGGTGCCGTGAGACTCAGGGAACCGATTTTTGGTGAGGTGCTCTACTGAGAAGATTGCATGCCGAAGTAAGGTATTGCATGCTTGTTTGATGAGAAGGCTTTCTTTTTCTTTCTCAATGCTTAAATGAATGAGTTCCAGTGGTCATGGTGGACCCACCAATGTTGTCAATGTATTATTTTCATAGTATACCAGAAGTTGATGACAGTGTAGCATGGCTGGAAGTATGAGAGTGGCCCCATTGCCTTTACCAACCAAGAACAAATGTCCTTCGTTGATTGATTATTCCACCCCTTCATTGCACTTCAATGACGTAAATTCATCCCAGTTCTGCCCCTCCATAAAAAGACATTTTGGTTGGCTTGACTACCTGCCTTTTCAAACAATGCCAACCAACAAAATGCCCAACATGATATTTTGATTTGAAGGGTCAGTCATACCTGGCATCTAAAATATGTAAAGCTTTTTCTAGCATCACGGACCACCTGTAATTGGGCCAGCTGCCAGTGTGCCAGCGGAGTAGACGGAACAGCAGCAGTCAAAGGGGGGTTCCAGCGATGGCAGGAATAGGCGGTGGTAAGTCACATTGCTTGCTTATTGACAATTAGTAATGTCCTTACTGCAAGGGTGTTGACTTGTGATTAGCATACTTTAGCAGATATAGCAGGATTTGAATAGTTAATGGCCTCTTCTATGATCAACTCAGCAGACAAAGATTCATAATGAACTTTAACAACAATGAGTTGATGGAAAAGGGAAAAAAGATGGAAGGAGAAAGGATGGGTACACTGTAATACATATGAGTGAAAGGATGCATGGGTGATTGTGTGGTTGACTGAAAGGATGCATATAGGTAGGTGATATAATGCATCAATCAATCAATCAATCATTTGTAAAGCGCACTACATACCTGCGAGGGTCTCAAGGCGCCGGGGGGCACTACTGATCGAACAGCCAGGTCTTAAGTATACTCCTGAAGGTCAGTAGGTCTTGGGTCTTTTGTAGGCTCAGTGGGAGGGTGTTCCATGTCTTGGCAGCGAGGTGGGAGAAGGATCTCCCACCGGTGGTTGTTCTTCAGATGCGCGGGACGGTGTCGAGTGAGAGGTCGGCGGAGCATAGCTGGCAGTTGAGGTAGGCTGGGCCGGTCTTGTGGAGTGTCTTGGGTACGTGGGTGAGGAGCTTGAAGGATATTCTCTTGTTGACAGGGAGCAAGTGCAGGTTTCTCAGGTGGGGGGTGATGTGGACGTGGCGTGGTAGGTCGAGGATCAGTCGTGCCGAGGTGTTTTTGATGCGTTGTAGTCGTTTGATGGGCTTGGTTGGGGTTCTCGTGTAAATGGTGTTTACGTAGTCGAGTCTGCTGCTGACTAGGGACTGGGTGACTGTCTTTCTTTTATCTGTCAGGAACCATCTGTAGATCTTGCGGAGCATGCGAAGGGGGTCAAAGCAGGAGGTGGAGACGGTGTTTACTTGCTTGGTCATTGTGAGCGTTGAGTCGAGGATGATTCCCAGCTTGCGTGCATGGTCCGCGGGTGTCGGGGCTGCCCCTAGTGCCATTGGCCACCAGGAGTCATCCCAGGCTGAAGGGTTGGAGCCGAGGATGAGGACCTCCATCTTGTCCGTGTTCAGCTTCAGACAGCTGATCTTCATCCAGTCGGCGATGGCCTTCATTCCTTCGTGGAGGTTGACTTTGGTGGTGATGGGGTCCTTGGTGAGGGAGAGAATCATCTGAGTGTCCTCGGCGTAGGAGATTATGTTGCGGTCGTGCTGTCGGGCAACATGCGCGAGCAGGCCATGTAAATGTTGAACAGCGGGCTGGGGGCTGAGGGAGGATCCGCAGATGATCTCGGAGGCTTTGGAACGGAATGGGGGAAGCGGACGCTCTGGGTTCTGCTGGAGAGGAAGGACGTGGTCCAATCAAGAGCCTTGCCTTGGATCTCTGCGGCGTGGAGGCGTGCGCGTAGTGTGCGGTGGCAGACAGTGTTGAAGGCGGCAGAGAGGTCTAGGAGGATGAGTGCTGCTGTCTTGCCGTTGTCCAGCAGGGTCCTGATGTCATCAGTGGTGGCAATGAGGGCAGTCTCGGTGCTGTGGTTGCTGTGGAACCCTGACTGCGAAGGGTCCAGCATTCTGTTTTCTTCGAGGTATCAGGTTAGCTGTCTGTTGATGGTTTTCTCAATGACCTTGGCCGGGAAGGGGAGCAGAGAGATGGTCCGGAAGTTCTTGAGGTCTCTTGGGTCTGCCTTAGGTTTTTTTAGTAGGGCTTTGATCTTGGCGTGTTTCCAGATCTCTGGGAAGGTCCCGGTCTCGAGGGAGAGATTGATGACGTTGCACAGGTAGGGTGCGATGGAGCTGCTTTTTTTTTTCTTTTTTTTTTTGCAGAGTTTTATATAGCGCGAACTAGACCCGAACCGAATCAGGTATCAGAGCGCTTTACATAGCACCAGTTATGTTACATGAGGACACACTTTCATTTTTTTCTTTTTTTTTTAGGCACGGGGAGATTAAGTGATTTGCCCAGAATCACAGGAGGTTTTTGGCGTCGTTACCGAGACTCGAACCCAGATCCCCAGGTCCGAGGTCGAGCGCCTTAGCAGTTAGGCCAACCCCTCTCCATGAGGGTCAACCCCTCTCCATCACGTGGTCGATGCCCCTTTTTCTTCCCTCTGTTACCCTCGCTGTCCCCGTGCTCTCTCTGCCCGGTCTTTCTTTCTGTACCCCGCGCTGCCCCGTGTCTCTGCCTGGTTTTCCCTTCTGTTCCCCTTGCTGTCCCCGTGTCTCTGCCTGGTTTTCCCTTCTGTTCCCCTCACTGCCCCAATGCCTCTCTGCCCATTCTGCCTTCTGTTCTTAGCTGCCCCTGTATTTCTGTGTTTTGTATTTTGCCTCTGTGCCACTCATTGTTCCGGTATTTCTGTGCCCTTTTGCCTTTTGTGCCTCTCGTTTTTCCCTCATTTTTGTGCCCCTTTTGCCTACTGTTCCACTCATTTTTTGTGCCCATCTGCCTACTGTGCCACTCATTTTTTCCCTCGTTTTTGTGCCCTTTTGCCATCTGTTCCACTGGTTTTTTGTGCCCTTTTGCCCTCTGTTCCACTTGTTTTTGTGTCCTTCTGCCCTCTGTGCCACTCGTTTTTTTCCCTCGTTTCTGTGCCCCTTTTGCCTTCTGTTCCACTTGTTTTTTGTGCCCTTCTGCCCTCTGTTCCACTTGTTTTTTTGCGCCCTTCTGCCCTCTGTGCCACTCATTTTTCCCTCGATTTTGTGCACCTTTTTCCTTCTGTTACCTTTGTTGTCCCTCACCTCCCTCGAAGGCACGCCTCAGGTAAGCCTGTCTGTGACCGTCCGCGCCTGGACCGGGCCCAGCGCCAGAACGCCTGGCCCCCGGACCCGCCACGACAACCGTCACCACTATGACGCCAGCACTCTGCACGCTCTCAACTCCGCATGGAGCCACACCTGCTTCAAGGCCGCCCTGAAACGCACACACTGCCCCTTCACCTGCCGGAACTGCAGCTACACCAGCCTCAGAGCCGATGAACCACCACCAAGAAAGACCCCAACCACCGTCGCCTTCCTGACAGAGACCTGGTTTAATGACTCCTCCGCACCCGACATCGCCATAGCCATCCCAGACGGCTACAAGATCACCCACAGAGACCACACCAACGGAGTTGGAGGAGGAATCGCCATCGTCCACAAGAACAGCATCAGGGTCTTGACTAGCACCGACGATGTGCTCAGCACCGCCGAACACATGCATTTCCAGATCCACACAGACTCTAACTTCACCCTCAGAGGCACCCTCGTCTACTGACCCCCCGGAACCCACCCTCAGTTCAGCGACTCCATCGCCGACTTGATCAGCACGCACGCCCTGACCTCCACCGACTACATCTTCCTTGGAGACCTGAACTTTCACCTTGAAAACAACGACAGCAACTCCACAGCGCTGATAGATAACCTCGCCAACCTCGTACTGAAGCAACTCGTCATAATGCCCACTCACTCTGCTGGCCACACTCTCTATCCCGTCTTTTCCTCAAGCCCGCACGTCTCCGTCAGCCACACCACTGAACTCCTCTGGACCGACCTCCGCTGCATCCACTTCACCTTCCAGATGCCCACCACACACCACCTCACCCAACAAATCCCCCGCCACTGCTGGAGCAAAATCACCGAAGACCAACTACAAGCAAACCTCGCTCTCCGCCCACCCACCGAACCCTCCAACACCAATGACGCTGCCCACAGTCTCAGACGCTGGATCGAGGTCTGTGCCAACACCCTTGTCCCGCTGAAGAAACCCCCCACAGAGACACCAGCAAGAGGGCCAACTGGTTCACCCCAGAACTCCTAGCCTCCAAGCAAGCCTGCCAGAAACTAGAGAAGAAATGGTACAGTGAACAAACTCCGGACAGCCACGCAGCACACAAGGACGCCATCCGCAACCACCACCACCTCATCAGGGCGGCCAAGAAGACCTCCTTCAAAGAACGCCTCAACAACAACGCACACAATAGCAAGGAGCTCTTCAACATTGTGAAGGAACTCTCCAACCCCAGCTCCAACACCAACGACATCCCGCCGTCGCAAGCCCTGTGCGACTCCCTCGCCACCTTCTTCCATAGCAAGATAGCAGACATCCACGACAGCTTCAACACCCAGACAGCCCCAACAGAGCAACACAACAGACCCTCTGCACACCATTGACCATGACCCCCTGCTAGCCTGGGCCAGCGTGA
The DNA here is from genome assembly GCF_964261635.1 of Lissotriton helveticus. NCBI lineage: Eukaryota > Metazoa > Chordata > Amphibia > Caudata > Salamandridae > Lissotriton > Lissotriton helveticus. The sequence continues at coordinate 1,575,830,629 of NC_136067.1, forward strand.
GCATTGATGACACCATCAAGACAATGCGCACAATCCATTTCGGCTCTCTGTCGGACCCATTCCCTCACCACGTCTTCTACAGAGCAAGGCAATACAATAAAAGCAATAAAGCGGAGGATGAACAAACCTACCTACGGCCTACCACTGGCCACCAGGGATGAGGCGCAGGTGGTAGCCTGCGGGTGGTGGAGGGCCTCAAACTTCCTCAGCAGCGGCAGCTGGGGCAGGGACACACAGGCGGTGCTGTGCAGAGGGAGAGCGACCTACCTGGTAGGGTCAAGGGTCGCTGAAGGATGGATGCAAGGGCACATGGGTGAAGGATACCTGCCTTGGTTGGTGAAAGTTATGGGTGAAAGAATGCCTGCCTGGGTAGGCAAAAAGAATGCTCAGATGGGTTAAAAGCAGGATAGGTGATGGGGTGAAAGAATGCGTGGGAAGGTAAATGGATGATGGTGAACGCTTCGTTGAGAACAATGGTTGGATGGATAGATGATTTTCAAATGTGAAAGACTGGATGAAAGAATGTAATACTTAAATGGTGTGTATCCAAGTCAAGGGTAAATATTAGAATACTAGAACAATGAAATGATGAATGGATAATTGCTAGGATGAAGAAACAAGGGATCTCTTCTTGATAGTGGCATCCTCATCTTCTTCACTTGCTTGGATAGAATGTTTTTATCAAAGCTTTGATTCAAGGGGTTTGGGGTGGTATTTCTGTCTACTCTATTGACTCAAATTATTTTTTAAGCAAGGCACATGTTAAGCATCTTACCCATAACCAATCATCACCTCCCTCCCTACCCATGGTCTTTTGCCAGTGCCACCCACAATGATCTAACTGCTGCATGGTTCAATTCGGCACTGCAGTAGTTGCTGTGTAATGTGCATCTGCTTGAGTTAATGTGGCATTTAAAAAGGAATCAATGCATGGCAATCCCTCCCAGTACCCATTCAGTCACTTACTACCAACAAGTCACTCATTTATTCTTTCCCAGGTTCTGTCTGACTACACAAAAATTTGAAAAATCCATTCTTGCATGTGCCACATTTTTCTGACTAAGTAAGTTATTTCATTATGGCTTTGATAAGGATTTATGCCTGGTCAAATTATTACTTTTTAAAATGTTTACTCAGTATCCAAGGCTTAGGAAGAGGATCTGTAAAATGTCTTCTTACCTGGTCCAATCTCGATATCTTACCCTGAAGTAGAGTAAGTTAAGTTTCCTTTCCTTACTGCCAAACAAATGCATTTGTCGGAAAACATGTTTATACAGTGTGGTGGAGGGGGAGGCCAGGGAGTAAAATAGGACTAACAAAGTGCCTTGACTTTTGCAGTTGGGATAGTCTGTGATGCACATGCCAGATACAATCTATATTGTGTTCCCTAATCCTTTCCCTGTACTGTAGTGCATCACTTTTCGCACCACCTACCTACGGATGACAGGATATCAGCATGATTGATTTTATACGTGACGTGTATCGTTCATAATATTCATCTGTATTGTAGTCAGCGTACGCTTGAAATGCATTTTGGAGAAGAGAAAGTCCATTGGAACAAGATAATTGTCTATTACACCTGCCCCAGCTGCAGACTGCAGAGAGTAGCAACGTGCGACTAACAAGTATCACTAGGGTGCCAGCTGAGCCAGCATACCTCCATTAATTTAGCACAAGAGTACAAATATTTGAACTCTATAGCACCTAAAGCCTTATTCGTTAATGAGAGGTAAATGATTTAGATTTTTCCACACAAAGGGGTCCATTAGGATGTCGGGCCATGGCACCACCCCGGTGCTGGCGGGGTGATAAACGCCTTTTCCTCCCGTGAGCAGCAGTACTCACATCCGCCATATTAGTATAGCAAAACATAGGTCATTTTCCGTCCGCCGCGGAGCGCCCCGCACCGCCATCAAAGTGCGCCCGTCACCGCGGCGGTGGGAGCCAATGGATACTCACCGCCAAGCAGAATGACGTCCAACCCGCTCCACAAATTAGGAAGGCCCTAATAGGCAGACGCTCCGCAGCGGAGACACCGCCCAACCAGAGACGGCAGAAACTCGACAGCGGAGCGCTATAGCACAGACCCGGTCCTCTCCAGCCGGTCATGAACGCCATGGACCCAGCCCTACATATGCATCCAGTGATGTACCTGCTACAGCACTACCATCAAATGGCCCGCCGCGGCCGCTGCCGAAGGTACGCAAATACACAAATACAACACACAACACAAGGGCTGACACAGGGTCTAAAACCATAACAGACACCCGGCGGGGGGTCACACACATCCACAAGGGCACCCACACATGACCCACCTGCCACCAAGGGGCATATGTAGGTAATTTCCATTTTGCGATTCCCAAATAGCGATTTTTAAGGAATCGCTATTTGAGAATCGCAAAATGGAATGTAGGTAATAATTCGCAATTTTTTTGTGATTACCTATTATTCCTTAATTGCGATTAGCAAATCGCGAATCGCAATTAAGGAATGAGTGTCCCAAGAGGCCCATAGGAATGAAGGGGGATACATTCTCAAATTGCGATTTTCTATGAGAAAATCACAATTTGAGAATCGCAATTCTGAGGGTGCCAGGGTGTCCAAAGGACACCTGTTGCACCCCTGGAATGTGCCTGTAAGTACATGTAGCGCACAGACATGCCCTAAGGGCATGTCTGTGCGCCACATGGCACTTTGAATTTTTTTAAAAAATGCATTTTTAAAGGAAATCGCAAAATACCATCTACTTGGAGTAGGTGGTATTTTGCGATTCCTTAAGCATGAATTGCATTTTTTTAATTGACTCCTACATAGCATTTAAGGAATCGCAAAATTGCGATTCCTTAAATACTTGAGCAAAATAGGGAATCGCAATTTTTGCGATTCCTTATTTTGCTAATATGCACCTACATATCAAAACCCCGTTTGCAATTCGCAAACGACGAATTTCGGCGTTTGCCGAATCGCAAACGGCTGCCTACATATGCCCCCAAGTAACCCCTCTGCATCCGGGACACACATCAACCGCAAACTAGCAGCAACGTCCCGTTCCCGGTCACGTCACCGCCGCGGGCAACACATGCACACAATGCAGAAGGCAAGGCCACTCCAAGGCATGGGCAGGGCACAAATACCACAGGGACACACCAATCCCAACCACACATCAACACATGCCATCATGTCACAGGCCAGGTTCCCATCCTGTGCACACCCATGCACAGCAACAAGCAACAAGCACAGCAACAAGCAAGCACAATACACACCCTGCACCACACAATAAACAACCAGGGAGACAGCCACTACAGGAGTGGCTGACAAGGAACACACAACGCACTTGTGAGTTAGTCTTACCCTTAATAGACAAGACTACCTCCCTAGCACTTTTTAATGATACCAGCCGGGGACTGAATAAAGTTGTTTGGAAACCCACGAGCCAGGTATTTTTTTATTTTTTCACTCACCTCACCACTCACACTATTTTACCCACACACACCAACACATAGTTCACATGTTAGTGCTCCTGCGTAGTTGTGAGTCGTAGCACGCCGCATTCCGTAGAGGTTTGCGAAGACCCCGATGATGAAGCATGACACCAAGGGGCCTTTTGGTGTGTGAGGGGTATTTAAACAACACTGGTTGCTCCCCACCACTGTAGGGATCACCAAACCCAACCTTGTGGATTCCTTTTTGTTTATACATACCTCTAGGGGAGACAGAATCCACTTCTCCTCTCCCTCCCCCTTTTGTTTATTATAAAGGAACACACAACACCAGTGCCTCACACACTGAAGGCTGCCAATACATCCCAGCACATATACACACAAACAAACACACACCCGGAGTGTAACCACAAACAGAACACACACACACAGGGAAGCCTGAACAGATGCCTGCCCAAAAACAACACACAAGCACCACAGGAACACACACAGAACCCCAACAGAAACAGACAATACGTCTTGTATTGGGAAAAATCCAGTCCTGGATGGAAGATGATAACATTCTGAGTCACCTCCAGGCTGGCTTTCGCCCGAAAACAAGCACCCTAGACCAGGTTTTAGGGTTCATTATGTTACATTGGCAGAAAGGCACCCTGTATGCCGTCTTTGTAGATCTAAGGGCGGCTTTTGACCTTGTTCCACGTAATATCTGGTGGCAAGTTCTTGCAGGGCTAGGGATGGCACCCGAGCTGTTGCGCCTAATCGTCCGATTACACGAGGATACGTTTGCCCGGGTTCGGTGGGGTCATCAGGGTGAGGTCACAGAAACCTTCCCGGTTGAGCGGGGAGTGAGACAAGGTTGCGCCATGGCGCCTACCTTGTTCTCGCTCTTCGTGTACGGGGTGGCAGAGTTCCTTTCCCTGACCCCGACTGATGCCCCGGCGTTGTGTGGTGAGCGGGTCCCGATCCTCATGTTCGCGGACGATACATTGATAATCTCAAAAACGCCAAGTGGGCTCCAGCGTGCCCTAAGGTGCTTTGAAGATTTTTGTTTGGAGAGGGGTCTTGAAGAAAATACGGCAAAGACAAAGTTTATGGTTCTTAGTGGCTGTACATCGACTGGGTTAGACAAACCTTTCAGAGGGATTATATATATGAACGGCGCACCGCTTGAGCGGGTCGACGTCTTTACCTATCTGGGGGTCACACTCCAGAGAGATATGGGGTGGACCAGCCAACTGGATATTGCGGTGTTAAAACACCACCAGCAGGCTGGCATTCTTCTGAAAAGGTTTAGCTCATCTTTAACCAAGCCCATTAGCCCACTACTGGAAGTCTACGGAATGAAGGTGTTAAGCTCGACACTATATGGTGCCGAACTTTGGGGGTTTCAGAATTTAAGAAACCTGACGCTAGCAGAAAATGAATTTCTGCGAAAGGCAACTAGTGTTCCTATAAGTACTCCATTAACACCTCTCATGTGGGATCTGGGAAAAAAACAGTTCAAGAAGACCTTGCCTTTTTGCGGCCTTTGTTGTATTGGTGCCGCCTATGGACCACAGAGGAGCTTCAGCACTACGCCCAGGGAGTAAGGGAGATAATGAGTAAGGAAGGTTGCCTAAATATACACTGGCTGAAGTCCATTCGGTCCCTACTATTCAGGATGGGATTGAGGGAACTATGGGATGACCCGGGAAACACTGCATTCCCTTCCAAGAAAAAGCTGAAAGAAAATTATTGGAAGATGGTAAATGCAGATGTCTGTACAAATGGCCTTTCCTCACACTTAACAGGTCGCTTTCTGGAGTTCAAGGCCCAACCGAAACTGGAAATATATTGGGATGCCATAGAGAAACAGCAGGATCGAAAACTCTATTTCCAACTTAGAGTAGGCTCCCTTCCAGTAAGGTCTTTTACAGCTAAATGGGCAGGTGAAAACGGCATGGATAAATGCCCTAAGTGTGGGGAGGAGCGAGAGACAATAAGTCATCTCCTCTTTTTCTGTCCCTTGTATATTGCCCCCAGAGCCAAGTGGGTGGGCATGCAGAGGCCCTAAGAATCTTATGTACTGACCCTAGCCCCCAATTGCCATTGCTATGGCTAAATTTCTGAAATGGGATTGGGTCATCCGTATGCGATTAATTGTGGAAGGGCTCTGATTATTAAGTACATACCAGCATTAACTATGTGTAAATACGTGGGACACTATATGTTATATGAGTTATGTGCAATATGCCCTGTTCTGTATGAAAAATGATGGATTTCCTTCTGATTTTTAGAATTTTATGAAATTTGTAAGATGATATTCGGCAATAGTCTATAGTAGTTTATTCTATTTTTAAATATTTATTGTACTGTTTTTACTGTTTGATTTATATTGAAAAACGTCGGTTTTATGTACGCTTTTATGACTTAACTGTCGAATAAAGTTTATGATGACATACCCTCTCAGTCAAACTGTGGAAAGGCAATGGGAGCACAAACACAACATGAGTGCACAACATCATCACTCAAGAACAAAACACACACAACATACCACAAATCACACAAGAAGTGCATCTGCACAGAACTACACTGCCACAACAAACCAACCACACATGCACATGAAAGCAAAAATCAACAAACACGGCAGGACATCAGGGGATCCAAGCCAACATACACACAGCACTGTATGCACAACAAGCAGTCTGTGCACACCAAGCACAACAGCTACAAACAGACATACAACCTCAACACACACACCATAAATCAGCACAGCCCAAATACAAAAGCACACACAGGAAGTGAAGCAATACCACAGCCAACACACATACATCCAACACAACAACAACATGATGCACCCCTCTGGGATACAAGAGCAGAACCATCTTCACCAGAGCACTGGGCAGCACACACAGCTGAAGTGCACATGAGCAATCCTCACTGATAAATAGCTCAAGAACATCACACATAAACCATTGGTGCAATGTCCAGAGTGGAACATCACTCTTGGCCCAAAACCTGCACCACAAAGGACAGTGTCACAAATGAAGTGATGGGGAGTCACACACACATGTAAACCAAGGGGGTAGCTGACATCCAAGTCAACTGACTAGCATGTCAGTAGTAGACATGTAAGGGGTGTACCATACACAGTGCAGGCCCACAATAGCTAGGCACAAGTGGCACACATAGGTGATGGCATTACACCACACACACCATGCCATACAGGAGGAGAAAAGGCACCATGTGTGTGCAAAGCATGACAAACACAACCACAATGCTAGTGAGGAGCAGCAGGGCCAGACAGTCTACACAAACACACTCAAGACACATTGATGATCAAACAAACACAACACTGATATGCACGTCACACACATTGCACTCATAAGTGACCAAAACAACAAGGATGAGTCACACAGAACTACATGTACATACCAACACACTGCACAGTGCACAACAGACAACTCACACAAGTGCAAACAATCATTTACACAGGGCAGGACAAACCAAACAACCGGCACACAAGTCCTGGGTGACACATTAGTGACTATCACAATCCAGGAGCAAACACACATCCACAACCACTAAAAAGTCACACCCTTTACACTGCACACCTCTTCACCACCCAATAGCACACATCTCATGTAGGGCAGGGGAACAGGACTAAGGGCCAACACAAAATGACCATACACATACACAGATGGGCACATATACAGGAATAACACATATACATCATGACATTGCCCAGCCTGCATGCAAACCTGATCACAGCATCACACCCTGTGCTGGCAGTGTGCCCCAAGCTGACATGGCAACAACATAGCCAACAATAGTAAACCAGTAAAAAAAGAACTGCATGATAGGCAAAAGAACCAACACAGATAACACAAGTATCAGTGCCTGAATGGACTGAAAACCCTGTCACCCCTGTTTAAAAATGTGATGCGGGCAAAGAGCCTGGCAATGTTGAAGTGACACATAGAGCATGGGGCACAGGCAACCAAATGCACACACAAAAATAACTTTAATCAGCAAGGACACTGACAAAACACAACAGGAGTAACTGTCTTTATTCACATATTGCACAGATGTGACAGTAGAACAACAGTAGACAAGAGCAAGGCACAAAATGCTGATCATATATGAAAATGCTGATCATATGCAAGATAATTTGCACAGGCTAACTACAAACAGGAAGGCCAGTGTCCATGGCACAGGGGAAAGCCCAACACAGCAGAGCAACAGGGCCAGTGTCCATGGCACAGAGGAGAGTACAACACAGCAGAGCAACAGGGCCAGTGTCAGGCATTTTTTTGACAATGTACTCCCGGAACAACCCAAGAAAGAACAAGATCAACTATTAGGCCTACGAACACCTAGCAGCTTTCAAGCACCTGTAAGCCATAAAACACTGGATCTATTTGAAAATGTGGTCAAACAAGAATTAACGAAACTTAAACATCCCAAAACGAGAAAAAGGAACATAACCCAAAAGGACTTGGATACATTAAAAAAACTAGCAAACAACGAGAATATCTCTATCACTAAGGCAGACAAAGGCGGTGCACTCGTCATTATGAACAATTCTATGTACCAAACGAAAGTGAAGGAACACATAGCAGACTCTAACACGTATATGGAATTGGAGAACAATCCCACAGCAGAATACATGAAACACTTAAGAATTATCATTGAAAAGGCACACCAACAAGGGATAATCACAGACAGAACAAAAAATTTCCTACTAAAACCAAACCCAAGGAGCCGCACTTTACGAATGGTACCAAAAATTCACAAAGACATAAAGGATCCGCCCATGAGACCAATAGTCTCAACAAGAGGAAGTTTGCACCAACCAATAGGTCAACTATTAGACAAATATCTACAACCATCTGTGCAAGCCATGAAAACATATGTCAAGGACACCACCCAATTTTTACTTAAACTACAAGAAGTGAAAATAGAGCCACATGAAAACATCATACTCTGCACAGCAGACGTACGTTCATTATATACCAGCATACCACATAATCTTGGAATAGGGGCGATGGAAGAAGCACTACTAAACACCACACTAGACTTAAACTTTCAGACTTTCCTAATGGAACTCATGCTATTTACGCTATATCAGAGCTATTTCAAGTACCAAAACAAATGGTATCAACAACTCACCAGAATGGCTATGGGGAATTGGGCGGCGCCGGTCTATGCAAACATCTTTATGCAATGGTATGAGAACAAACACATCTTCTCCAAAAAAGAATGGACTGATAACCTAAAAATGATCATAAGATATATAGATGATCTGTTCATCATCTGGACGAATTCCAAAGAAACTCTACAACAAGCACTCACTAACTTCAACGAAGAGGATGAACGCATACAATTAACTTGGGAGATATCAAACACTTCAGTCAACTTTTTAGATGTTAAAGTATCCCTAACAGAACAAGGATTATCAACAGATCTACATGTGAAAACAACAGACAAAAACAACATGCTACATTACACGAGCTTTCATGAACCCAACCTAAAACGGAACCTACCATTCTCACAGATGGCTAGAGTGAAAAGAATTACGTCCAATGAGGACTCATTGAACCAAAGAATTAATGAAACAGCGCAAAAATTCTCCAATAGAGGGTATCCTCAAAATCTCATCGAAGATTCTAAACATCGTATTGAAAAATTATCCAGAACCGAACTTTTATCTACCAAACAAAAGACTCAACAAACACGGATTATAGTAGTTTCAAAATTTTCAACTTCCAGTAAGAAATACAAAACCATCATCATGAAACATTGGACACTATTGAACATGGAACCAGACTTCAAACACATTTTTGAACCATCACCCATTTTTGCATTCACAAGAGCAATGAACCTGGGAGAAATTCTCCAGAAGAAACCCTCACCAAGCATAGAATACTCAGGAACCAAACCCTGCTTAAACTGCGGCAACTGTAATTGCATAATCAAGGGCAACAAAATAAATCACCCCATGAAGGGCAACGAAATCAAACTTCAAGTGAATGCTACATGTGATTCAAATAATCTAATATATGCAATAAAATGCCCTTGTGGAAAATTGTACGTGGGCAAAACGGAACGACGCATAAAAGTACGATTAACAGAACACAAATCAAATATTCGCTTGAAAAACACCAAATCATCACTATCAGCTCAATTTGTAGAAGAATCCCATAACATCTCCCAAATGAAATTTATAATTCTAGAAACAGCACAAAAAACGGAAGGAAGAGACAACACGAAATACCTGTTGAGAAGAGAAAACTTCTGGATTCAAAAACTCTCTACACAAAAGCCATTTGGCCTAAATGAAAGAATTGAACTGTCATGTTACCTATGAAATTGCTCCGATGACATAACTGTAATTCCTGTGACAGCATTTAGACACAAATTTTATTGATATATTGTTTAACAACATGACTTAAGAATGTGCACCTTCATCTGTAACACCTTTACTGTCCCAAATGGATAGTACACTAGACTAACATAGACCCAACATGCAGGACGATTCATGGGTTCTTGCCCCCTGAACACACAGCACATATATTTTCATGATTCTGTTTTTTCTTAAACATTTGGATTTTTAAATATTCCCATAACCGTAACGCACTCCACCATTTCCAATAGATGACAACATAACGGACAAGTTATCAGGGAATTTAAGATATAGACATCCTAGACACCAAACACAGTTATCCGCAAACAACAAGTCTGTTGTTTATATCTATAACCACGTGACCGCGACCTCACCTAACATTGAATAAACGGCTAGATCAGTTCTAGGCCGACGGAAGTAAGCAAACAGGAAAACCCGAAGGAGACGCGTACACATCAACATCAAGGTCAGTGAGCCGCCCAAGCCACCCACCCCCCACCAACAACCCTGAAACCCCCCCACGCAACCCACCATTACGAATTTTTGTATTTACCCCGACCTATTGTTTTCACAGACTCATACCGAGACCAACACGAAAGACCTGTAAGTGAATCAACGTTACCATACACAATTGTCTATAAAGTCATGACTAACACATAGTTAATAATTGCTAAGTGAAGATGAAATATCAGGGAAGTTAAAGGTGTACAAATGATTGAATTACAATGACTTATGTAAATATCTTTTGATTCATGCGAACTACCTCTTGTTTAAAGCAGTACGAATGTACAGCACCCTAATATTATGTTCATATACATTTTTGTAGAGTCTGTTCCCTGACGAAGGGCATACTCCTAATGCCCGAAATGCATTGGAATGGTTTAAAGACATGGTCTGAAGTTAAGAAATGTTGAAAAATCTGAAAATCATGATTGAAAATTACTAGAAATGGAAAACTTTAAGAAGCAATTAAAAACTTGAAAGAACTAAACAAACTAATTGTGGAAGTCTTTTTCAACTAAAAAAGACGTGAAACATGTGTGCCCAAAAGGGATGTCGCTAGTGGCCCACTAGCAACACTTTTTCATTGTACAGGTGTGACTCCAACACAACAGAGCAACAGGGCCAGTGTCCGTGGCACAGGGGAGAGTACAACACAGCAGAGAAACAGGGCCAGTGTCCATGGCACAGGTGAGAATCCAACACAGCAGAGCAACAGGGCCAGTGTCCATGGCACAGGTGAGACTCCAACACAGCAGAGCAACAGGGCCAGTGTCCATGGCACAGTGGAGAGTACAACACAGCAGAGCAACAGGGCCAGTGTCCATGGCACAGGGGAGAGTAAAACACAGCAGAGTAACAGGACTAGTGTCCATGGCAGGTAGCAGAGCAAGTACATGAGAGGCTGCACAGGGGAGACTCCAACACAGCAGAGCAACAGGGCCAGTGTCCATGGCAGGTGGTGCATCAACTACATGAGAGGCTGCACTGGGGAGACTCCAACACAGCAGAGCAACAGGGCCAGTGTCCATAGAACGGGGGAGAGTCCAACACAGCAGAGCAACAGGGCCCATGTCCATGGCACAGGTGAGAGTACAACACAGCAGTGAATGACAATTTAAGTTGCCAGGGAGAAATGCGGAGTCAGGACATGAGAAGCTGCAGAGTGAGTGTGTTTGACAGTACCCTTCCCTGACCAGCAACACACCCAGGTGCCAAACAATGGGCAGGACTAGCACACCTGTATGAGAGACAGGTATACAAGGGGGACTGCCACTCACATTAGGCTGTCAGGAGGACTTGGAGCTGGCTGTGTGTCGGGGACAGCTGGAACACTTGACTGGGGAGACAGAGGCCCAGGTGAGGTAGGGCTATCAGTTGTTTGGCAAGCTGGAGGGGTGCTTGGACCAGGTGGTATAGTGGCACGTGGAGGTGGAGTCATGCAGACCTGTGACAGAGTGTGGGTGGGAGAGGTTGGAGGGGTGCCCTTCCACTTCTTGGGAATACGAAATACGCTTCCCTGTCTTGGGGTTAATGAGAACTGCTGATGACACAACAGGCACACACACCAACTGTCCCGCATCAGGTGCAGACACTGGCACTCCCTCTGGTGACGTGCTGGATCCTGCGGGGCGCTTTCTCTGGCTACGCCCCTGGACCACCTTCCCCTGCTTGCCAGGTGTCCTACTTACAGTGTCCTCCTTTGCCTCTTTGCCAGGGCTAGGCCCTACAGTGCCCTCCTCCACCTAATTCATTGGGCTTGGAATTGGAGTTGATGTGGTGGGGGGATGTGGGCCTGTGCCCTTCCTATGTGTACCTTGCCATACAACACCTCCTCAGTGGGCACAGACACTGCACGCCAGCTCTGCGTGAAGTTTTAGGGACTGTAGAGTCCTTTGCTGGTGATGCCTCTGAGGCATCTGAGCCTGATGTCAGCCTCATAGCCTCTTGCTGTTCCCTGACAGGCTCTTGTCTTTGCATTCTGGGCTGGCTCTGCTCTTATGTGGGGATGGTGTCTGTGGGAGGGACCAATTGGGTTGTGTCTTCTGTGTGCTCCTTGTGCTGTATCGTGTCTGTGACACATGCGATCCGTGGTCACTGTCAACTGATGTGGCAACTGACTGGGGGGTGGACAAAGGCACCTGAGCAGGAATGGGAGCAGGTGCCTGTTGAAGGGCAGACGTCACTGCGGATGACAAGCCTAGACTGTACGGTGTAGCCCACCAACGTCAGAGTGTATGCCCTCCATGTAGGCAACCACCTGGCCTAATTTCTTGTCATGGTCACCGAAGGCATTGAGCAGGGCGGTCTGGCCCACATAAAGCTGGCGCAGGAGCTCTACAGACTCTGCACTGAGGGCAGCAGGGGGAACAGGTGCAGGCTCAGCGGTGCCAGGTGTGAATGTAATTCGTCCCCTCTTACTGACACGGACACGGGCAGCACCAGAGGAAGTGGATGTCAGGCTGGGCACTGGCCACTGTGTGGTAGATGATGTTGCAGACTCACCATCCCCTGTGCCTGCCAACATGGATGTATCACCGCTGACATCAGATGATGTAGTACTCTGTGTCTCAGCCATGGATTCCTCCTGCATACAACGTCCCCCTCAGATGCGCTGGTGAGCTCTGTATCACTGGCCTCTGGTGCAGCTGTGGTGCTACTCCCGCCACCACTGGTTTCTGGCTCCCATTCCTCTGTGTCCACTGGCGATTCTGCATGAGAGACAGATGCAGGGTTGTGTTAGTGTCATCATCAGGACAAAGCAATCCAATTAATGCAGTACAGGAGATTGCCAAATCAACATGGTGACCACCACACTACATAGACCACAACAGTGCCTATAACTCTGAATATCTGCCATGACTGAGCCAAGTACGAGGCCACACAGCACAACACCCTGCCTGTGGATGAAGTGTACCAGACACACAACTTGTCCTGCCCACACCTAGGAACATGATGTGGGGACAACGCTCATTGCCACTGACAGACTGTCAGGGAACAGGAGGGGACAACGCACACACCTATTAGGACATGACAGTCCACAATGCCAAGTAGGCCATACCAAGCACCATGTGGTTCTCTGGGGCACCTTGTAGACAGATGTGTGGGCCTCTCTGATCATGGTGCATGCAAAGTAGGCATACATGTAGTCACACTCAGATAGTGGACCCTGCTGTTCACCCCTAATAGATTACCCACACTATCCGAATGCTGAATGACCATGTAGATCCTAACACATCTGGCTATGAGAAAGCACAGCAGGGAGGATCTGCTTTGTAAGGCCAGTTTGGCCCAAAGCCTGACGCTGGCATCCATCCCAGCAGCCACTCACATGACACAGCACCACCACACGAACATCACATGGGCCACCGCTGCCACAGGCCCTGTACACATGCATTTGCTCCCCGCCAAAGTCACCCTACACAAATACTCACCCCTGCCTTGCTGGCGATGCTCCTTCAGACGTGAGGCCAGCTCCAGATTAGTCACTGCCAATATGCGGACCATCAGTGGTGTTATGTTGCGCCGTACCAAATGCCCAGTGCGTGGAAGCAGCCCCAATGTCATCTCGGCCATGTTCTTTGCCAGCCGGCTGATGTCGTCCCACCTCTTGTGGCAGTGGGTGCGTCATCGGTTGGATACCCCCAGGGCTCGCACCTTTGCTGCAATGGCCCTCCACACAGCCTTACACTGGTGTACCTTGAGCTGCAGGTATGGGATAAAAGCAGGGTAAATGACCAGTTACACAGTGTCATGTACCAACATCTATCAGTACAGTAGCAAGACACAGACTCAGGACCTATTGTAATCTTCATCCATCCCAAACTGGGGCACACCTCACAAGGGCACTCTGCATGGGCCAAACAGATGTGATTGCATGCATACATGAGGGCGTAGAGGGTCCCTGATAATCTCACACACATGCTGGATGACTGCACTGTACCCCCTCAGTAGCTTGCAGACATCACCAGTCCCATGCATGTCTGCCCACTACATACCTCACATATCTACCTGTGTCTGTGTCTAGAAGCACTGTGTGCATGACTGGGCAGCATTCAATGAGCATGTCTTGTGAACATATGTGTTTGTAATGTGTATGGCCCCGGGGCACATGGACTCAACAACACAATAGCCATCTACCGAAGTGTGTTTGTGTGCATATCTTCTATTCAGTGTGAATGAACAGGAGCAAGGACCATGTAAGTTCGGTGGTGTGCTGCCGTTTGGGTGGGCAGACACTGGGCCTAGTCTCTGGGTTCACACTGAGTCATCCCTGTGGACATGGAACACCTGTTGTGGAAGTGAGTGATGAGGGGTCCCAGGCAGCAGGCACTTGAGGCAGCAGCAGGAGAGGGTCCCAGGCAGCAGGCACTTGAGGCAGCAGCAGGAAAGGGTCCCAGACAGCAGGCTCTGTGAGCAGTGGACATGAGAGGCTTAATCCCACAGATGTATAGCCCCCTGGGGACGTTTGTAAGCTGCAAAGCTGCAATAATTGGTTGTCCAGGTCTGCCTCATTTAAATGCTTCCAATGACCGCCTCCGCGGTGGTGGAGAACGCCTTCTGCGATTTTCAAAACTGCATCATGCCACCGCAATCATCGCTCTCATTGGCTGTAGGCAATGCTCCATGGCGGTGATACACCGCAGGGGCCTGGGGTGCACTACCACGATGGTGCATCGTTCAAATGCATCCAATGACCGCTACCGTGGTGGCGGAGCACCCCTTCCGCGATTTTCAAAACTGCATCATGCCACTGCAATCATCGCTCCCATTGGCTGTAGGCAATGCTCCATGCCGGTGATGCACGGCAGGGGCCCAGGGTGCATCGTTCAAATGCATCCAATGACCACCTCTGCGGTGGCGGAGCACACCTTCCATGATCATCAAAACTGCATCTTGCCACCGAAATCATCGCTCGCATTGGCTGTAGGTAATGACCCATGGCGGTGTCGCACCGCCGTGGCCATGCCGTAGCTACAGCGATTTGGATGGCGGAGCATGCCCACCGCCATCTACCCGTGTCTCCATGCCAATGGCTACCGCACTTGTGAAGGGGGTGGTGCTGGTGTCACACCGCCATCGCCAGGCGGTAGCTACCGCGGTTTGGGTGGCGGGGCATGCCCACCGCCATCAACCCATGTCTCCATGCCAATGGCTACCGCACTGTGAAGGGGGTGGTGCTGGTCTCAAACCGCCGTTGGCAGACAATAGCTACTGCGATTTGTGACACATGCAATGCCAATGTCCATTGTGAACACTGCATCAGTACACAGCAGCAACATTGTTAAGGGCACATCATTGGGCACACAATGCCATTATTCCATATAATCCACAGGTGGACGCACGTTATGTGTGACGCACATTGGTCTGTGGTCCCTGCCATGTCACTTAGGCATTTGATGGTTGAAGATGCTTCACAGTGTTAAGCTGGTGTCAATAATGTGTAACACATCAATGTGTTGTGAGTCAGTGCTGACCTTTGCAAAGCTTGTCTCACTGTATGGTGTTGTTACTCACTTGTGCTTTCATATCAGCTCATGCACACAAGTGACAGTTTTCCAGCTACTGTGATAATTGGGTTGTGGATGTGTGCCAAAATCACATGATGCATTGAGGTGTGACAGGTACAGCAGATGGGTATGAGATAGTCATGGTCATTTTACACACATTGGTGGATGGTACGGTACGAGGCGTGCACATGTGAAATGTGGTGTTCAGTATGTGTACATTCACATTGACCTTTGTGTTGTTTGCGGCACTTGTGTATTGTAAATGGAGAGGTGTGCCCTCTGTGTGTCAAATGTCCACCCATGTAACCTGGTGTGCCACGCATCTCTCATGGCAGTCTTCCATGACATCCTTAACGGCATGTGTTGTGGCCATCTCATGATGGTTGTTAGTGACATTTGTCCATTTACAACTCAACTAGGACGAGGCCTAGTCTCATACGTCACCTGACAGTGCTGGAGGACATGGAGGATATAGCGATCATTCGCAAATTCCGCTTCGACAGACCGACACTGAAGACCCTTTGTGATCTATTGGAGCCCCACCTGCAGCCTCGTCGCCACTACCCAACAGCATTCACACCCACATACAAAGTGATGGCAGACCTCTACTTTTTTGCAGCTGGTTCCTTACAGGAGACCGTGGCCAGTGCTGCAGGGATATCGCAACCCATGTTCAGCCTGGTGCTGAGGGATGTTCTTGCAGCCATGATGATATATTAGGATCGATACATACATTTCCCAGGGGAGCAGAATTGGCAGGTGTGAAGGGTGTCTTCTATCCCCTTGGGCACATCCCCCGTGTTGTTGGTGCCATCGATTGCACCCATGTAGGTCTGGTGCCACCACAGGTGAGTGAGCACATTTTTAGAAATCATAACATTATCATTCAATGTGCAGGTGGTGTGCCTTGCAGACATGACCCTATCACATGTGTGTGCAAGATTCCCCGGCTCAGCCCATGATTCGTACATCCTGAGGAACAGCATGGTGCCCCGGACAATGGCAAATCTGCTTCCCGAGCGTACTTGGATTGTGGGTGAGTATGCCTAGTAATATGGCATGCTGTGTGTGTGACCTGCTGCCCTCTGCCTGTGCAACATTGCAATGTGTGTTTGTAGTTCACAGGTGACTCTGCATATCCCAGCCGTCCATGGCTGGTGAGTCCGCTATGCAATCCCAGAACCCCGGCTGACGTCAGGTACAATGAGGCCCATGGCAGGACCCAACGTGTCATTGAGTGGACTTTTGGCCTGCTCAAGTCAAAATTCCGCTGCCTTGACAGGACTGGAGGTGACTGGAGGTGCACTGTCATACTCGCCTGGGAAGGTCTGTAAGATCATTGTTGCATGCTGTATGCTGCACAACATGGCCATTCACAAGGGGATTATCCTGCTCCTGGATGATGGTGAGGACCCAAGGCCCCCGCCTGTTCAGGGTCCTGAGTCCAGTGATGAGGACAGTGGAGAGGAGGTAGGAGTTGAAATGCCTCAACAGCTCATCACCCGTTACTTCACTTGAAGGTGGGTGACGAGGTAGGACTTGTACATTGTTTGGTGTGATTGCTGTTGTTGTGAAGGGCTATGCGCGGATGGTACAGACAGGCACATGTTGAGTCACCTGTGTGTGGAAATGTGGCAGTGACATTTCACATGTGAACGTATACAGAACTCTGTTTGTTGACATTTCCTGCACATTGTGTTGTCTGCCTGTAGACTTATGTGGATGTTTGGTGGTGTGTTATGTCTGTGTTGCCACACTATCACCAGTGTCTGTTGTACTGTTGTGTCTCCCTAGGTGCCTCAAAATTATCCAGGCCTACATACTGTACATCTTTTGGATACATGATGGACATTTTCAACATTGTAAATATTGCTCTAAAAAGAAAGCTGCACAAATTCAAGTGTGTGAGGTATTTTATTAAAAAAGTTGACATGTGAAGGTTGCGGGCATATTTACATGAGGGTGGTGATGGAGCAGTGATTTGACAGTCATGGTAAAAGAGATGCAAGAGTAGACACCACATCGATGTGGTGACCCAGTCCAACAGACAGGTGCCATTCACAAGGCAGTGTGAGGAAGGACAGTCCAAACAGTCAATGCAGTGGGGAAGAGGGTTGCCATCAGGGATGGCTCCGTGACTGGCGTGTGGCTGGTGCTTTGCCTCCAGAGACTCCCACGCTCATCCTTGGATGCCCCCTTGATCGCTTTGGCAAGGGGGGGCCTGCTGCATGGTCAGTGGCATCTGAGGACTCACCCCTCTCTGTGGCCGCAGGGGAGGATGGTGCACTGTCATCCTGCAGCACAACAGAAGGGGGTGGAGGTGTTGTATGGGCTACAGGCCTGTCCCTCAGTAACGCCACGTGCTGGGCCATGAGGGCCATCATTTGTCCAATGCGTGTGTTGATGGACCTCATCAGCAGGATGAGCTAAAAAAATAGTTCGTCAGACCGGCCACTTTGTCCCTGGACCTGTTCATATGCCCTGATGACTCTGGTGAAGTGGTCCAGGGATGGTGTGCCAACCTCCTGAGGTCTGGGGGGTATCCCTGGCCCTCCCACCTGCCCTGCTGCCACGGACCTGTTGCCTCACCACTGTTGGTCCACGCAATCTCTCCCTGCCCTCCGCAGTTGTTGGTGTGTCCTGGTCATCCCCTGAGACAGGGAGGATGCTTCAGGTGGTACTGGTGGTGGTGGTGGCAGAGGTGGCTGCGGTGGAGGCACAGGCCGTGACTGCAGGGGTCTGCTGTGCTGTTGTTGTTGCAGCAGACGTGGTGGTGGGGAGGATTGGGGCCTAGGACTTGTTGGGCCCTGGCACACCAGATAGGCCGGCCTGGAACTCATCGTCCAAACTGTCCTGGGAGTCAACATTCGAGAGACAATGTACCGGGGGTGGAGACTGGCTCTCCTGGTCGTTGTTGTCCTCAGCAGCGAGTTCTTCATCACCTGTGGATTTGATGGGGAAAGTTCAGTGTTGGGCACTGTGCAAGTATTCTGTTAGCAGCGTGTCATCGACAGTCTGTACACTACACAATTGAGAGATCTTCACTATTATTATTAAGTGCAATACTGGGAGTAATTACATGGTGCGGAGGAACATCAATTACTCGTACATGTCAGATATCGATGCATTGCATGCAATTGTTGCTGTGTGTAGTGATGCAGGTCTCTCACCCCCAAACAGCCAGAGCAGTGAAGATGGCTACCTACCTGTAAGTTTGTTTGGTGAACAGTGCAATGGCTTCCAGGTACTCCTGCGTGGGAGGGAGTGCTCCATGCAAGCCTCGCATGCAAATAAGCCTCCCATGCAAGATGGCTACCTACCTGTTAGGTGAGTGTGAACAGTGCAATAGCTGACACATGCTTCTGGGTGGGGAGGCCTCTATCCTGCTCAGGTGTGGGACAGGGAGCATGGTGGTAGTGTGGTACAGGCCTCCCACCCACAAACAAGCCTCCCAAGCAAGTTGGCTACCTACCTGTTAGGTGAGGGTGAACAGTGCAATGGCTGACACATGCTCCTGGGTAGCAGAGGCCTCAATACTGCTGGGGTGTGGCTCAGGGGGCATGGTGGGAGTCGTGGTACAGGCCTCCCACCAACAAACAAGCCTCCCAAGCAAGATGGCTACCTACCTGTTAGGTGAGGGTGAACAGTGCAATGCCTGACACATGCTCCTGGGTTGGGGAGGCCTCTATCCTGCTGGGGTGTGGGATAGGGAGCATGGTGGGAATCATGGTACAGGCCTCCCACCCACAAACAAGGCTCCCAAGCAAGATGGCTACCTACCTGTTAGATGAGGATGAACAGTGCAATGGCTTACACATGCCTCTGGGTGGGGGAGGCCTCTATCCGGCTGGGGTGTGGGACAGGGGGCATGGTGGGAGTCGTAGTACAGGCCTTCAACCCACAAACAAGCCTCCCAAGCAAGATGGCTACCTACCTGTTAGGTGAGGGTGAACAGTGCAATGGCTGACACATGCTTCTGGGTGGGGAAGACCTCTATCCTGCTCAGGTGTGGGACAGGGAGCATGGTGGTAGTCGTGGTACAGGCCTCCCACCCACAAACAAGCATCCCAAGCAAGGTGGCTACCTACCTGTTAGGTGAGGGTGAACAGTGCAATGGCTGACACATGCTTCTGGGTTCGGGAGGCCTCTATCCTGCTGGGTTGGGAGATAGGGGGCATGTTGGGAGTCGTGGCACAGGCCTCCCACCCACAAATTTAATTTAATTGTGGGTTTATATAGCGCTAGGAATCGACTCCCGGAGGAGTATCTCCACGCTTCACAAGCCTCCCAAGCAAGATGGCTACTTACCTGTTAGGTGAGGGTAAACAGTGCAATGGCTGACACATGCTCCTGGGTGGGGGAGGCCTCTATCCTGCTGGGGTATGCCACCGCTTCATGATCTCCTTCTTGGATCGCAAGGTGGTCCCTACTGCATTGACCCTTTGAACTATTCTTTCCCACATTTGTGTCCTTGTGGCTAATGGTGTCTGTTGGACCAGGCTACCAAACAGTTGTGGTTCCACTCTCACTATCTCATTTACCATGACTGTCAACTCACTCTCTGTGAATTTGGGCATTTTCCGTACTGCCATGGTGCGTGGTGTATGAAGTGTGTGTGGGTGCAGGGGTGTGTGTGGTGGGTGTGGTGTTGATGTGTGAGGTGTGTTGTGTGGTGGGGGATTGTTGGTGCTGGTGTGATGGTGGTGGTGGTGTGTGTGCTGTGTTCTTTTGCCTATCCTATCAGATCTGGTGTGTGCCCTTCTCTTCTTGAGTCTTGCAAAGGATTGTGGTCAGTAAAGAGGCTGGTTTTATACTCAGATGTTTGGGTGTGTCCAAATGGGATTTTTGGTTTGCCCGCTCCCGCCGCGGTAGGTCTTTTTGGGGGGTTGATCCTAATTTGACTGCCGGTTTATCCGCGGTCCAGGCGGGCAGTTGTTTCCCGCCTCCATGGTGGTCGGGGTGATTTTCTGCCCGCTATCCTAATGGGGCCCAACGTGTCTGTTTATTTTTTACTAGGAAATCCTTAAAAAGAAAACACATTTTAAACTGGTGTGATGTGTTTATTCTGCCTTAATTCCTTTCAGAAACTTAGTGCATTTGCTATTTGCCTTTAGTTTTATGTGAGGCATGTGTGGGCAATGGCTGTGACTCTAATAACATCAAATCAAACAGCTCTAAGTGACCAGCAATGTTCTGCTACTGTGCCACCCACTATATATTATCAAACAAGTGTTTTTCACAGAGAATTGTTTACAATTTGTCTTTTCTCTTGTAGCTACTCCTGCTGGTCATCCATCATAAAAAAATAATGCCACTACTGTTTCACTATTTCTTCTCAATCTTGGAAACCATATGGATTAGACACTATGGTCCATTGAACAATCAAATCTGAATGAATCTTTTTGTTTTATTTTTTCTGTTTCATAAAAGTCATTTGGTTATTATTTCACCAAATCATTACACAATACAAGACCTCCTCTACATAATATACAAATTAAAGTCACGGATTAGAATCCACATACTTAATTATGAACATACTGTACGGTGCCCCAATTGGAAGTGTCAACGTAGGTGAAAGGCCAATCAGAAACGATCAAAGGAGAGACCTCATTATTGAGCCCAAAGCAAAATGGCCGACACGTTTTGTTGGTGTATTTGGAATAAGGTTTTAAAGCTCGAACCAACTTTCGAACCCACCATCAAACAGCACAGTAGACCTTGAACATGCATTACCAAAAAGGGAGAATAATTTACATCACATCGGCATAAACAAATTCAGATATATTTTTTTAAATTCGGAACAACGTAATATAAAATGCAATAAGAATAGATACACGGAGTAGAGAATGTTTTCACTGAGGGAAGCAGCCGTCCCAAAAAGGGAAAAAGGGTGTCTATTTAAACCGCGGGAACAATATTGGTAGGAATCCACAACTTCCATGATGCCTTGCGAAACAGGAAGTGGGGCATAAACCTACACACGGGACCGACGTTGTGATTGTCTACAACGCTTGGGAAATCGATCCCCTCTGATTGAAGCGGGTCCATAAAAGATGCCTCTTAATTAGGTAAGCATGGAAGCAGGAACAATGTAGATACCTTGAAACCGGTGTGAAACCACACAAATAACGGAGTAATCATCTCCTTTACAGAGCCCACCCGCCCTCCTCGATCCCTACACTCCAAGCAACCGACAACTAACAAGTAAGAATCATATTGTGATAACCTATGACCTTTTCCCCATCCAAAAGGATATAGATAGTGATATTGCATTCCCTGTTTATAGGTCAGACTGCACGGCGCCCCCCAGACAAACCTCCGTGACCCTAATCATGAGTAAGTTCACTGGTTAAACTATTCACTCTTGTCCCACAAACATGGTATATGTGGTGCTTAGTGTCGTTTTCTCATTTGTTCTCCTTTGTACAGATTCACGGTTTTATGTGGATATTTGTGTTCCGCCGGGAAATTCCAAAAATTCAGCTTTAAATCATAGAGGTAAGAGAAGGGAGCTTGAGTGATGGAGGTCTGAGTAAGGTTACAACCATTTTCTGTCATGCCCCTAAAGGAAAGTTTTATTCTCCTTTCCCTACAGCTTTCTGTCCTGATGAGAACTCCCCCGCCAGTGTGAGTTCAAAACACGTAGACAATTGATGCCATCTAAACAAAAGGAGGAATTTAAAACTTGTTTCAAACTTTATTGATGAATATGTATTGATTTTTATGGCTTACTGTGAATATTGTAATTCCAGTGTATGTATATATATGTGTATATATATATGTAAAAATGTGTTTGGCTGTGTATGTATAAGGGTACGATTGTGTTTGAACATTTGAAATTTGATAATCTTTGAAGTGTGTAAAGATGTGTATGTTAGCATTTTTGTAAAATTTGTATATTATTTAGAGGAGGTCTTGTATTGTGTAATGATTTGGTGAAATAATAACTAAATGACTTTTTTGTAACAGAAAAAATAAAACAAAAAGATTCATTCAGATTTGATTGTTCAATGGACCATAGTGTCTAATCCATATGGTTTCCAAGATTGAGAAGAAATAGTGAAACAGTAGTGGCATTATTTTGTTCATTAGTTAATTGTGGCTCAGCCGTACTGTTGGGGGCCCAGACCCAGTGGTGATTTGTTGGTCATCCATCATGGCAAGATGTAACAGCTCGGCAGCAGAAGCTGAAGGCCATACAGGGCCCCAATAGATCTTTTTAAATATAACCCTAGAGTCTGGGGCCTTTATTGCTGAATGTTTTTAATAGTCATGCCTTTGCCCCACCTCGCACATGGTCAATAGCTATTATAGTGCCCATTTTTCCAAAGGGCGATCACTCTCAGCCCTGTTGTTATAGGCCCATATCATTAATAGACACAACTTTAAAAAATATTGTTAGGGTCCTATACAAGTGAATAAAGGAGTCGGAGGAAGAGAAGTCAGCATTATATCCCAGTCAGTGTGATATTAGATCTAAGGTTGACACAGTAGAGTAGTGTCTCATACTAAAATTGCTAATAGGAAAATACCTCCTAGCCAAAAATGCCCAATTTATCTAGCTTTCATGGATTTGACCACTGCTTTTAACAGTGTCAACAGTTCAAAGCCATTGTCTATCTTAATAACTTTTAGAACGGATGAAACACTGGTGCATTTTTTGGTTTACTTTTACTGGGGAAATGAAGGCTAGAGTAAGAATTAATGTTCTGGGGGAGGTGTCTTGAGATGTGGATATCTGTAGAGACGTGAGATGAGGATGTGTGTTTGCCCCACTTTTATTTTTTGTCCATAAAAGACCTTCATCCTTTTTCACTTACCACTTCACCTGATGTCTCTAAAGTTAAAGGCTCTTTTTTACCATTGTTACTGTATGCCAATGATGCGATGTTAATGAACCGTACTTCGATGGCCCTACGTCAGCAAGTAAGTGGTTTCATAAATTTCATGGCATCGCTGAATTTAAGCACCGATTTTAATAAATCTTTCACAATGACATGCGGCCCAAAAAAGCATAATTTGGCATCTTTAGCAGTGGGTGAATGTTGTCTAAAATGCATGAGCACTTTTTTTCCATCTGGGATTTTTTTTTATGATATCGATTCATGAAGAGCACTCATAGCATATAGTGGGAATAAACTCTACAGAGCGATCATTTCACTATTTAGCTTTCCGCAACCCAGGAAAGTGGTAGCACTTGTTTTTCCACTGATGAATTTTAACATGCAGTGTCTGCCAATCACTACTTATGGGGCTTACGGCTGGGGTGTCAATAAGTGCAACTTAATCTTCTGAAGAAAACAGATTCTGAAGAAGAATCTTAGCCACCCCGATTTCTACCTTGAACTTCATTTGTCACAGTGAATTGAACATCCAATTTGTTGAAGATTATATTAGTGCTCTCCCTTTGTTGTTAAGGCTCGCCATATGGGGAAATATAGAGGCTGGTCTTACTACAGACATCATCAAAGTTTTTCTCTCTTGCGACAAAGGAAGGAGCCTCTCCAGGCTGGCGTACGTAGACCTCCTCCTGTGTAAGGCAGGCTGCCAACAGTTGTTTGAGAACCCTAGTCACCCACACATTATTAGCAAAAAAAAGATGCATACTATTTGGTGTATACTATTACAGGCTGAGAAACTGACAAATTAGTCTGTTAAGCTAAAAGTGACAGCTTATTTGAAATTAAATACGAGGGGAAATAGTTTAATCCCAAGTTATCTGACAAGTCTCTTGGGGCAATGGGGGCATAGTTTGTTGTTTTGCCTCAGGGCGGGTGCTGTTCATTATTAGCTAAGCTTCCCAATAGGTTTAAAAGCAAAATTAGATACTTGCCCTTGCCTGTGTAATGGAAGATCAGGCCAATCTAAGTAGCACTTTTATATTATACTAGGGGCTTTATTCCTTCAAGACAAAAAGCATTGTATTACATTTAATGAAGAGGCACTGTATTATTTATTTTTAGAGATGCACATAGTAAACTGCTCCAGTTGATCAGTGCTGAATGTATCTTCCATGTAGGCTTGGTTTTTAAAAACTGTTGTGCGGTCCCATCTTGCAATGACTACTTTTTAGTCTATAAATGTTTTTAAATATATTTATTTCTGTATGCACTTTCATGGATACTTTTTTACCCGAATAAATATTGAATTGAATTAAATTGAGTTGTCCTTGTACCCACAAAGTTTAAAATAAATAGTTATTAAGCACTGAGCATTTCATACATGTTCAAATTGAAATATTGGAGTATAAAAGTGACAAAAATACAGGTATGTTTTTTTTATAAGCACACTCAAGGAAAGAAGACAAGGAGTCTTGTTTTACCTTATTAAAAGAATCTATAGTGAATGCCGATAGGAC
Organism: Lissotriton helveticus; assembly: GCF_964261635.1. Classification (NCBI taxonomy): domain Eukaryota; kingdom Metazoa; phylum Chordata; class Amphibia; order Caudata; family Salamandridae; genus Lissotriton; species Lissotriton helveticus. The sequence continues at coordinate 1,575,855,826 of NC_136067.1, forward strand.
TCGCTGAGCAAAGGATCCTTTGATTTGTGTTAGTCTTCAGGCTGTTCTTTATTAGTTCGTTGCTTTTGAGGTGAGGGATGGTAAAGATCTCAGTGATAAATGGTAAATTTATTCTCCTTGATGAATATATCAATCCGTATTTGCCTGAAATTCGCTGAAGAAACACTAAAGGTGATTAGTTATTTAAATTTCAAACTTTTAATGGAGATTTAATTTGCTGAGGAACAGCCATAGAATACATTAATCAAGTATAGATAACAAAGGTAACAAAACCTTGAGAAGTAGTTTACTGTGAGGTTTAGATGATCGAAGATTTAATAATAGTCTAATCCCCTTCATATAAATGGTGTTCAGAGCAATAATTGTGTTATTATTGAAGAGGACAGAAGCAGAAGTATTTCTAAGGATTGTTTAATTGTTTAACCTCTGTAAATTTTAGAGATTCTTTTTCTAGAGTTCACGACTATATTGTTTTTGGTTTTTTATTTGCAACATGCTCGGCCCAAGATAGTTTTTGAGCCACAATTACTGTTGCTTACTTGTTCAGTAATGTCATCATCACTTTTCCCTTCATATTGATTCTTTGTCTTACCCAACAAATTGTTTTTTGTCTTTGTTAGATTGATTTTTAAATTATTGACTTTGTTATACTCCGTGTGGTTTTGTAATTGAAATTGAAGACCTGCTTGATTTAAATAAAAAACATGACAATGTTTGTAGTGTAAGCTAGGTATGAAATAGATTTTTGCTTAGTATTCAGACCTTAGGAGTTAGACCTATGTCATTGTTGAGGTATAAGGATAAGTCAGATAAAATGAGATATGTAAGGGAGCCGGTATGGAACCTTGCCTAAGCCCATTAAAAGTGTCAATTTATGGTAAAAGAGTTAACTCTGCAAGTTTATTCGTAACCACATTTCGTCATGTAAAATCACCAAGAAGTGGAGCAATGATTGATTGATTCCCCATTTCTTAATTGTTTACCCAAAGTCTAGTGTGATTGACTTTATAAATACATGATGTAGTAGCCAATATAATAAACAAACAATGGGAGATTGATTTAATGCCACAATGTTATCAAGTGTGGAGCACCTTGACCTAAATCTGGTTTGATTAAATGATAGTAAATTAGAATTGATGGACCAGTCAATAATGTTATTCCAAAGAGTTTAACAAATAGCTGCCCTTTGGCAGCAAATAACGCAATAAGATATAGTTCCTAGGATCATCTGTAGATCCTTTTTTAATGTAGTAGATAATTATTAATCCTCATCAGGATGATGTAATGTGACTTGTTTGAAAACGTTTTGTAAATATTTGCAGTATCAGATTGCTCCAGGAGTTTGGATACAATTTTAAGACATTAACTGGTATTCCATTGAGCCCAGCTACTCTTGAGGACCTGAACTTTTTATTCAGGGTACATATTCCATCTATTGTGGCCTCCAGGTAGCTTGAAGCTATAGCGTTGCAAGTCTATTAATTGCATAGAAGCAAATTAAAATAGGTGATCCATTTTTCAAATGCTATATGAAAGTCAGAGAAGGTCCTAGGGGATCCAATGCCATGCCAAACAAACCTTCAAATTGATTTTGTGTCCTTAGACCATGCAGCTAAGGACAATTTAGACTGTGCTGTTTCTTGATGCATTATTTGCATGTTTTTATTTTTATTTTTATGACATTCATTTCCTCTCTAATCAATTTATTGTGTTTGAGTGCAGGAGGAATATTTAGGAGTTTTTATTTTTTTGCTGCTGCCTGTGAGCTCGTTGCTCTATATTTTGCAATGTGCCTCCTGTATGCCAAGGTGGAAACATTCTATTATGAGAGCTGGAGGGTGAATAGATAAAGAAATGTTTGATTGCATGAATTTGTAGGATCAAAAATAGGTTTAAATACAGGGTCAATGCAACAGAGCATTGTTTTAATTCTCATCTCATGACAGTCACACCCAACTGGATTAGTTTCTTGGCAATGTATATATTTTGGAAAACATGACACAGGTAATTCATGGGATCCTTCACATTTCAGATCATGTCACAGTGACATTTGGTCTAACTTTGGACCCCATACACAGTAATCATATCTCTAAGGTCTTAAAAAGTCACTGATACATAATACCACTGTGATGCATCTATAAATGGTGGAGATTATAAACCTTACTGATATGAATACAACTTTAGTTAATGATAGGAATATAGTCGGGCAATCCCAGAAAGCATATTTGAAGTGTATCGTAATTTAATTACATTAAGACAAATAGATAAACAAAAGAGAACTTCTGAAACTGGAGTCTTATCTGAGAGAGTTGTAAAAAAGATAATTGAGGTGAATGAGGCTAAAACTATACACAAATTCCTTGTCGTAGGAAAGCCTCTTTTTGTGTGGACACACCCATTTTTTGTGGGCTGGTTGTTTGCATCCGTGCTCCGGGACCTTGCTAATCAGGCCCCAGTCTATGATCTCTGACAAAAACATGTTGAAATTGGCCTGCAAGTTAAATATTATTAGCGGTCCTACAGCACCAACTGTGCCATCCACTACAGTGACATGGTAAAAAAGGCTTCAGGACAACAATTGTAGCCAGACTGTGGCAATGTAAAAACTGCAATTCGACCTGTTACAATAAAAACTTTTGTCAGGGCTTAACATTCTTATTAAACATTAATAGCATCCCTAAGTAGGCCTTATAGCACGCAAAGCAATGTACATGGAATAATATAGTAGGACATGTAGAAACTGAATATTAAACATGTGCTTACAGTGTCTAGCTAAAATGAAAATCAAACATGTGCTTACAGTGTCTAGCAAATAAGGGGCCGATTACGTTTGCGGAAGGCCCGTCACCACCAGCAATGGGGTGGCGGTCCTGCTGCAATCGTACCACAATTTCCCCCTGCCACATTACGATGAAAGAGGGAAACACGCTCGGACCATGGCGAACTCAAAGACCGTCTGCCATGGGTCCAAAAAAAACAATTTCACAGATTGCCTGGCGGTCGGTCCCTATGGCCAGAAATGGTGGCAGTGCCTAGCAGGCACCGTCCACCAAATCATGATGCTGGTTACAGCCGGCATTTCTATGGTGATGTCGCTGTGGAAAGGCTGGCAGGGATTTGTGATCGGGCCCATTGCGGGTCCCCCTTGTGTTGGTGGGGAGGTGTGGGTACACTATTCCTGGAAACACAACGGGGCAGATTTATGATAACTGGCGCATCCCCAGGGATGCGCCAGTTATTTTGCGCCGCTGCTCCGCCACCCATGGTGCGCCGCATTTACAATGCGGCGCACCATGGGGAAAAAACGGCACAGATGCGTGACGCATCTGTGCCGTAAAGGTGCCGCTTTGCTGGAGTTGCGTCGCAAGCGCGATGCAGCTCCAGCAAGGCTCGGGGGTGCCCCATCTTTACAATGCTGCGTCAAGACCTACGCCTGCTTCAAGCAGGCGCAGGGTTGTGACGCAGCATTGGCCTGAAAGTGACTGAGTGAAATCTTATAGATTATACTCAGCCACTTTTGCGAGGCGCACCTGCCCCGGAACGCCCACCCTGCGCCGGAACGCCCACAAGTGGCGCAGGGCTTTACAACGTGACGCATCTGCCTAGAAGCGTCATGTTGTAAATGGGTCGTAGGGATGCGCCACATTTACGCCGCAGTTGCGTGACGCAAACGTGGCGCATTCCCAACATAAATCTGCCCCAACATTTTTTTAGTCTTGGACACTTTGTAATATTCATTAAATGTCCAATCGACTGGTGAATTTGGATTTGGTATAAATATTAAGGAAAAGGTACATTTAGAAATGCCTTTTCCTGGTCTGGAGCACCTGGAAGTTAATTTCCAATAGCCTTCAGCTGCAGCCCTCTGAATGCTCAAGCTCTTACAGAGGTCTGAAACTCTGCTCAGGACTTTCCCTGCCTAAACCAATGGCTTTACTGTATACATTAGTTAAATGGAGCCCATAAATACATGTGTAACATTAAATATTTGGCAAACTATTGAAGTAATACTGCCCTGTAATTATTGTGATATGATACTCTAACTAAAGAAGCACCTGAGGTCGGATTCCTCCCTAAAAGGATGAAGACCCTCACTCACCGCAGTGACATGATTCATCATTTGGCACGTCCTCACTCTGGTTTTAGGAGTATCCTCATAGTAGACTACGTAATGGTGATGTCTATAGGAAAATAATATAAAAATGTGTTTTGGAAAAAAAAATTGTGTAGAGAATGTATTAATCCCTCCCTATCGCATGACTAAAGTCAGTGTACCAGGGTAACAGTGCCATGCAGATTCACAGTGAAGTGTAATGTTCCCCCTTCACAAATGGCCATAATTTGTCTTGAGAATTCATCAAAGCAAGGACCCTCTCTCACTAAGTCTGCCCCTCACTTACGGTGATAGAGTAGAATTGTATCTAATTATGTATTCCAGAAGGGAAGTGGTAACAGTGTAAGCTGCACTTTGCTTGAATTTGCAATTCTGACAATCGTTATAAAATTGCCATGTGACATGTCTGAAACCAGCTTTTGAGTAGTTCTGCCACATCTCGGTGAACCGTGTTAGAAATCAACACTTCATGCTTAAAACCAATGAACTATGTAATTTAAAATTTCCTGTGATTTTTTAAATGCCTCTGGGGTGACGCTTTGAGCAACTAGCAGGGGCATTCAAACCGGACTGCGAGCCCCAGGAGACAGCGGGGCAGGAAGCCGACCCGCAGCCCCTCCCTCTCCAGCACCGGGAGCATCTAAATACCTCTCGCGCCATTATTGTTGAAATCCATAGGGCCGAACGCCGACTATCACTAGGCTTAGGTAGCCTGCCGGCCCCTGTAATCCTGATTGAACCCTCTGTAGAGCTTAGTCATCCCTTTAGCCCAGGTACAATACATAATGTGGACTGTGCTGAGGTAGCTCCAATACCACAGGCCCTAGAGCCTGGAGATGCCCCCTGTTTGTCGATCGCCAATGAGGTGCCCACCCCAAGAAACAAAAGGGGATGTAGGAAGACCCAACTTAAACAGGGGACGATTAACATTGGTAAAGGAGCTAAATTTACTCCTGCCTCTAGTGCAGGAGAGCAACCAGCTAGTTCTGGGGCATTAAATGATATACAGGTCAATCAGATTATTAACGCCCTGGTTGCCAAAATTGAAATATATCAAAAACCGTTACTTGATAAAATTGACACACTTAATGGGGAAGTCACCAGGCTAGGTGGGGAATTGACAATCCACAATGAACTACTTAAAACAATGAGGGATAGACATATTGAATGCCCCCAAAGCATTAGTAATCTTCGAACATTAGTAACACCGGAAGAGGTACGTGGTACCGCTAGGTGGTAGAGGACCAATTTGAATGCTCACGACTTGGTTATGGGGGATAGCCTAGACCCTCCAGGCCTTTCTAAGCCTGTGGTAGGGAATAACTATACAAGGGATGATAGTAATCCAAACCTTGGTAGAAAGGAGAGCACACTGGAGATTAAAACATCGACAGAGAGAGCTTCAGTGGAGGGGAAACATTGCAGTACAATTAATCTACCCCCAGACTGCTCACCATATGTGGCAGTCTTGGTGAATGTCCCCCCCTTAATCCGACATCAACGGAAACTCATGAATCACTCAGAAACAAAACGGTGCACTGGCTTGACTGCCACTGTGGGTTCCCAGTGAACCATGCTGAGCAGATCCTTACCACAACAAGCATATGCAATGCAATATGTCTCGCATCAGGAAAGTTTGAGCTATTGGTATTGTAAATGACAATTTTTTTTAATGTGTTGGTTTTGAAAATAGCGAAATTAATAGCTTTGTTATTTTCAAGGCCAATAGTTTTAACTTTCGCAAATGTGACACCTATAGCATTTGTAATGCAATATGTGGTGTATTTACGTGACTTAGATGTATTGATATTACAAATAACAAAGGCTTTTAATTTTTTTTATAATGGCAACTTTTGTAAATAACTTTTGTGAAGATTATGTTCAGTGTATTTTAATGTGATGAAAATCCAAGAACAGAAGTGAAATATTAACATCTTTTTGTGACATCTGTAATAAAGCTTGAAACATTGGGAGAACATATTTGAACCAGTTGTTGTTGAATTGTTGCACAGATTGATGCTGTGGTCGTGTGATAGATAGATAGATAGAGTGAGGGCTATAGATAGATAGAGTGAGGGCGCTAGATAGATAGAGTGAGGGCGCTAGATAGAGGGCGCTAGATAGATAGAGAGAGGGCAATAGATAGATAGAGTGAGGGAGTGAGGGCAATAGATAGATAGAATGAGGGCAATAGATAGAGTGAGGGCAATAGATAGATAGAGTGAGGGCAATAGATAGATAGAGTGAGGACAATAGATAGATAGAGTGAGGGCAATAGATAGAGTGAGGGCAATAGATAGATAGAGTGAGGGCAATAGATAGAGTGAGGGCAATAGATAGATAGAGTGAGGGCGATAGATATAGATAGATAGAAAAATACACGCTGAAACTTAAGACATTTTTGTAGATATGGGTCCTTTCATTACACACGGTAGGCCCTTTAAGGAGGGCAAGGTAAAGACAAACAAGCAGGAAGTGGGATAAGGGTGGAGGTGGCAAATGGTGAGCACTTTCGCGGCCGCTTTGATGTTTTCAGTGGCCACGCGGCTCACTGAGAACATCAAAGCGACCGTGAAAGTGCTCCCAAAGGCTGCAGGCTGACAAATGGTGCGCGCAACCGGCGCACATGCACTGTACCTCATCCGCCTGCAGCCTTTGGGAGCACTTTTGAAAGCCCCTTACTAAACTCTCGCAGAGCAGCACATGCGCGTTGGCTCAACGAGACCTAAAAAGCACCAAATGGCGAGTAATAATGGATGCCGTTAAGAGTATGATGTCCCGACCTCACCGATACCAGAAATCATGAAAAGGGGCACTAATGGGAAAATAGAACAAGCATGCAAGGAGCATGCAAGGAGAAGCTACAATTGTGAGGAAATCTGTGGGTGCGGCAAGTAACAGGAGGTAAGAGGTGGCAAGCAGTGACGGGGAGATTAGGGCAAGCATCATCAAATGCGGGCGTGATTCACTCTGATGGAGTCAACAGTGAAAAATAATAAAGTACCTTTTTAGGTGCCCAGGCACAAATAGGAAGCAGTACTTGCTCCAGCCTCCACCGCAGGGATTCCCAAGGAACTCCACGAGGAAGCTAGAGGCGCCGTCCAATAAAAGCAAGGAAAGTAGAGTGGCATGGGAGCCAAGTAAATGTAAGTAATGGGCGGGCTCTACTCCACTAAAAAAGAAATGTCTTTTATTTATGTGTTGGTTTTTAAAACCTAAATAAAAGGCATTGTCATTTACAATGCTAATAGGTTAAACTCTCACAAATGCGAGACCTATTGCATTGCAAATGCTTGTTTTTGATGTAGTTGTCTGTGAAGTTCCACTTCCAAGTCATGGAGCACGCCCAGGTCAAGCAGAATCTGTGGTGTTTCTAGACAACTGAAACAACCAATTGTTTTATGGCCATTTCTTGCAGGATTCAAGCAAGCCGGGCCGAAGATGGCTGTAATGCCAGAAACCGGTCCCCGGAAGCTTGTTTCCTTTCCAGTGAAGAATTGGCTTGGTAGTCTGGTCTGCCCTGTTCCCATGATGCACTGGGCCAGGGACAGACTAATTTGCATATAGCCAGGTTCTTAGCTGGGATGGTGCAGTGAGCTAAAAAACGGTGATGGATCAAGCCCTGATCTGTTGACTGGGTAGGAGTGTTCTGATTAACTCAGATACTCTGTCCATCACCACCCCCTTTTGAAATTATTTTGGCCACCATGAGTGTGGAAGGGTATGCTCAGACATGAGTCCCTTGCTCACTGCACCATCAGGATTCAAGCAAGCCGGGCCGAAGACGGCTGTAATGCCAGAAACCGGTCCCCGGAAGCTTGTTTCCTTTCCAGTGAAGAATTGGCTTGGTAGTTTGGTCTGCCCTGTTCCCATGATGCACTGAGCCAGGGACAGACTAATTTGCATATAGCCAGGTTCTTAGCTGGGATGGTGCAGTGAGCTAAAAAACGGTGATGGATCAAGCCCTGATTTGTTGACTGGGTAGGAGTGTTCTGATTAAATCAGATACTCTGTCCATCACCACCCCCTTTTGAAATTATTTTGGCCACCATGAGTGTGGAAGGGTATGCTCAGACATGAGTCCCTTGCTCACTGCACCATCAGGATTCAAGCAAGCCGGGCCGAAGACGGCTGTAATGCCAGAAACCGGTCCCCGGAAGCTTGTTTCCTTTCCAGTGAAGAATTGGCTTGGTAGTTTGGTCTGCCCTGTTCCCATGATGCACTGGGCCAGGGACAGACTAATTTGCATATAGCCAGGTTCTTAGCTGGGATGGTGCAGTGAGCTAAAAAACGGTGATGGATCAAGCCCTGATCTGTTGACTGGGTAGGAGTGTTCTGATTAACTCAGATACTCTGTTCATCACCACCCCCTTTTGAAATTATTTTGGCCACCATGAGTGTGGAAGGGTATGCTCAGACATGAGTCCCTTGCTCACTGCACCATCAGGATTCAAACAAGCCGGGCCGAAGACGGCTGTAATGCCAGAAACCGGTCCCCGGAAGCTTGTTTCCTTTCCAGTGAAGAATTGGCTTGGTAGTTTGGTCTGCCCTGTTCCCATGATGCACTGGGCCAGGGACAGACTAATTTGCATATAGCCAGGTTCTTAGCTGGGATGGTGCAGTGAGCTAAAAAACGGTGATGGATCAAGCCCTGATCTGTTGACTGGGTAGGAGTGTTCTGATTAACTCAGATACTCTGTCCATCACCACCCCCTTTTGAAATCATTTCTTGCAGAGGCTTCACAAAAAACAACCACGAGGACTGACAGGGGAGACCCCTCAGCAATCCTGCATATTAATGTTTTAGGAGAAAAGATAGTTGTAAACATACTAGGCGTGACCGTCTGGACAAGATTGGACAAAACCAAAGAAAAACAGCAGTCTTTTCCACGTTTGGGGTGTCTTTAAAGCCCTAGCCTAGCAACATTTCATCCACATATAAAGCACCATAAATAGATCAAGCATAATTGGCATCACAATGTTTGCCTCACCCACTATTTAGGACACATTTTAAAAAACATTCAGCAGAACAATATAAATTTGAGATTTGAGGGTCCAAAACAATCATTTTGGTAAGTGCAACAGCCCAGGAAATTGAACAGAGACAATCAAGTTGGACTTCAGGGTCTCTTACAAATATTCATCCTTCGAATACTGATAGCCGTTTTAAGTATTACAGAGAGAAGAGGCTTTAATCACAAATTTGTTATTGTTTGTCTTTTCGAATTTATATAGGGAGGAACCTAGAATGCTGATATCAGAGTTTAAGATCTAAAAATGCAGCAGAGTGAGGAGGATATTGTGCAGCTCTTATTTCCACCTTAAACTCAGTGAGAGGAGGTGACGGCAAACGTGACTCCATGGAACACACAGGAATGTATCGAAGGCAGTATAGACTACACCATGCTAAAACTAACACAGTATGTTGTGACAATCTCAAGAATATGGGAACATGCTGCAACACCATCATATCAAGCACTCTGAATCTGCACTCTGCACTCTGAATCTGCACTCTGAATCTGCACTCTGAATCTGCACTCTGAATCTGCACTCTGAATCTGCACTCTGCACTAACAATCTGCACTCACAATCTGCACTCTGCACTCACAATCTGCACTCTGCACTCTGCACTCGCACTCTGCACGCTGAATCTGCACTCTGCACTAACAATCTGCACTCACAATCTGCACTCTGCACTCACAATCTGCACTCTGCACTCACAATCTGCACTCACAATCTGCACTCTGCACTCACAATCTGCACTCTGCACTCACAATCTGCACTCACAATCTGCACTCACAATCTGCACTCACAATCTGCACTCTGCACTCACAATCTGCATTCTGCACTCTGCACTCGCACTCTGCACGCTGAATCTGCACTCTGCACTCACAATCTGCACTCTGCACTCTGCACTCGCACTCTGCATGCTGAATCTGCACTCTGAATCTGCACTCTGCACTAACAATCTGCACTCACAATCTGCACTCTGCACTCACAATCTGCACTCACAATCTGCACTCTGCACTCACAATCTGCACTCTGCACTCACAATCTGCACTCTGCACTCACAATCTGCACTCACAATCTGCACTCTGCACTCACAATCTGCACTCTGCACTCACAATCTGCACTCTGCACTCACAATCTGTACTCTGCACTCACAATCTGCACTCACAATCTGCACTCTGCACTCACAATCTGCACTCTGCACTCACAATCTGCACTCTGCACTCTGCACTCGCACCCTGCACGCTGAATCTGCACGCTGAATCTGCACGCTGAATCTGCACGCTGAATCTGCACTCACAATCTGCACTCTGCACTCTGAATCTGCACTCTGCACTCACAATCTGCACTCTGCACTCTGAATCTGCACTCTGCACTCTGAATCTGCACTCTGCACTCTGAATCTGCACTCTGAATCTGCACTCTGCACTCTGAATCTGCACTCTGAATCTGCACTCTGCACTCTGAATCTGCACTCTGAATCTGCACTCACAATCTGCACTCTGCACTCTGAATCTGCACTCTGCACTCACAATCTGCACTCTGCACTCTGAATCTGCACTCTGCACTCACAATCTGCACTCTGCACTCTGAATCTGCACTCTGCACTCTGAATCTGCACTCTGCACTCTGAATCTGCACTCTGAATCTGCACTCTGCACTCTGAATCTGCACTCTGAATCTGCACTCTGCACTCTGAATCTGCACTCTGCACTCTAAATCTGCACTCTGCACTCTGAATCTGCACTCTGAATCTGCACTCTGCATCTGCACTCTGCATCTGCACTCTGCATCTGCACTCTGCATCTGCACTCTGCATCTGCACTCTGTATCTGCACTCTGCATCTGCACTCTGCATCTGCACTCTGCATCTGCACTCTGCATCTGCACTCTGCATCTGCACTCTGCATCTGCACTCTGTATCTGCACTCTGCACTCTGTATCTGCACTCTGTATCTGCACTCTGCACTCTGTATCTGCACTCTGTATCTGCACTCTGAATCTGCACTCTGAATCTGCACTCTGAATCTGCACTCTGAATCTGCACTCTGAATCTGCACTCTAAATCTGCACTCTGAATCTGCACTCTGAATCTGCACTCTGAATCTGCACTCTGAATCTGCACTCTGCACTCTGAATCTGCACTCTGCATATGTACTCTGCACTCTGCAACTGCACTCTGAATCTGCACTCTGAATCTGCACTTTGAATCTGCACTCTGCACGCCGAATCTGCACGCTGAATCTGCACTCTGAATCTGCACTCTGAATCTGCACTCTGTATCTGCACTCACAATCTGCACTCACAATCTGCACTCACAATCTGCACTCTGCACTCTGAATCTGCATTCTGAATTTGCACTCTGCACTCTGAATCTGCACTCTGCACTCTGCAACTGCACTCTGCACTCTGCACTCTGCACTCTGTATCTGCACTCTGTATCTGCACTCTGTATCTGCACTCTGCAACTGCACTCTGCAACTGCACTCTGCAACTGCACTCTGTATCTGCACTCTGTATCTGCACTCTGTATCTGCACTCTGTATCTGCACTCTGTATCTGCACTCTGAATCTGCACTCTGAATCTGCACTCTGAATCTGCACTCTGAATCTGCACTCTGCACTCTGAATCTGGGCTGGTAGGGCTACTTCGTTATGGAGAGGGTGGATCCACCCTGTCCTCTCAACCAGGAAGTGACAGAGAACAGCCCCCTTTAAACATGGTAGTAGGGGAGTGCTGAGGAAGTGACAGAGCAATAAGTTGGGTCTATCCCCGAGTACGCTCTAAGTGAATCCCAGTGTAAAAGTGTGGGGCTTTTCTGTTTTAAGTGAGAGGGGTCAGTCTATGAGGTAGTGGTAGTGGCAGTACCTTATGACCCGCTAGCTCGCCACAGGCTATAGCGCTGAGCTTGCGCTCCAATTATTCTGTGACTGGGATTGCCTTGCTATATTTTAAAATCTGTGATTTACAACGGACTTTTAAACTTTTAAAACTTGATAAAATTTGTTACTCGCATTGCTCACACTCACTATCACCACACTTTCTTGATTGGTGCAACGCTGCCATAGGAGACGCATTTTCGACCTTTGATTCGTCTTCCCTCTGAATGCAAGGGGGAGGACACCACTTCCTGTTTCGAACTGCTTGGCGGTTAGCGCTCTAGCAGCTGGGTCTCTCGGGGCTACTTAGGCTGAGCCTGACTTCCTAGCGCTGCGGTAAGAGGTAGTGGCAGTACCATATGACCCGCTAGCTCGCCACAGGCTATAGCGCTGAGCTTGCGCTCCAATTATTCTGTGACTGTGATTGCCTTGCTATATTTTAAAATCTGTGATTTACAACGGACTTTTAAACTTTTAAAACTTGATAAAATTTGTTACTCGCATTGCTCACACTCACTATCACCACACTTTCTTGATTGGTGCAACGCTGCCATAGGAGACGCATTTTCGACCTCTGATTCGTCTTCCCTCTGAATGCAAGGGGGAGGACACCACTTCCTGTTTCGAACTGCTTGGCGGTTAGCGCTCTAGCAGCTGGGTCTCTCGGGGCCACTTAGCCCTCGCCTCCTCGTGAGCGCGCAGCGATCACGCGCAGTGGAGCCGAAGAGTAGCCAAAGAGTAGCCCGTCTGCGCCCGTCCACGACAGGACGGGGCCAGGGGCCCTGCACTCTGCCACTATATTGGTATTATGGCCTTGGCTACAACCGCCCCCTACATAAGGTATACAGCACATGCTCTACGTGCCTTACAACCCCTGGACAAATACAGATGTTCCAATAGATTATCTATATGTCCCGAAGGGCCACTCTCCTGCATTTTATGTGGCTTTCAAGCTACTCACTCCCATATTATACTTGGGCGGCCCTGTGACAATCTTGATACTCCAAAAGGTTGGAAAAGCTTTCTACTAAATGTAAGGTCCCTCCCTAAACATCACTTACAACTGTGGGACACCATATATAACACTAAACCTGAGATTTGTTTTATCACCGAAACCTGGCTCAAACCCCACACTATCCCCACCATCACTCTAGGGATACCCACGGGATATAAAATTCTTCGCCAGGATCGACTTGAAAAAATAGGAGGCGGGATCGCCATTATATACAAAGACAATTTGAACATCAGGGTCCTAGAACAAGTACTGCTACCTACTATGGAAGTAGTAATCTTTCATCTAAAAATCAGCCCTACGATACAATGGAAAGGGGCACTTGTATACCGCCCACCTGGTCCCAATGCTGGGTTTTCCTTAGCCCTGACAGAACGTTTAGCTCCTTATATTAAAGCCAATGAAAATTTCATTTTACTTGGTGATTTTAACTTTCACATCGACAATGCAGACCGTCCAGACACAATAGCACTTGTGACTGATCTCGCCTTACTGGGCCTTCATCTTCGCAATAAAGGTTCCACCCATACTGGTGGACACACCTTAGACCTTATTTTCTCCTCCCTCCCTAAAGTTTATTGCTATCCCCCGAAGGATATCCACTGGTCGGACCATAAAATGTTAGATTTTTCCTTCCTGCATCCCCCGGAATACACTAATCACCCTACCACTCAGTCTACTAAACGCAGACCATGGCATAAAGTCACCCCTGCCAGATTTACACAAGTCTGGAAGCAGCCAGTACTTTTAAAATCGGATGACATTGAGACATCCTTCTCCAAATTTAATGCCACTCTGGCGTCTGCCATTAATAAATTGGCTCCTCAGAAAATTGTTAAGCAGCCAATCATGGCTAAGAGGGAAATATGGTATACTGAGGCCCTTAAAACAGAAAAGCAGGGATGTAGGAAACTAGAGAAGCGCTGGAGACGGACACATAAAGAGGAAGATAAGGAACGATATTTGACAGCTATGAACACCTACTACAAAAATATCAAAAAAGCGAGGAAAAATAGCCTTACTTCCCAAATAACAAAGGCAGGCAACTCTACTCGAGAGCTATTTAGGGTTATAAAGGCCTTCACTAACCCAGCAATGTGTGAGAGCCCTGACACTTTTTCCCAAGACCTTTGTAATAAAATCTCCCAGTTCTTTGAAGACAAAATTGAGGGGATATATAAGAAAATCTTAAAAATCTCAGGTCCTTTACAGACAGTGGCTTCTGAAATCTCCCCTACGATGACCACTGGGAATACCCTTCATGTAATTCCAGAAATAACTTTGCAGCAACTGACCACTCTCACTAACAAAATAAAGACCGGTTCCCCCAACGACTTGATTCCTGCTAAAATGATCTCTTCCTTGACAGAATCTCTAGGCCCCTCCATTCAAAAACTAATAAATCTCTCCTTTGCCGAAGGACAACTCCCACAACATTGGAAAGAAGCGGTGGTGAATCCCATATGCAAAAATACCTCCCTACCCTGGTCAGAGCTCTCCAACCTCCGTCCGATTTCCTTCCTCCCTTACATTAGCAAACTGGCTGAGAAACACGTTAATACCATCATTTCCAACTTTATCGAGGCGACAGGGGGCCTGGACCAATCACAATCTGGGTTCAGGCCCAACCACAGCACTGAATCAGCCCTCCTCTCTGTGACTGATAAAATCAAAATGTCACAGGATAGAGGGGGCTCTATGTTTCTAGTGCTGTTGGACCTGTCGGCGGCCTTTGATACCGTGTCTCATAACATCCTTCTCAGCCGTTTGCAGGGAGTGGGGATTGGAGGCTTAGCACTATCTTGGCTGGAGAGCTTCCTTTCCGGGAGGTCGCAATCCATCAGCCTGGGCCCCTATTGTTCCATCTCGAGGGTGCTCACGAAGGGGGTGCCACAGGGCTCTTGCCTTAGCCCTACACTGTTTAATGTTTATGTGGCCCCCCTCGCTGAGATTGTACGGAAGTATGGGTTCACACCGGTCTCCTACGCTGATGACACCCAGCTCCTCTACCCTTTCAGCTCCCTTGGCCCTAAAGTCAAGAAAAATTTTGCTGAGGGTATGAGGGCAGTGTCACATTGGATGGCCGCAAATTGCCTCCAATGTAACGTTGCAAAAACAGAGATTATGCTCTTCGGCAAAGCAAGTCTTCTGTGGTCTCCTGACTGGTGGCCGCTGGATCTAGGTCCAGTTCCAACATCAAAGCCACATGTCAAAAACTTAGGGGTAAAAATTGACCAAAAACTGACCCTTAAGGAGCATACCAACCATATTGCAGGTTTGTGCTTTCATACCATCGGCCTCTTAAGACGAGTCTTCCCGTATCTCCCTAACACCTACAGGAAGACACTAGTACAGGCCCTGGTTACTAGCCGCCTGGACTACTGCAACGGTCTGCTGACACTTGCTAACGCAGATGCAGTGGGCCGTTTGCAGGTTGTCCAGAATACGGCGGCTAGACTGGTTATGAGTGTACCAGCTAGGACTCCCTCTAAGCCCTTGTTGGAGGAGCTGCATTGGCTCCCTATACGGCAGCGAATCAGCTTTAAAATGAGTTGCACGGTCCACAAGTGCTTATATGGAGACAGTCCTAAATACCTTTCTCAATCATTGGAGCTGTATCAACCTAGCCGGTCACTCCGCTCAAGCAATCAAGCCCTTCTGAAACCCCCTATAACAAAAAAAACCAGACAGGGAGACCGAGCATTTTCTTCAGTCGGCCCCGCTCTGTGGAACAAGCTTCCCACTGAATTGAGAATGACCACCAACCATCTGTCTTTTAGAAAGTCACTAAAAACTCTCCTCTTCCGGGAAGCATTCCAACTCCATTAATCACTTCAATGTACCTGCTAATGTCTTTGGTGAGCAAAGCGCGGAGATACCCTTATGGGATTGATTCCTGCGCGATATAAGAAATTAAATAAAATAAATAAATAAATATGAACAACTAAAAAGAAGCGTATCGCTGAGGTACTTTGGCGACACTTCATTGTCTCCTAGGACTACTGAAGGATTGAAACCCTGTGTGCCATAAGATGCCCGGAGGGTGTAACACCATACTTAGGCAAAAAAGGCATCGACCAGTCTAAGTATAAACTAAACTCTGGGATGGAGCCTTTTCACTAGATCTGAGGGTTTCATAAGTTTCTCTACAAACAGAACGTATCAAAGCATAACATTGGATTTGCTCAGTTGAGCTCAGCATAAACCCAGTGCGCTTTTCCGTCCATGGATCTGCTCACATTGGGTTTGCTACATTGTGAACTGATAGCCCGCCACTTAGAACTTAAGAGCTTAGTTTTCAGTCCACTGCATATCATTTAATTCTTTGGAATTCCATGCTATAAGTACACAAGTAAGGTAAATTCAATGTTGTTAGTTCCCCGTTAACAGTCTTACCAGTTCTGCAATAAAAATTCCATAAAGCAACATGTTACGTAGTTCTGAACAAAGTGTGTAGAATTCGCATTTTTGCATCTAAAGTAAGAAATCCAAGTTAAAACAAAGGGAATAACATTTACTATTGGGCAGCAGTAAAGAATGAGAACCATAATGATACACGCCCTCTAATTTCTACTTGTAGCAAGAAGCTATGCAGGATGCAGATATCCTACGTGGAATACTTGTAGCTTACCTGATGTGACACCTAGTAAAAGGAAGTGTAGTTCACTTTTAAATGTTTTCTGTAGATCACATTCATATTTGCCCTGTTGTCGTTGCTGTGCAGTATGTATATTTCTAGTGGACATTAAGTAATCAGAACTCTAGCGATGAACCTACAAGTAAACATGAATTGCAAACTGTACATGAGGAACATAGTTTGATTAAGGGAAATGGGATAATGGAAGAAAAGAGGAAGAAAGAATGTGAAGTCAGAGTGGGGCTGGGGAGAGGAGGCGGGGGAGAGCTCTTTGAAATGTGAAGCTCTCGGCAAGGGGGGAGGAGAAGTGAGCGGATCCCTTTGAAGCACGCACGGCCTCACGGCCGTGAAAGAAGTGTGAACAAGCAACAAAAAAGTAAGAAATCCAAGTTAAAACAAAGGGAATAACATTTACTATTGGGCAGCAGTAAAGAATGAGAACCATAATGATACACGCCCTTTAATTTCTAGTTGTAGCAAGAAGCTATGCAGGATGCAGATACCCTACGTGGAATACTTGTAGCTTACAGCCCATAGAGGAAAGCTGTGCTGAGGTGGCATTCCTTGGTGTGACACCTAGTAAAAGGAAGTGTAGTTCACTTTTAAATGTTTTCTGTAGATCACATTCATATTTGCCCTGTTGTCGTTGCTGTGCAGTATGTATATTTTTAGTGGACATTAAGTAATCAGAACTCTAGCGATGAACCTACAAGTAAACATGAATTGCAAACTGTACATGAGGAACATAGTTTGATTAAGGGAAATGGGATAATGGAAGAAAAGAGGAAGAAAGAATGTGAAGTCAGAGTGGGGCGGGGAGAGCTCTTTGAAATGTGAAGCTCTCGGCGTGGGGGGGGGGAGAAGTGAGCGGATCCCTTTGAAGCATGCACGGCCTCGTGGCCGTAAAAGAAGTGTGAACAAGCAACAAATGGCTTTCATGTGGTGACGCGAGGCAGACCGATAGAAGCACATTCACAAAAGCACATGCACTTCTGGAAATCTGCATTTTTCAGAGTTTAGTTTAGCTCTTAGTTTAGCCCCAATAGTCTCGTCCTATTCATTCGGAATGGAATAGGACGAGACCTAAAAAGGGTCAACTGGATAGGCCCATTAAAAAAACATATACGGGGTGACTGTGTTAGCATTAATTTTAAAAACCCACATTATGCTAGGACCTCCCTGAATAGAGCAGCAGCTCTACCAGTGAATGAACAGGGTGCCTCTTTATAACCACTCCGTTTCTTTTACAGCCATCTAAAGCAGGTATTCTCTAGAGGGATAATCCTGGGCCGGCAAACAACTAGCAGGGTTCTGTTACAGCCTATGTTTGAGTTACCCGTATCTAATCGATTTCAAACCCTTAGTACTCTTGAAGAGAATGATTGACAGGCCTCGGACCGCCATATAACAGATATGGCGGATAGCAGGGAGATTGATGCACTAGGGGGTGAACATATAGTGGGACAGGGATCTGTGGTTTTGGCCAACTTACAGAACGTTACAAATTCGTCTGGCGAAAAACATCTTAGCCAAGAGAAAGGGGGTGATCCGTGAAGGTAACACCGTCCAACTCAGCTGGGGGTCGATGCAGTAGGGGGCAAAAATATAATGGGACAGGGATCTGTGGTTTTGGTTAATTCACAGAATGTTATATTTTCGTCTGGCGAAAGACACCGTAGCCAGGTGAAAGGGGTGCTCCCTGAAGGTAACACTGCCCAACCCACAGAACTAGAAGAACTAGAAGTTACATGTCATGTAAAAGGGCTCTCTATAACTAGTTGGAATATAGCTGGGCTGGCTCAAAAGAGGGAAAGATTGGGTTGGATGGATTTTCTTAGATCCCATGATATTATCTGCCTTCAAGAGACCTGGTGTACGGAATTGGTTAGTTTTGAGGAGTTCGCCTCGTATGACCTACCAGCCCAGAGCTCTGTGGCTGGCAGAGCAAAGGGGGGCCTTTCAATTCTTTTAATAACTAGCCTACCAGTAGAAGTGCAAAGGCATATGAACATCGGGTCCCATTCACAGATTCTAATTAATTTTTATAATAACATCTTTGATAGCTCACTGTCTAAAGTTGTTTCGGACCTAGAGAATGCTATTGATAAGGTAAGTTCAGAGGAGGATGTTATTTTTTATTTAATTGGGGTCGGCGACTTTAGTATACCTTTATGCCCTATGACCACCACAAGGGTCTGTGGGGTACGAAGTGATACAGGAGAGGATGATATTCACTTACCCCACAATTCATATGGCAAATCATTGAATACCTTCATGGCGGACTGTGATCTTTATATTATGCAATGTGCAAGAGATGGTATGGGGCACCTGATCCTCAATTTCACGGGCAGAAATTCAAATTCAATTATTGATCATGTCTCGGTATCATCCTTATGTGTATCACTCCCAGAATTGAAGAATCCCAACTTAGTGATCACAACTGTATTATTATGACAGTTGAAATATGGGAAAACAGGTCTGCAATATCAACAGTATTATGGGCAACATTGAACCGCATAGACCCAATGGTACAAGACTAAAATGGAACTAGGAAAAACTTACCTGAAAGACCCCGCAGCACGCCAGGCACTTACAATCCACGCCGCCACCGCCGAGAGTCATCTTCTTGTTGAGTGAACGCGCCGCCGCTCCGGGACCACGAATCCCGGCAGCCTACGCGGTGGCGCGCTTTGTGACACCGCGAGGGCGCCAGGGAGGCGCACAAAAGCGCCACAGGACCGGCGGAGCGGGGGGAACTAGGAAAAACTTACCTGAAAGACGCCGCAGCACGCCAGGCACTTACAATCCACGCCGCCACCGCCGAGAGTCACCTTTTTGTTGAGTGAACGCGCCGCCGCTCCGGGACCACGAATCCCGGCAGCCTACGCGGCGGCTCGCTTTGTGACACCGCGAGGGCGCCAGGGCGGCGCACAAAAGCGCCACAGGACCGGCGGAGCGGGGGGAACTAGGAAAAACTTACCTGAAAGACGCCGCAGCACGCCAGGCACTTACAATCCACGCCGCCACCGCCGAGAGTCACCTTCTTGTTGAGTGAACGCGCCGCCGCTCCGGGACCACGAATCCCGGCAGCCTACGCGGCGGCGCGCTTTGTGACACCGCGAGGGCGCCAGGGAGGCGCACAAAAGTGCCACAGGACCAGCTTCGCGGGACGCCCGGGGCGAAGCCCGGGCAAAGGGCGGGCCCTCTACGGCCCTCATCGGCAGAAAGAGGCAGGGGCAGGGCCAGAAACGCTGCTGGACTTACATGCAAGTAAGATACATAGTCGAAAATATTTTAACACTCATTATTTTATTTTGAAAAGTAAGGCTGCGAGTACATTGTAATCATGCCTACGAAATTGAAGGAAGCCCCACAGAACACCCTAGACAATTACCTTGTCCAGACAGTGAGGAAAATAAATACGCAAAGAAGAGACTCTCTTGGGCTAAGCCAATCCCCAGACCTTCGCTGTTTGTCCCCGACTGCATCCATCTTGATTGATGACACTATTCTGCAGGAAACCAATCAGGAGAATGTAATTAGTGGCTCCATTCTTCTAGAATTAAGTAGTGCACCTGATAATGCAGTCCCGGCCACTGAGACTTCCAACATACAGGCCGAAGGTGACATTGACATTGACTCTGATCAAGAGAGACATGTACGAGTTTTACCTGATGAGATGACACCGAAAGGGCGTGTAACAAGGCCGAGACGTTTATGTACTAAGAATCCTCCTAAGTTGAGTGGCCCACGCCCGGGGACAAGAAGGAAAAGGGTTACTACCCCAAAGATAAAGCAAGTAAATGTATTGGAGGATAATCAAAACCATACTTTCGAGGATGCTTTTTTTGAAAGGATTGCTGACTTTCTCGAACTAAAAATTAATGCCATTGTCAAACCTTTAATATCTAAACTTGATAAATTGCATGCAGAGATTAAGAGGTTGGGTGGTCTCAACACTACGGTTGCGGGTGGGGTAGAAAACATCACTAAGATAGTCACAAATTTGCCTAATAATATAGGGGGAAATGTGAATAGTGAAGTCATTCGTGATAGTGAAGGGATTCAGTTGCCTGTTGAAAATTTATTGCCCCAACCATTAACACCATTGACCACCATCACTGAGGGCTCTCTTTTAGTTAACATCCCAAAAGATGATATCCCCTCTGTCAGTTTACCCCCAGTAACTACCCATACTACGGACCCCCTACAATTTCTAGTCGAGGCCACACCAGTGGTTCTTGTGCTAGCAAATGTACCTCCCTTGGAAGGGGGAACAGTGGAAAGCCCTACCTCCCTTACAAGTAAGGCTCTGCATTGGCTAACCAGTAACATGCGGTTAGCCCCAGGGGGGAAACATCAATTGGCAAATGTTATTAAGTCTGCAACCAGGGTCCCCTGGCTGGGAAACCGGCCGAAAAAGTTTAAAGGGGACTGTGTGGCAGTGAGCCTCTCGAATCAAGATGTCCTTCCGAACATACTGGCTAACTTATTCCCTCCCCAACGCAGACAAGGTACTGTTGTTCCTCTAGTCTGTCATCTTCTGTTGTAGTAAGCACCGCCTATTAGGTAAACCCCTTAGGTTAGGCAAGATATTTAAATAAACCGCCATCCGGGTGTCAGGTGATCATCATCCGACATCCAGACAAGCCACATCATTCGTCTCTCTGAGTGCGCAGACACCGGGCATATCGTGCCGTCGTCAGGTGAGAGTTGCATCACATTCCGCCGCCGTCACTCAAGAGAGCTCTCTGATAGCCTTGCACCATTTGAGACTACCGAGGATGCGTATATTGATAACCTGTTTGTATCTTGCAGGTCCGACATTCCACAACGGACCCTGACATTTTAAATTGCACTTGAAGTGTGTATTTGGTCAAACGGGATCGAACCCGACATCTGTATAGCCGCATCATTTACGCTATATAGTACACAGTAACTGGGCACATTCGGCCACTATCAGGTGAGAAATTTCCCGCATTCCGCCTTTCCACCCTAGAGACGTCTCCTGTAGTTTTGTACCAGTCGAGACGGCGTCAGCTAGTACACCCTATCAGCTAAGGGTGCACATTTTGATAGTTCTATTACATTTTGCAGGTTTGACCTCTGGCTGCCAAGCTTGACCAACTTTCACCAGTTTTAACCGACTCGCACGTTACAATCCCACGGGTGAGATTTTTGACTATTGACATTTTCTAGAAACATGGTCTTTACAAATAGGTTTACATCAGAGAGACATGATACATGCTTCTAGATTGCGTACGCTAGCACCGAGGAGACCACTGCTCATCATTTTAAAGCTTTAGCTTCATGTGTCTTAGTCTCGGTTGTGTATATTTGGGCTCCATTTCATGCATAATTCCTCTTCTTGCATTATTAGATGCACTGCAGCTTTGCTATTTTACAATTTGAACAACGCTTTAACTGCCACACTGTGACAGACATTGAGTAATGGATTTATATCTGTCTCCAGATTTTTATCATTTCTGTCTTACGTCGTGAATATCGCCCTCGGCAGCACCATACAAGAAATATCCAGGCTCAGAGTTATCACTCTGCAGGTACATTGTATATTTTTTTGTACCCCCCTCTTTGTGGCCTTTCAATCTGGAGACGACTGTAGGATAGAGAATAACATGGATTTTCTCCACCTATACAGATTCGTTTATTGATTCAGGCATTTATAGTAAACCCCTACCTGACACCGCAACCAAATTAGGATTGCGGTCTACGTACCTTTACATCGGGTACATCGGGTATTCACATGCAGTGTGCATTACCTACTTCCGGCCCTGGCATCCCTTTAAGAGGTGTGGAAGCAGCCTTTCTGTAGATCAATCTGTGGCAACAGGAAGTGTGTTATTAAAATCTAACAAATGCCCTTGGCTGCCTGCATCAATGCCATTACTTGTGCTCAATTTATTCATCCTTTTCCTTAAATCTTTGGAAATATTGAGATGGTATTTTTCCCCCCCCACCCCTTCTTTCTTTCCATCCAGATTCGATTTGGTCCATACATATTTCTACTTTTGAGCATTGACCGAGCAAATCCCTGGTCCGTGTGAAGTAAGTTGTTAATGTATCATCATGGTAATTGACTGCATGAACTTATCAAACATGTGACAGTGAAATATGTGTTCTTTCAATTTTCTTTGACCTTAAAATCAATACGTGTGTTGTACTCTCGCATTATTAGACGATATGTATCAATCAGTGAATATAAAGTAAACAAAGTTTTTGAGTCTATGGAAACCATTTTTGCCCAAGGAAATTGTATTAGCTGTTATGATGTAATGGTCCTTTTAAGTTAATCGAAATATGGAACTATGTATGTATGTTTTACTGCCACACTTAAGAAGGTATATTGTACCGTTTTCTCATGTAATGCTTCTGTATTATTATTTCAGATTGTTTTGTGGCTCCTGAAGAAGGCGTTAAGTCGCCGAAACGCGCGTCGAGTACTGTATTATTAATTCGGTGGACACCCCCATGATCGGTGTTCCTGTTATAAATTGATATGGTCATTGTTTTTAATGTAACTCCTTGGTTGTGAATTTTTAGCATTGTGTTATTTAGCTGTTATTTTCATTGAATATTGTATTTGTGTATTAATTAATTATATATGTGTTTTTATTAAAACTTGATGAGTTTATATCACCCCTACAGCTTTCCAATTGTCCTTGACTTGGTTTCCTCACTTGTTTATTTTATTTGAAATCCTCTGACTGCCTAGGCATTTTCCGCACACAGACTGTTGTTCCTCTAACCTTGAAGTTTTTTTATGGGGAGCAACAGAACGTCACTTATCCAAGGACTCCTGCGACAGGGTGGGATAGATTCTGGGATTCTGACCCTAGACGGGGGCAGGATATAAGGCATAATGCAGTGGCCCATTATCCCCTTCTACCACAGCAAAATTCTTTTGTAGAACCTCTTCAGTTATTTAATTCGCTATGCCCCATTGTCTTTCATGGATCAGAACGATTGACTCTCTTTTACAGAAGACACCAACAATGAGGGTCCTTTGCCTGCTTTCGTACCTTTAGATCCAAAATCTACAGGTAACAGGGTCTGCAGAATTTTGAGCTGGAATGTCGCTGGTATCAGATCTAAATTCAACAATAAGAACTGGTTGGAGATGGTCAGATCCAACGACATTCTTGTGTTTCAAGAAACTTGGGAGACGTCTGACAGACTTGTTCTAGACGGCTTTTCCCATTTTTCTGTACCCGCAGTACCTAGCAAATCTGGAAGGGCAAAGGGAGGCTTGGCTATATATATCTCTTTAGATGTCCAAGGAAAGCTAAGACATATTAAAACTAACTCGACAAATATATTAGCGGTTGAACTAACAATACAAAACTCACAGCCTATCTTATTAGTTAATTTTTATAATTCCCCTGTCAGTCAAATTTTGAACGAGCATTTGGTAACTCTAGAGGATTTCTTGTCCATCCACAGTGAGAACAGTGCTCACGGTTTTGACGTGATTCTCATGGGAGATTATAATATTCACCCATGTAACATGGATTGCCGTGTGGAATATGAGGATTTTCCCCCCTACCTCTCTATCCCGCACTTTGAACACTCATCACGTGGAGAGGCCTTGGAATCACTCTTAGCAACTTTTAACCTTTATGAATTTTTTAGTAGTAACATATGCTTGAGGTTACCAACATACGTGGGTAACAACACCGGCACAATTGTAGACTATATTTTTTTATCGTCTAGCATCTTGTCTGAAGTTTCAACCTATAAGGTAGAAACTTCAGTCTTCAGTGACCATAACCCAGTAATTTTAGAGATCGTATCTCAGGGAGTATTGGGAAAGAGAGAGACTGAAGTTTTATGTGCGACTAATTTAGTCCTGGGAGATCAGAATCACAGGCTGAAATGGGACCAAGTCACCCCAATTACTTTTATACAGGATACCCTGTCTAAAGTTGAGGGAGAGGTTGCAATCTGCCTGGATAATAATAATCCTGTTATTACCCTGATAGAAGCATTTAACGCTATTTGCTGCCAGGTCAACCTAGACCTGACTGTAAGGAAAAAGCCTCATATATGTAGGGGCCCAAAATGGTTTGATTATAATTGTTCCAAGGCTCACTCAATCCTCTTGAAGGCTTTAAAAAATAGACCAAGAGATAAAGCACAGATAGCGTCGCTAAGAAAAAAATATAATGACGCAATCAGGAAGAGGAAATCAGAGATTAAAAAGGAGGCCTGGAACGATTTGTTGTCGCCCGATATACAGAGAGACAGTTCAAGATTTTGGGCGATAATAAACCATCCTTTCTTTGTGGGTCTAGACAAACAGAGAGCAGATTGCATTATACCAGACGAACAGTGGGTCACACACTTCAGTAATATTTATAGCTGTCCTGATAATATCCCAGGCTGTAGAATACAATCTACACAAGCAGCAGCTCTTATTCCCCCTTTTAGCATAGAAGAGGTAAAAAAAGCGATCAGCGACACACACTCTAAAAAGGCGCCGGGCCCCGACGGGGTTCCCGCAGACTTTTTTAAGAGTGCTCCTGAATTAAGTGCCAAAATCCTCACTAACATCTTTAATGCTACAAGAGACTTTGTTTTTCCTATTAGCTGGTCAAAGTCTACCATAATACCGATTTTTAAAAAGGGACAAAGAACAGATCCGGCCTGTTATAGGCCAATTTCCCTAATTGATTCTAGTGTTAAGATCTTGGGAAGAGTCCTTTTAGGAAGACTGACTCAGCTTCTAGAAGGGAAGGGTATTTTATCAAATGCACAATATGGCTTTAGAGCCAAAAGAGGAACTTTAGATCAGTGCTTAAATTTAGAACTGATCATAAGTAAATACGTAACTGCCAAGGGGGGCTCTCTGTACATGGCCTTTATGGACCTCTCCTCAGCTTTTGACCTGGTTAACAGGGCTAAGCTGTGGGGGGTCCTCTTGTCCATGGGCATCGATGCACCCCTGGTAGGGTATCTGGCAGAACTACACAGAGACCTCAAGACCTCGGTCAGAGTGACTAGGGAAGGAAGATGCACCTGTCACTTTGACTCAGAGAGGGGGGTTAGGCAAGGATGTATCCTTGCCCCCCTCCTCTTTACTCTTTATATAAATGGCCTTGAGGCAGCTCTGGCAGAGTCCCACATTGACATCCCGCGTGCAGGAGAGATAAAGATACCTGTCCTCCTGTACGCGGATGATGCTGTCCTCTTAGCACGCTCTGGAGTGGCATTGAATAAACTTCTCTTATCCTTTGGGGATTTCATGTCCTCGTTGGACATGAAAACTAATGTAGAAAAATCCCACGTAATGATAGCAGGAGCCGCAGGCAGGAAAAGAAAGACCAAAACTTTTTTTTGTGCTGGGAAAGAGGTTAGGAGAGTCCCATCCTTCCCTTACCTAGGCGTGATCTTTGACGAAAAAGGCAAGTGGGGCCCCCAGCTTTTGGCTAAAAGCAACGCAGTAGCAAGAGCGGCTGCTGGGTTGCTTGGTTTTGCTAAAAAACTCGGAGCCCGCCCCATGGAAAGCATTATAAAGGTCTACAAAGCCAAATGTCTGTCGGTTGCTCAATACGGCTCTGTTATTTGGGGGTACACTAATCATGAACATGACAAAATTCAGAAAGTAGAAAATAAATTCCTGAGAACTCTGCTTTCTGTCCCCCAATCGACTTCTACATATATAATACACACAGAGCTTGGACTGGGCTATATTACCGACATTTTAAAGTCAGCCCCAGTTATTGGATGGTTGAAAGTGTGGCTCAACCAGGAGCTTACTCTAAACCATCACATCCTTAAAGATTGCTTAGCCCTGGATAAAGTATACAACATTCCATGGTTAAAATATGTTAAGACGCAGTTAACTCTAGTTGGCCGACCTGAACTTTTTTCTTCCCCACATTTGATAAATCAGGAAGACATAAAGATAGTCAAAAACCTTTTGACTGACTGTTATGTCTCGGAGAGGGAAGCCACAGAGTTAAACAAACCTACGGTTAGGAAACATTGCATGTTAACATCTGTCCCAGGTATGGAACCGTATCTCTCTTTGGTACATAAACCATACCATCGTTTCCTTCTAACAAGATTTCGTCTTGATTTGATTCCTTTTATTCTGGGTAATTTTAAAAAGTGGACTAGACCTGAAAATGCTGATCCATGTGACTGCGATTATTTTTCTATTCAAGACACGACTCATTTTATCCTGTTCTGCGGTCATTATAAAGAGAGTAGGAAAAAATACTTGCTGCCTATACTGTGCAATATGGGTTTTACACAGGTAAAACCAGCTATGCTGTTCCTGCAACTTCTATCGAACTTAAAAGTGGCTTTTCATGTTGCTAGTTTTTTAGTTGCTGGTGCACGTATAAATAAGCATTGTTTTAGTATTAGGCACCTTGTCCCTGATTAATGTGTACCCTCTATATTTTATTGATTTTACTCTTTTTAAACATTATTGTATATTTTATTCTGTATAACGTGTTTTTAGGGTTTTTTAAACAAAATTTTGATCTATATTATTATGTGTCATGATGAAATGTTCTCGTGTATTGCTCGCTCTTTTATGATTTTAAATAATCGAATAAAGATATTTGACTGACTGACTGACTAAAATGGAAAGGGGTGAATGCGGATAAGGTGTTAAAAAATATTATTAATGAGTGCTCTGTGGAGATAAATGACAACTTGAATGTTAATTGTGACCCTGCATTGATCTTAATGAATTTTAGTAAAATTAACAATGCCATTGATTGTATTTTTACCAAGACCAATAATAGGGAATTTACTCATAATAAGGGTTGGTTTGACCATGCTTGCACCACAAGCATTGACAAGTAGACAAAGGGACCCGATGCTTGCAACAAAATTAAGAGCAGATTATAAACTCATACTTAAACAGAGGAAAAAAGAGTTGCAACAGGAGGCCTGGGATAAACTTACTCAGGCTGCCGAGACCTCAGACTGCCAACTGTTCTGGGCAACAGTTAATTCCCCCTTTTTTAAAAGAAGAGGCGGTCTCTGAATTAATGTCCCATATTAGTAGCGAGGCCTGGGTAACCCATTTTTCTGGTATTTTTAAATCTAGTAATTACACAAGCGTTATTCCTACCAATTCGAGTACCTGGCCTACAGATCCGCTAAATATAACCCTAGAAGATGTGGAACAAGGAATTAAAACCAGTAAGGGAGGTAAGGCCCAGGGCCCGGAGGGGGTCCCAATTGATGTTTATAAAGCCGTACCAGCTTTATGGGGCCCTTTACTAACTATTGTTTTTAATGCCGCAGTAACTGATGGATTTCCTCCTACATGGGGAGAATCCATTAATATTCCCATTTTTAAGAAGGGGGATAAATCGGCTGCTAAAAATTATCGCCCAATTTCCCTCCTAGATTCCTCCATCAAAATCATGAGCAGGACCTTGCTTGTTAGACTAGGAGAGTGGGCGGAGGATAATGGGATTTTAGCCAATACACAATACGGTCTCAGGAAAGGGCGAGGAACGCTTGAACAGTGTATTAATCTAGATTTATTAGTTGGAAAACACACTTATGCTAAGCAGGTTCCCTCTAGCTATGCTTCATGGATTTAAGCAGTGCGTTCGACTTAGTGAACCATTCCATTTTATGGCGAACTTTATTAGAGCTTGGGGCTCCTGAGTCTATCATCTATTTTTTGGCACAGCTTTACGAAAGATAACAAACTTCTGTACGGTATGGGACTAGGGGGGAATATACCCCTAAATTTAATGTCAGATGTGGTATCCGACGAGAATGTGTCCTTGCCCCTCTGCTTTTTACTCTTTTTATTAATGAGGTGGATGCAACGCTCAAATTAGTAAAATCAGATGCTCCACAGGCAAATGGCGATGAAGTTCCGGTACTGCTCTACGCAGATGATGCCATGCTGTTATCCAGGCCCCCAATTGGCCTTCAGTGGCTGATAGACAGGTTTGCTGATTTCATATTTAAGAGGAAGCTACACATTAATAAGAGTAAAACTTATACCATGGTATGTGGCAATAGTCGTAAAAAATCTAACCCTTTCTTCATAGATGGGCAGAAAATTCAATCGGTGGACAAATTGTGCTATTTAGGGATTACCTTTGCCAGAGACAGAACATGGGGCCATATGTATCAAGCCAATTTGACTTCGCAAACGCCAAAATTCGCAGAATTTCGGCGTTTGCGAATGCAATATGGACTAATGGTATGCATCAAGGAAATCTGTTTGAAAAAAAAGGAATCGCAAAATTTGCGATTCCTTAAATGCATTGTAAGAAGCCAAAAAAAATAGCAAATTGGCCTAAAGGAATCGCAAATTACCACCAACTTCTAGTTGGTGGTAAGTTGCGAATTCCTTTCAAAATGCATATTTTTTCATTTTTCAAAGTGCCATGTGACGCACATACATGCCCTTAGGGCATGTATGTGCGCCACATGTGCACCCATGCAGATTTCAGGGGTGCAACAGGGTGTCCTTTGGACACCCCTGCACCCTTGAAAATATTTTCAATTTGCGATTAGCTAATTGCGAATCGCACATTTCCCCTTCATTCCTATGGGCCTACTGGCCCTTAGAAATGAATGGGAAATTCTTCCTTAATTGCGATTAGCAATTTACCAATTGCAATTAAGGAATTTTAAGAAATCGCTAAAAAGAAGCCAATTTCTACATACATACCATTTTGCGATTTCTAAATAGCGATTCCTTGAAAATTGCAGTTTAGGAATCGCAAAACGGAATGTTGATACATATGGCCCATGAGATGCAGAATGTCATGGCAAAAAGTGTCCACGGTGTTTTTAGATTTGAAGCCAAGATGGGTGATAGACATATCAGCCACATGACTCATATTTACCAGTCAAGATGCACCTCTATCGCAATTTATGGAGCGGGGGTGTGGGGACATTACTCTAATAATAGTCTACAAATAGTGGAAAATAAGTTCCTTAAAAAATTGCTCTGTTTACCATCTTCAGCGCCTACAGAGTTAATCCATAGGGAAGTTGGGATCAGTTACCTGTCGGACCTAATAACTTTCAGGCCCTTACTGATATGGAGATCCATATGGCAAAAAGAGGAGACCTCTTTTAATAGAATAATAATCAAAGATTGCCTCCAATTGGATAATTGTCTTATGATCCCCTGGCTGATACATAGTTTTAAGGAAGTCTTTGATTTAAACATCCTAGATGACCCTAATACCGTAGCTGCACTGCCCAAAGCAGAAATGAGGAATATGTTTCTGTTCCACACAGAATAAAGAGGCGATTGAGCTATAACGGGTAATTAACAACCTGCATGTTTTATAATAGCTACTCAGTCTTTGAAGGTTTCCAGGCATATTTAAGCCAGGTGACAAGAATTTCACAGAGATATGTTCTTACCAGATTAAGATTCGGGCTGGTCCATCATGTGGTAGCTTTCACACGACTTAAACAGCACCCGGCCGGTCCATGCCCCTGCGATGGCCACATTAAAGAAAGCACTCTGCACTTTCTTCTTATATGTGACCTTTATATGAATTTTCGCATTGCATTTCTAAAACCATTGTTCTTAAAATATGGTACTTTTACCACGGACGCATCGATGAGGTTGCTTTTTGTAATGCAGGAACCAGATATATGTTTTTTTACTGCAACTTTCATCCTCAAATCGATCAATGCAAGGAAGAGCATGATGTTTTAACTGTAATTCTTACTGGTTTTTAATCATTAATGTATAGTGTTGTCTAATATATATGATGATGTATTTTTCTCATGTGCTTTTATGTTTTTTTTTAATACAAACCGAATAAAACGTATTGAATTGAATTGAATTGCCTCTGCTGACACTTTTCCCCATTATCCAAATCTTGGGGTCAATGGAGGGATTTAATGAAATGGAGGTTGCTCAAGCAATCCAACCTGAAAAGCTACATAGGGCCGCCGGTCCGGACAATATCACAACAGACGTTTATCAAAACCCTCTAACCCTATGGTCAGCTATGCTGACTTGATCCTTCAACAACATCTGTCCCCTTGAGGAGATCACATCATTATGGAGAAAATCAGTAATTGTGCTGTTATTTAAAAAAGGTCCCAAAGTCCTTGAGGGAAACTACTGGCCTATCTAACTCCTAGATGGTGTGGGCATAATATTCTGAAAGTTGTTATTATGTAGTTTTGATCAGTGGCTGGAAGAAAAGGGCCTAATATCCCCATACCAAGTGGACTTTAGGAGAGGCCAGAGCACAGTTCACCAGGTATTTAGACTAAGTCTCATCTGCTCCATATACACACAGCTTAATAAACCATCATCATACCTGTATTCATTGACCTCCAAACAGCCTACAACAGAGTTGATCGCCCCACAGTGTGGCTAATGCTAAAAGAGATAGAAGTCTCAGACAAGTTTTTGAAACTTTCAATTGTACTGCATTCCGGCAACACCACCAGTAAAACATACAGCTCCAGAATTGAATATTTAGCTGAGATCCCAATACTGCAAGGTGTCAAACAAGGTTGCGTTCTAGCACCAACCCTCTTCAATTGCTACATAAATGATGTCATAAAGTCCCTAACGAATCACAACCTTGACATGCCCATAATGAGCAATGAACCAATCCCAATATGAGTATTCACCGATGATGCAGTGTTATTGGCCAGAACAGAGATATCTATGCATTGTTTACTGGCAGATTTTGAGTTTGTCTGTGCCACTAGAAGCCAAACCATCGATGTTGGGAAAACAAAATTCATGATCCACAATGAAAAATATAATTATGAACAACCTTTGGGTCCTACAATAAGCCTCTGGATCATGTGCCCACCTATGACTCTCTGGGAATATATCTGGGTGGCAACCTTCTCTGGGCCTCACAGTTATCCAACAGTAACACAACCTTTGCCCAGCAAGCTGGAGTAGTACAGAGGTTCGCTAAATCTTGTGGAACCACTTAGTAAGCTCAGCATTGCTGGCCAACAAAATGAAAGCTAGGGTGACAAGCACACATTGGGTTGGAGATTTGAAGGTACAAAAAAACACCATCAATGCAAATTACGGAGAATAACTCCCTATGATGGTTACTCCACCTAAGCCGCTGAACACTAATGGATGCCTTAAGTAGCAGATCTAAACATGAAAAACATTGAGGATCATATAGCACTGCCACTAATAAAATATTGCTTTCAAATTTGGTCCAAGGGGGAGCTTGCCTCTTGTAGATCCATAATATTGGATATCATGACGAAAGAAGATCATCCTAAAATACCATTGTTTGCCCATTTTTTAAATGTCTGTAACAACATCAGCCTAAAGGTCTTTGGCTTCATCCAGAAACCATCATAAAGGCTAGCCTTCATATGGTTGCAAAGGCTTCTTGGGAACATAATAACGAAGTGAAGCTGATTAGAGCAGGTCTACTATTAAATCGATATATGTCATTAAATCAAGACTGGGTCCCTGCATCTTTCTTAAATGACATAGCACAGTAGTTGCAGTTAGTCAAATTACATTTTTTCTGCATTGCACAATTTCCTCACATAATAGGCTGTATTGATGCCATCCATGTACCCATATGTCCTCCATCTTATGATGAGTACATATTTAGAAACAGCAAAAACACACATTCACCCAATATCCAAGTGGTGTTTGATGCAAAATATATAATTATAGCTCTTTTAGAAAAGTACCCTGTCAGCAAAGATGACTCATGTTCAGTCACAGCGACATTTAGTCACGTCTTCTCAGAGGAGGGTTTTAGGAAGGCTATCTACTTGGTAAATATGGCATATGTATTGGACATAAATGTCTTAAATGTCTAAATTGTACATATTGTAACCACATTTTCCAAATGTTTTGTAGGTGGCAGTGAATATGCCTGGAGATTATGGATTTTAGCATCACATCTACATCCGTCCAATCATAGTGATGTACACTACAATTGAGCACACAGACGAACCCGGCCTGTCATTTAGTTCACTGAAGTGTAGATTTTACTGTCCCCATAAAAGTGGGGGTGCTCTACTTTTCTCCCCAGAGACAATTTGCAAGATAATTACTACATGTGCAATTTACCACAAAGTTGAAATGCGGAAAGGAATGCCAGAAATCATGTCTAAATGAGATTCTGATAATGATAAACACCAAAACCCATCAATACAGGCTAATACAGGACAGTTGATTGCAGCAGATGGAAGTGCCGGACTTATGGCCATTACAAACAATCATTTTTAAAGTATGCAATTTATGCTGTTTGTTACATTTTGAACAAAGCTAAACAGAAGAAGTGTAGTGTTAAACTGACTGCCACGTCAAGCATTTTATTTAGCATAGTTACTTAAAACCATTGCTACAGAGTACCTCATGGCATTTCATTTATAAGTTACAATTTAAAAAAATGATATAAAACAATTTACTAAAAATCAGTAAAATCAGTGCAAAATATTTTTTCAGCAGCATCCAACTCTGGGGTATATTACCAACAACTAGCGATAATTTTTGTCTCTAACTTGTTTAGAGACAAAAATTATCGCCGCACATCGACGATTTTTATCGCAGATAAACCTTGCTATTAGCAAGGTTTATCGCAAATGCGATAAAAAACGGCCGCAATGCATGAATATCGCTGAAAAGTCAGCGATATTCATGCATTATCGAGCAAATGCTCTTAGCCATGTTATCCACCTCCCATTGGATAACATGGTGAAGAACTGCTCAGGGCAGGTGTTAGCTTTTGGAGATATTCGCGCTTAGCGCGAATATCTCCAAAAGTTGGTAATAGGAGATAGCGATGTTAGCGACTGTTTCCAGTCGCTAACATCTTGGCACGCCCACTTTGCATGTCATTAGTGATAAATATCACTGACATGCAAAGCGGGGCCCAAGATGGTCGCTATCTCCTATTAGCTGTCACTAACTGGTGTTAGCGACAGCTTGGTAATAGGGAGATAATTTTATCTCCGCTTTCTTGGCTTTTAAAGCCAAAAAAGCGGAGATAAACCCCTTGATAATATACCCCACTGTTCTTTATGACTGTAAGGTTGTTCTGTTAAAAGTTAGCGGCCGGGGGTCAGCTTCTTGTTTTTGTGGAATTCTCTTCTCTATTTATCTCAAATATTTTACCAGGCGGAAGTTCAGCTGTGTGTCCTCTGGTGAAAAGCATGCCAGCATGGCCTGGATCTGTGTGCGGATACCTCTCTGGTTAAAAAGTGGCTTTAAAAGTTGTTTCCGTTCCTGTGTTAGTTCTTTGAACGTACAGAGCAGGTGCAGCATATCGTCATACGCTGCGCCGCACAGGCGACAGATGGAATCCGATTGTTTTTTTAGCCAGTGTGGATAGTGCTTTATGCATGGTAGCAAGCCAAGTCGGTACTTTAGGAATTGTATTTTAATGGTTTTGGCAAACCCTAGGGCTAGATATTTTTGAGTAGCAAGATAGGTATAAGAGCTCAGGATGATCCAGCCGTGCTATCTTCTAGATAGGGCTGCCTTGTCTTCGATCGAGGTTTGACTCTTTACTGTTTTCTTTGTTATTTTTCTTTAGAAGGCAGGGGCTTATAGGTGTTTCCCAAAGCTTGATGAGACCCAGGGTGGTCAGGCTGTCTAGTAGGTATTTTGTCACTGGCGATTTTTTTTTTCTGTTCTAGTTCTGACCACAAATTCCAATTTTGGGTTCCTGGTTTTAATTTTCTTACTTTGTCCCAAAAGATGACTGTCACGCCTTGTCTTGCAAGGGTCTGTTTTTGAACACCAAACTCGAGCCTAATCTGTGCTGGAGAGACTCTTGTTGGTAGACCAAAGATTATTCTATTCACTTTTGCAACCACACCATCCAAGATATTGGAGTCCGTTCCTCTAAACAGATTAACCATTTTTTTTTTTACATTGTCAAGGGGGTTGTAACATCATTTTCACTCCTCAGAATGTTCAAATGTTAGAAAAACATCAGTGCACATTACTGGAATAGCAAACATGATGAGACAATAAGTAGTGCAAATGTAATACTTATTACTGTTTGCATCTACTATGAGTTATTCTTTGCCACATGGGTGTAGTGGCGCCTTCAGTACCAACACCAACACCTCATGATCTACTGCGATGCACACTCATTGCCTTATCCTCAGAGACACTGCTAATAGTCGGTATCTCCTCACATTCGGCAGGCACAACTGCACCGCTATGTGTTATTTTACTGGCTTGCAAAGTCTCTATTGCAGTAGTTACGTGCACAAGACCCACTACTACATCTCCACTATAGTGACCCATTTCAACTGCAGCCCTACAGTACGACATGAGAGTGTCAAGGCAATTTATTGGCAGACTCAACATATCCATACATGAGAAAAACAATGTTGAGTATGTCTGTGCATTGCATTGTCGTGTTGAATTTGGCCAAATAAATTGTTTATGGCCGCTGTCAGTGTGTCCACTTTTGCTGCTAGAAACTTATGAGATCCTTCAATGGCTGTCGCTAGATGTTGGTAGCCTCATGTGATGCTTTTTTCTAGTCCTAATACTTTTTGGGTCATTATTCTCATTTACTTGTGTTGTAATTGCTGTATCTTTAAAACAGAGGCTTTAAGACCACTAAACACCTGGATGGTATCGCCCATATCTTGAGTGGACCCTGATCTGGGTTTAGGCTGCATGACAACACTGCAGTGTCAGACACAAGTACCCCACTGCAGTCGTCTGGCCTCACTGCAGGTTGTTCAGTGACATTTGTACACCCTGCATCATCCTCTTCATCAATGGGCAGTGTGTGACTGCCATGTTCAGGACTACTACTTTGCCTCTGGGGTGATTGTATGTGGCATAATGTGTTCATTCCCTTCTCCCAGGCACATTTGAGTATCTTTCTGATCCTCTCCTTCAAACTCATGTTCTGTTTGTGATGGAATATCTGCATAGAAATGCAACGTTGAAATATTTGTAATTAAATGCTGTTATGTAAACCTTTGTTTGAGTCTTTTAAAGTACAATACATTTGCTTTGTGCTCTAGGTGTTCATAATGGAGTACTACATGTTCCATAGTACACTACTAGGGTAGGGCTAAGACTTCTAATTGTGTTTTTCTTGTATGCTTTTGTAAGTACACATTTCCCATGGTTACAATAGTGCATCACACATTGCTGCAAACATGTTATTGTAACATTGTAAATATATATATGACTCTTACCTTTTGAAGTGTCAGGAGCCTCTGAAGTGTCAATAAGGGGGAGTCCGGACACACTTTCTGATACTAGGGTGGACTCGATAATTTCCGCCAGAGGAGTATGTGGTGGCTGAGTTGGTGTTTCTCCTCCTGTTGCAGGTGCCTCAGTTCTGTAAGTGACCACCTTCTCCTTGGTCCCGGCTCAGAGATTGTACCACCTTTTATGTAAGAAGTAAGTACGTTTATTATGCATGATTAATAAAAGCTGTTGCATATACATGACATTATACGCATTCCTTAACACAATTTACGGATAATATAAAAAAAAGAATTAAAACTCCATGAGGTGCAGGCCACTGGAGACAAATAAAACTTTGAGCTTTCAAGCTAATGATAAGAATCAGTGGTAGCCAGTTTTTGTGCAGTTAGTCATTTTTATACTCGACCAGTAATGTCATTGTAGTACGAAGATAAAACATTTAAAAAGGGTTAAAATGGTTGTATTTAGGCTGCTGCATAATTATTAGGTACAAACAAGACATGTGCTCTTCTCACCAATTTAGACTTGTCTTCGATTATACAAATCACTTCAGTGGCTTTCTAAACTACTTTCTTGAAAGGGTTGCTGAAGTCTCCGAATCAAATCAAATCAGGTGTTTGTTAAGCGTAACTACTCACCCGTAAGGACCTCAAGGCGCTGGTGGTGGTTGAGGTTCGCGGGTTCCAGTCCATCAAGGAGGGGGTCTGTCGAAGAGCCAGGTTTTGAGGTTTCCTGTGAAGATTGGGAGCGATGTTATCTGTCTCAGGTGGAGCGGAAGTTCGTTCCAGGCTCTGGCCGCATGGAAGGAGAAGGAGCGGGCTCCTGAACTGTTCTTTCTGGGGCAGGGGACCACGGCGTAGGGGAGTTGGGCTGATCGTAGGGTCCTTTGGGGTGCGTGGAATTTGAGTCGGCTCTTCAGGTATGCTGGTCCGGTGTCGTGGAGAGACTTGTGAGCGTGGGTTAACATTTTGAAGGTGACTCTAGCTTCGATGGGGAGCCAGTGGAGTGTGCGCAGGTGCTGGAAGATGTGTCAGTGACTTGGCAGGTTGAGGACCAGTCTTGCAGTGGCATTTTGGATGTTCTGTAGCTTGCGGGTTTTTGTTTATTCCGCATAGAGTGCGTTGCCGTAGTCGAGCCTGCTGGTGACCAGGGCATGAGTGACCGTCTTTCTGTGTTCGAGGGGGATCCATTTAAAGAACTTACGTAGGAGGCGGAGGGTGTGGAAGCAGGAGGATGAGACGGAGTTGATCCTGCAGTCCATTTTGACCTCTGAGTCCAGAATGATTCCCAGGTTGCATGCGTGGTCAGTGGGAGTGGGCGGGCTTCCGAGGGCAGGGGGCCACTAGGTGTCGTTCCAGGGATTTGGGTTTGGGCTCATGATGAGTACTTCCATTTTGTTGGTGTTTAGTTGTAGGTAGCTATTTTTTACCCATTTGGCGATGGCTTCCATGCCTTCTCAAAAGTTGTGTCTGGCGGTGTTGGGTTCGTTGGATAGGGAGAGGATGAGCTGGGTGTCATCTGCTGTTAGAGGAAACACTGGATCATTTGCACTGATTTGATGTTTAGTCTCAAAAGCCATTGTTTAAGTTGCCAACAAGTATAATTTCATTATGGTCTTAGGTTTAAACTCCCTGTTTTATATATCTTAGGCTTAAACTCCCTGTTTTATATTGTACTATAGGCTGGGTTTAGCAATGCTTGTTGGTGCTGCAGATTTGGCTTAACAATGTTTGTTGGAGGATTGCACGTGGTCCTCATTCAGAGCACACCCTTACAACTGCCAACAGAAATCCATGTGCGCCACGCTGAGCGCCGGTGACGTCATGCCTTGTTGCATCTATTTAAACCGCACCCGACTTCTGATGGTGCTTCGCTTCGAAAGACTCACCCCCAGTGCTTCGAATCCTTTCGCGCCCCAGTGCTCACCTGAGTAAAGGTCAGCATACAGATTCCCCCTGCTTTGAACAGTCTCCGGCGTTTCCTTGGTTCTCTGCAGAGTCCTTGTCCTTCCTCGTTCCGGTGGGCCATTGACAGCTTCCGGGGAATCCTCCTGAAACAGAAAGAAGACGTTACCAGGCAACCAGTCAAGTCTTAATTAACCCTGCCCTCCCCTTAGTGAATGTACCGGTAAGAGTTTTCTTCCATTTTGTTAGTCTAAGGAGCTCTTCAGATCACGCTTGAGAAAGACAATTGAGACATATTTAACTAATTATCAGAGGAAATTAATCATTTCTTGTAAGACAGTAATCCTGCATTAAGGAATTCTTCCGGATATTATTTTCTTACACTCTGAGAAAATAATTGAGCGCCACGAAAGAACTTTAAAGGGTTAACAAGGGTGAACAAATTTTTCTGTATTTATAGGACATTTACAGAACATTTTCGAGAATTCAGGATTCTTTTGGTGAAAGAGTCCAGTTATTGTGCAAAAAACAGTAATTAGAAATACTCTTTCTCTGTGATAGGCATTGTTTCTTTTCTTTTTTCTCTTTCTTTTGTTTTCCAGAAACACTATTGGAGAAAAGACTCTCAGAGGTTGAAGGTACAAATCAATTACTTATTAGTAATCTAGACTAACCACACTAACAGATTAACCTAAAAGAGAAGCACAGTTATATTTACATGTTGTATCATTTGTTTTAAGATACTCACAAGTCAGTATAAAAGAGCTGAGACTCATGTTTATTTAAGAAGTGTTTGCATGGACTTCATGACCTGCGGTATGTTTTCATCCCAAAATTAATTAGCATATATATCTATATGTATATGTGTAACTTGAGACTCTGTAGAAGCTTAGACTTACTGTGTATTTGTTTGTTGTCTTTTTCAATGCAAAATCCATAGGGCATTCTATAAATAGAAGGCTGTCCAGAGGCACATCACAATTGAGAGACAACAACTCGACTCACCCACCAAGAGTCCAGTGTCTTTTTTTGCTTCTCACTCCACTTCCCCTTTCCCCCAGGGACCTATCAGACTGGCAAGAGTCCCTGTTCCATGCTACGCTGATAGGTTCAGGGTGGAATTCGGAGTATACAGCATCAAGAAGGAAACAACAGGGACACTGGCGAGAGACTTCCTAACATCTGCGTGTGACACAATGTTGAGTCCGTAGGTTCTGACGATGAAGGTGAGTGGAGCCATGTAGACGTTGAAGAGCGTAGGGCTGAGGGAGGACCCCTGGGGGACTCTGCAGGTGGTGGGTGTAGGGTCTGAGAGGAAAGGGGGGAGTCTGCGGGAGAGGAAGGAGCAGATCCAGTCGAGGTCCTTGTCTTGGATCCCTGCGTCGTGGAGTCTGTATATTAGGGTGTGGTGAGAGACTGTATCGAACGCCGCTGAGAGGTCGAGGAGGATGAGGACTGCTGTTTCTCCTTTGTCCAGTTGTCTGTTGTGTCGATGAGGGCGGTTTCCATACTGTGTTTTTTTCTGAATCCGGATTGGGAGGAGTCGAGGATGTTGTGCTTTTTGATGAATCTGGGGAGTTGGCTGTTGATGGCTTTCTCGATGACTTTTGTTGGGAACGGGAGCAGGGAGATGGGTCTGTATTTTTTTAGGTCAGTAGGGTCCGCCGAGGTTTCTTCAGGAGGGGGTTGATCTCAGCGTGTTTCCAGTCGTCAGGGAACGAGGTGATTGCCAAGGAGCGGTTCATGGTGTGGTAGAGCATGGGTGCGATGGTGTCATAGGCTCTGTTGAGAATGTGGTGGGGGCAGTGGTCCATGGGGTCCCCGGAGTGGATTAACTTCATCGTCTTCATTGTGTCTTTGGTGGTGAGGGCTGTCCAGTTGTCGACCGCTGACTTCAGGGTGTTGGTGGTGGTTGGTGAGGGTCCAGTGTGTTGGTTGTCTTCGTCGAAGTTGTTGTAGATGCTCTTGATTTTGTGGTGGAAAAAGGTGCTGAGTGTATCGCAGAGGTCTTGTGAGGGAGGGATGTCGGTGGACTCGCTAGTGGGATGGGCGAACTCCTTCATGATGTCTCACAAAGTTTCTTCATGCCTAACAGCAATAAGGAGTCTCGGAGATTAACTCTGGCTGTTGAGCTTTCTTGAAGGGATCCTTCAGCCCAGAGATGCAAGTTTATTCTGTCCTGATCGGCTCCTTTGACCTTGTGCCAGCTTTTTATAAAGTCCCCTTTCCGACCAGGGTCTGTTTCTCTACACCAAATTCTAGCTGTATTTGTGCCAGAGAAGTATAATTTGGGGCGTGGAAGATCGTTCTATAAGCACTGGCGATGATTTTATCCAGAGCACTTGCATCTCTCCCTTGCATTGGCTTACTTCCGTATGTTATCATTGAGCTGAGTTTTGTCTGAAGAACCTGGTTTAGTGGGACTTGAGAAGGGCCAACTATTGCCTGTTTAAAGATCTCATGGCTAGTGTTACTGTGATGCCTTTCCCTCTCAGGGCTTCTTTTTAAGGTATGTAGGATCCTTTATTGTATAGTATAACTCTGAGATATTTGTATTCAGCAACTGGTTCAAGGCGGTGTGCATCCAGATGCCAATCTAGTTTTCATTTTTAGTGTAGTTTATTGCCATCATTTCTGTTTTGCCTAAATTAATTCGTAAGGCATTCTCATGTGACTATTCACTAAATGCTGTAGTGCTATTGTGGTGTGTCTTTTGTAGATCTGTTCTATAGATCTCTGTGTGAACCCCACAGAGTTAATGCCCTCCTGGATGTTGAGCCATATTTTTTCCTCATTTTTTCTTCATTGCTCCTGGCACACACAAGAATGTTTTCTCAAAGAAGGCATCATGATTGGAAACACACGCTTCAGTGAGTATTTCCAATTTTTTGCAGAAAATTAAAATGTTTTTTTCCTCTGCCAAAGGGACATTGTCCTGCTTTCTTGGGGTGGATTTCTAAAATTGGTGCTGACCCCAAATGAATTCAATGTATCAAAGCTCTCCAGTGTTCTTACAGCCTGTTGCTACTCTACTTCCTGTTTGTGATTTCATCACTCACTTATAGGTAAAAATTTGGTATTTGCAAATCGATGCACTATTTACACTAATCTCTATTTGCAATTCCTTAAATAGCAAATGTGGCTTGTACCAAACTGATAATGGCCAGATAATGGCAGAGATGCAAAGTAGTTTATTTTGAGGTATCATTAGTATATCTAAGTAATTAATATTATTGTTATTCCTATGTGTGACTCCCTTAGAGAGTCTACATAATTTATTTCAGTTTCTAAATCACATAACTCACTGCTATGAGATTGCAACAGTTGATAACAAAATTGGTAACCCACTGTTGTGAAGTCAAAAAGGACTTCCTAACCAGGCTGACTAGTCTCCCTGAGAGCATGTCAGCACAGCTTAGCTTGTTTGCTTGGACTGAAGCAGAAAGTACAGCTGAATATGGGGCAAGAAAGCAGGGAATAAGGTTGTGGTTGGTTAACGATTGCAGGTACATTTATTTTTAATTTGGGACAATGAGGAGAGGCTGTGTTATGTTTTGCTCCACCGCTACTCCTCTGACCCTTCATAGCAGTAGAAAGCAGGGGAAGATGAATTTGGGGCAACATTTAACATACAATTATAGATGGGTAAAAAGAGAATTATAGGAATATTTTTCACCTCAGGGTTCTGAGTGGCATAGATAACTCACTCTTGTTGTCTGTTTGATGTCACTCAGAATCCCTTGGTGAAAAACGTCCCCGTAATTCCCTGTTACCCATCTAGAATACTATATAAAATACAATGTTATCGATTTGCATGTGACCTTTATGTTTTATCTTGAAATGCCCACATTCTTTTAATTGTATTATGCTATGGTAATTATTTATTTTTGGAGTGTACATTGTATTAATGATGCTCAAGAATGCGAGGGCATGTTTATTGAGCAAGGACATTGTGAAAACAATGCGCTGCACATAGAGCTTTTAACTACACTAGTGTGTCAGATATATTGTTTTGTGAGTGTGTCTATGTGTATGTAGAATCTGGGCAAACCTAGGGACTTATAGAGGAGATGCATTTGGGACAGTCCCCGATAGCATGGTTGTTTTTATGTCACACACATTAACACATTTATATTCAGCACCATTACTATTGGTATTATAATTAGATTGTTTGTTGAGGGCAACGGTTTACTCTCATGAAGGGCTTCATTTACAAAGAATGAAGTAGGGCGGAACGGCAAGCCACTTTGCTGCACTGAGCCACATCATTTAAAAAGCACAGGGATACATTGTATTAACAAATTGAGGCATCCATGTGCATTCCACTGCGCTGGCGCTTGGGTGGCTGCATTGAGCCTGCACAGGCACCCTTGCGTCATGTTGCAATGGTGCCTGAGTTACGGGGATGATTGTTTTTTGTGCAGAAAGGGACACCATACTGCACAGAAACAATCATTGATGGCATTTTCCTATTTCTATGTGTGCTGTAGAATTCAGTGCACTTACAAAGTGGAAAAAACGAGGAGAAACAAAAAGAGGTGAAGGATTCTGATGCATCCCCAGCTTTACAAAACTTTGTGAATCTAGGAATGTGTCATGTTTCCATGGACGTTGCATGGAAACACCCACAGCAGCACCCATGGAACGCCCTTTTCATGAAGAGAAATGCATAAAAGGGGCCCATCTTTACAACAGCATGAAAAGTCATGCGGGGTGACTTTACATGGCCTTGTAAATATGGGTAAATGCAAAAAGAACAATTGATGGACAGAATGCAGAACGTCATACATTCACCCCAGTACAGAGACAATGACGTTGTGAGCAAGGGACCCATGTCTGGGCATATCATTCCCACATAGGGCGAACAGCAAAACACACAAGATGATGGATGGAATGTTGCTCATTGGCAAAACATTCACCCCCCAGTCACAGATCTGGGTTTAATCCATCATTATTTTGCTCACAATGCCATTCCAGTTTGGACCCAGCCATATGCAAACCAGTCTTGACCCTGCG
The DNA here is from genome assembly GCF_964261635.1 of Lissotriton helveticus. NCBI lineage: Eukaryota > Metazoa > Chordata > Amphibia > Caudata > Salamandridae > Lissotriton > Lissotriton helveticus. The sequence continues at coordinate 1,575,898,579 of NC_136067.1, forward strand.
CCCAATGGGAACAGTCCAGCCCGAACTGCCAAGCCATGTCTTCCCTGGACTGGAACAAAGCATCTTAGGACCGGTTTCTGGCTATCAGCCGTCATCAGCCAGGATAGCTTGACTCCAGTGGCATAGTGAGCAAGGGACCCACGTCTGAGCATACACTTCCCACATAGGGCGAACAGCAAAACACACAAGATGATGGATGGAATGTTGCCCATTGGCAAAACATTCACCCCCAGTCACAGATCTGGGTTTAAGCCATCGTTATTTTGCTCACAATGCCATTCCAGTTTGGACCCAGCCATATGCAAATCAGTCTTAACCCTGCGCCCGATGGGAACAATCCAGCCCGAAAGGCCAGGCCAGGTCTTTCCTGGACTGGAAACAAGCTTCCTAGCACCGGTTTCGGGATTTCACCCCATATCAGCCAGGATAGCTTGACTACAGTGGCATGGAGAGCACAGGACTTACGTCTGAGCATACCATTCCCACTTAGGGTGACAAATGCAAAAAGAACAATTGATGGACAGAATGCAGAACAATGTCATACATTCACCCCAGTACAGAGATCTGGGCTTAAATTCATAGTTTTTTTGCTCACCATGCCATTCTATTTTTGACGCAGTCATATGCAAATCAGTCTTGACCCTGCGCCCAATGGGAACAGCCGAACCCGAACTACCAGGCCAGGTCCTCCCTGTTTTGCCAATGTGCAACATTCCTGGACTGGAAACAAGCATCCTAGGACCGGTTTCGGGCTTTCAGCCCTCTTCAGCCAGGATAGCTTGACTCCAGTCGCATGGAGAGCATGGGACTCACGTCTGAGCATACCCGTCCCACTCATGGTGACAAATGCAAAAAGAACAATTGATGGACAGAATGCAGAACAATGTCATACATTCACCCCAGTACAGAGATCTGGGCCTAAATCCATTGTTTTTTGCTCACCGTGCCATTCCAGTTTGGACCCAGCCATATGCAAATCTGTCTTGACCTTGCCCCCAATGGGAACAGTCCAGCCCGAACTGCCAGGCCAGGTCCTCCCTGTTTTGCCAATGTGCAACATTCCTTTCATCATCTTGTGTGTTTTGCTGATGGCGACTGATAGCCAGAAACCGGTCCTAGGATGCTTGATTCGGTCCAGGGAAGACATGGCTTGGCAGTTCGGGCTGGACTGTTCCTATGAGGCACAGGGTCAAGACTGATTTGCATATGGTCATGTCTGAACCGGGGTGGCGTGGTGAGCAAAATAACGATGGATTAAACACAGATCTGTGACTGGGGGTGAATGTTTTGCCAATTTGCAACATTTTGTCCATCATCTTGTGTGTTTTGCTTGTAAATATGGGTAGGCACATTGCACTACCGGTTCATCAAAAAAAAAATAGCACACAGGCAGCTCAATGGCCTTGTGAATGAGGCCTGATGTGTTTTGTGCCTGTGAAGTGATGTCACTGGACTATCACATTAAGGTGATATACATGTTACCAGAGAATAATGAATTATTTTCTTGTAATAACCAGGCTTGCAGTATCTTTCTAAAGATCAGAGGAGAGAGAGAAATGCTCAGATTTCCAGGGTGAAGTTGCAAGGTGGGCTGCAGTCACACTACACCCTTTGCAAATCTATTTCTTTAGCTTGCATTTTTCGGTTTGTGAGCCACATGGTAGTGCTGCATGGTAATGCAACTTGCAGTAGATAAAAGCATTGTTAGAGAGAATTTATTTGGTCAGGTTTTTGAAAATGGTAAAATCCAGTGAAGGTTCCTTAGGTGATAGGAACAGGATTCACTGATCTGAGCTATGTACATATTTAAGGAAAAGTCTGCATTCAGTAAAACACAAGGGGGCATATTTATCGAAAAGTAATGCAGTGCAGCAAGTCACCTTGCTGTGCTGCATTACAGGGAAAGGACAGGAATATGCTGTATTTATCATGATGCAGTGCATTCCAGGCTTTTCCCAGCGCTGATGCACTATGTGCTGCCTAGCGCTAATGCAGGCACCATTGCACAATGGTGCAAGAGTGCCTGCTTTGCAAGCAGGATTTTTATAGTGTAGGCAATGGCACCTTCCGGCACAAAAACAATCCCCTGAGGCATTTTTCTCTTTCCATGTGTGCTGCAAAATGCAGCAAACATAAAAAGATGAAGTACGGGGAGGAGCAATAAAGATATTTTTCCTATTTACACATCTCTTGGGAAGGAGTAGCATTTTGGTGCATTCCCAGGTCTACCAGTAATGGTAAATCAGGTAATGCATCAGAATCCGTGAGTGTTGTGTTTAAACACCAAAGCACTGCCTATGCAAAACCAATGATACCGCTAAGATGTGACTTAGGCCCCTTTGAGTGGCCCTGAGTGCTTGCAAAATCTGGAGTTATGTAAAGCAGCGCAAATCACTGCAATGCATCACTCTACCCAAGGGAGGTGTTCCATGGGCAGTGCTTTGGTGTTTACACACAACACTCACGGAATATTTGCTGAAGGAAGGATTCAAACCATTTCAGCACATTTCCAGACATTCCCATCCTGTCATGGAGTCTGGTTAGTAGTTTTTCATGATTTACTGTCTCAAATGCAGAAGACAGGTCAAGAAGGACTAGCAGACATGTTCGATTATTGTCTAGGGCCTGTAGAGCGTCATCGACAATATGTAGGATCGCTGTGTCCTGTTCTGAATCCCGACTGGCAGTCGTCCAAGTAGCGTGAAATTGGCGATGTGATTGCTCAATTGATTTTGCACACATTTCTCAATTAATTTGCCAAGTAATGGAATATTGGTGCCTGGGCGAAAGTTTTTTGGATCTGCCGGGTCCGCTGTAGGTTTTTTGATGATAGGAACTACTTGCCCTGTCTTAAGGCAATCTGGAAGGATCACTTGGGAAAGTGAGGCATTTATTATTTCTGTCCATATTGGGATGACAATATGGCTGATCTCTTTCAAACATTTTGAGGGAAGTGGGTCGTTATAGTGGTTAATAGGTTTGATGTCCCGGAGTGTTTTGGTGATGGTATTTTGGTCATATAGTTTGAAGGTATTCCACTGAGCCTTGTTTTTTGTCCTATTATGACCGCCATTCAAGGTGTTATTGATCAGTGAGAGTGGTTGGATAGGGAGGTTGTCCTCTGCTCTCCTGAGCTCTCTTTCTAGCATGTCGGCCTTCTCAGTGAAGAATGTGGAGATTTGGCCAATTGGGCCTATTGCCATTTTGCCCATGCATTGCTATTGTAAGGTTACTACTTTTTAAGGCCTTAATTATATGTACTTTGTAACAGTGTTGTTCGTTATATATTTTGATAAATAACTATATTTTAGACCTGGCATCTTGTGCTGTGGTTTCCCCAAACTTTCTGACCTTCTGTTTTGACTGTGTGCTGAACCTTGTTTTTGCTAGCATTAGGACTCTGTGCACTTTTATACTGCTGGTCAGTGCTAAAGTGCATTTGCCCCATGTTTAACATGTAATGGCATTTGGTTTCTCCATGACTGGCATACTTGATCTACTAATAAGTCCCTTGTACAGTGCAATGCATGTGCACAAGACCTGTAAATCCAATGCTACTAGTTGGCCTACAGCACTGATGGTGCAACCCACATGAGTAGCCCTTCGGACATGTCTTAGTGCTGCCACTGCAAAGCCTGTGTATGCAGTTTAAACTGCCATCTTGGTAGCTTTTTGAAGGGGTCTGCACGCCGAATCTACGGTTTCCTGCTTGTGTGTGGTGGCCGGGCTCAGCTCCGCCGTTTTCCTCTCCACGCCCTGACTGGCCGGGCTTGGCTCCGCCGGTCGGGTCGGACTACAAGCCCCAGCAGCCTCGATGCCAGGACACCGCCCCCCTCACTTTCCAGCGCCAGGAGGCGCATAAAACACTCACCGCTGCCGAGGACCAGGTGGTAGCTTTTTGAAGGGGTCTACATGCCGACTCTACGGCTTCCTGCTTGTGTGTAGTGGCCGGGCTCAGCTCTGCCGTTTTCCTCTCCACACCCTGACTGGCCGGGCTTTGCTCCGCCGTGCTGCTCTTCATGCCCTGACTGGCCGGGCTTGGCTCTGCCGGTCGGGTCGGACTACAAGCCCCAGCAGCCTCGACGCCAGGACACCGCCCCCCTCACTTTCCAGCGCCAGGAGGCGCATAAAACACTCACCGCTGCCGAGGACCAGGTGGTAGCTTTTTGAAGGGGTCTGCACGCCGACTCTACGGTTTCCTGCTTGTGTGTGGTGGCCGGGCTCAGCTCTGCCGTTTTCCTCTCCACGCCCTGACTGGCCGGGCTTGGCTCCGCCGGTCGGGTCGGACTACAAGCCCCAGCAGCCTCGACGCCAGGACACCGCCCCCCTCACTTTCCAGCGCCAGGAGGCGCATAAAACACTCATCGCTGCCGAGGACCAGGTGGTAGCTTTTTGAAGGGGTCTACATGCCGACTCTACGGCTTCCTGCTTGTGTGTAGTGGCCGGGCTCAGCTCTGCCGTTTTCCTCTCCACACCCTGACTGGCCGGGCTTTGCTCCGCCGTGCTGCTCTTCATGCCCTGACTGGCCGGGCTTGGCTCTGCCGGTCGGGTCGGACTACAAGCCCCAGCAGCCTCGACGCCAGGACACCGCCCCCCTCACTTTCCAGCGCCAGGAGGCGCATAAAACACTCACCGCTGCTGAGGACCAGGTGGTAGCTTTTTGAAGGGGTCTGCACGCCGACTCTACGGTTTCCTGCTTGTGTGTGGTGGCCGGGCTCAGCTCCGCGGTTTTCCTCTCCACGCCAGGACACCGCCCCCCTCACTTTCCAGCGCCAGGAGGCGCATAAAACACTCACCGCTTCCTCGTCCCGCGAGGATGCGCGCGGGATGGGCCGGGCGAAGCCCAGGCAAAGGGCGGGCCCTCTTAGGCCCTCAGAGGCCTGAGGAGACTGGACTGGGCCACAGACTTTGGTTTTGCAGGGAAGGACCTTTTCCATCGATTGTGAGTTTATATTTTAATACTTGGTGCGGGTAAAGAACGCTGCCTATTTTAGGGCTGTAGCGCTACATTAACACTTGGAACGTGTGTAGCAATAAGTTAACATGATGTCTAAAAGCAAAAGTGATAATATTGATTCTGGGCAGGGTACAATGGATAACTACCTGATTAAGTAGATTAATCAGATTAATAACGATAGAAGGGCTTCCCTGGGCCAGGGGAGTCCTAGAACGACACAGGAGGAGGCGTCCCTCTTAGTGGCAGATATACTCATGCCTAATAATCCCCCTATTGGTCTAAGGAAAGTTGTGACGGCTATTGCCCAGGTACATGCTGAGCGGCATAAAGATCGTCCAGATATCTCTATAGAAGAAATAGAGCATGCCCCGTCACCCCTAAGATTGGCTCGAAAATATAAAAAAGCACAACTGAGACGAAGGGGGAAGCATTGCCAAAAAAGAGTAGATATAGCAACTGCCAAAGGGGGTCTCTCCCTGGATTTAACGACTGGAAAACGATTCTCCTTGAGGCAAATAGGGACTGTGCTGTCACCAAACCCAACAAACACCATAGCAGATGACACTGGGTTAGTAATTACTGGCGATATAGAGGATAAAGGAGAAGTGTTGGAAAATCCTAGCACTGATGTCTCTTTGTTGAGTACGCCTATCAGTATCCGTGCGTCTCTGCTGAGTGTGTAAAATAGCAATGATGACGAAGGGCTATCAAACTCCCCTAGATTCTCTACTGCATCTCCTCCTAATATAAATTATATGTCACGACCCAAGGTCAAAATTAAAAAAAGGGGGGGTGGTCCATTAAAGAATAGGCATGCCAAGATACAAAAGAGGAGTTCAACCTCAACATTGTTGGACGTGGTAGAATCATTGACTCCTCCCACGGTCCCCTTAATGACAACCCACTGTTCCATCAGTCAGGGTGGCCTGTTGGAAAAAATTGAAATCTTGGTAAAATCTTTAATGCAGCCTCTTTTGGAAAAGACTAGTTTGATTTATACGCACCTAGATTTGATTAACAAAAAGGTAGAAAAAAACACACTTTTATTATTGGACTTGGCGAAGGGGTTGGTTAACATAAACCCTAGAGTAGTACCTGTAAAAACGATGTCAGCAACAAAGCAAGCCCCACCATGTCCCACTCCCTCTATAATATCTAACCATCCCGGGAAAAAGCCAACTTGTCCTTTTCCGAAAAAAGTACAGACACCCCCTTTGTTGAAGAATAAGCCTGCCTCTAAAACTCAACCTCCAAGTAAAGTAGGCGATCAAAGGGGAGATAACCTGATTTTAGAAGAAAGGGCGGAACCCCAGGAAAATAAGGCTATTAAGAAGAACGGGACAGGGAGTTTGCATAATACAAACTGGCAATCACATGGAATATTAGACTTACCACCAGAAGCTGCCCCCTAAGCGATTGTCATGGCGGGTGTCCTTGAGCTCCCTGTAGGGATTAGAGAAGACCAACGAGCCTTAAGAAATAAAGTCATTTACTGGCTACGCAACAACAGACCCTTGCCTGCCCACATTAATGGAGACATTTTAAATGTTAGGCGTTCAATCTGGGTGGGCTCACGTCCTAAGGACAAGAAAGGGGATGTAATCATCGTAAACTTTAAAGATCATAGAGCTGTAGGCCATATCGGGGATTGGTTGGATTCCAGAAGTAGTGATTCCATCTCTACTCATTACCTCAGCTACTTCTACCCATATTTTCAAGGCCAAAACTCTAAAAATAGGGATGCAGAAAGGCAGCCAGCAAACAGGTTTGGCTTTAACCATTAGGGATATAGTCAGACTTCTTTTTCCCAACCATAGAGACTACTCAATTTCCAACTTAGGCAGTTTTACCCACCAATCTCAGGTCCTAACTTTGGAAATAATTATTTTGGGGACAATAGAGGTATAGCTTTACCTGTTTATAATTTACCAACTCACAATCGGATTGACGCTTTCTCAGGTCTTGAATATGTTGATTGACACAAGAAGGACACTCACCATATTAAAACATTGGGATTAAGGGAGTACACTGATGAACCCAAGGGGAATGTAAAAGATCAGAAGTCATGGGAGGGAATTGAGGATATCATGCAAGCGGAAATTGTCCCAATTGTGACTCATGGTGATATTGAAGACGATTGTTGCAAGACCCAGAGTAACCTTGTTTTAAAAGAGGGGGGTAACTGTGGTGGAGCTAGTTCCCCGTTATATGAAAAGGTTCTGGGTAATGCCTCCTTGGGTGATTTTGTAGCCAATGAGAATAGGAAATCCTGCTCACTTCTATTTTGGAATGTGGCAGGATTAAGGCAGAAAATTAAAAATCCTTCCTGGGAATCTGTCATAAATGGTTGCGATATCCTGGCCCTCCAATAAACCTGGTCTATTGACCCAGTGTATATAAACGGCTATAGAAGCTTCTTTACCCCGGCCGTGGGGGGGCAATATGGGAGAGCAAAGGGAGGCCTAATTATGTTCCTCTCAAACCAACTTAAGTACTAGCAGGTTTGTTTTACGCCTAAATCTAATTTCTATCAAGTAATAACCTTAAGCACTAAGAAGAGAATTAATGTTGTTGTTATAAACTTTTATAATAATATCCCGAAAAATGAAATTCCCAGCACTTTAAAAATGCTGAGGGAGGATATTCAGTATGAAATAGATAAAAATGACAGTGAATTAATAATCTTATGGGGGGGGGGATTTTAATTGCCCACTCTGTACAAAGGGCAAACAGGGTATGTGTGGCCTAATGTTAGAGCAGGAGATCAATCTAACACATTTTGACCACTCCCTGATCGGGGACTCATTAAATGAAATATTGCTTATGTATGACCTGGGATATGCAAATGAAACAGCCCAAAAACCTACTCCCTTTGGGCCCACATTTAGGTAGAGGAGCATCAACCACTATTGACTTCATCATTTCCTCAAATAGTTATAGTCATAAGATTAATGGGATAAAGATTTTGGAGTTACCATTAAGTAACCACCAGCCCCAAATAACGAAGGTTGAAAACCCATTTTTTGAACAGCATGAAGATGTGTTCCCCTATGTACAGTCTCCGATGTGGTTCTTGGGAGACAAAATGGGTATGCTCTTAAATGGGGTAAGGTCGTCCCAGAAATGTTCCTAGGTAAACTGTTGAATGTCTGCTCGGACAGCTTCGCGATTTGCCTGGGAGAGAAGTCTAATAGTGAGCAGATAATAGAGCACTTTAATAAAATTCCTTCACAATTAAAAACAGTCTGCGGGTGGAGGTAAAGAATTGGGCTAAGGGTAATAAAAGTTGGTTTGATAATGCATGTACAAGGGCCTTGATTGATTTGAAACATGCTATTCACAGGACACCCCGAGACCCGTTAGAAATAAGAGGTTTTAGGAAAATATATAATGAGGCTTTAAAAAATAGGAAAAATGCGATAAAAAAGGAGGCCCTAGAAGCATTATGCGAAGCATCACAGTCCAAGGATGCATCCGCATTTTGGAGGGCCGTAAATACCCCTTTCCTCAATGACAATCTCAAGGCGCGCCTCGAGATAGCAATTTCGGAGGAGGACTGGGTGGAGCATTTTTCAAACCTTTACAGGTCCCAAGATGAAAGCCATATTTTAGATCCCATTACTATGGGCAATAGAGGAGATGGGGATGAAAAATTGGTGATAACCCTGGAGGAAGTTATGTTGGGTTTGAAAGCAACGAAGGGCGGCAAGGCCGCAGGGCCTGACGGGATCCCAGCAGACCTGTACAAAGCAAACATTGAGATCTGGGGCCCCATGCTGGTGCAGCTTTTTAATGCAGCTCTAGCAAGGGGTTTAAATCCGTCTTGGTTTACCTCGGTCATTGTGCTGATATACAAGAAGGGAGATAGACAAAATTGCGCTTGTTACAGACCAATCTCCCTTCTAGACTCATCTATAAAAATCCTTGGGAGAATCATCTTGGTGAGACTCCAAAGCTGGGCTGAGGAGAATGAGATCATGAGTGACCTACAGTATGGTTTTCAGAAGGGCATTGGAACTGTTGAACAATGTTTAAACTTAATGATCGTTCAACAAAAGTATACTAGGGTAAAAGGTGAACGTCTGTTCCTTACGTTTGTCGACCTTACGTCGGCGTTCGATTGTGTATCACAAGTTAAATTATGGACAATTTTGAAAGGGCTGGGTGTGGAAGATTCTATCATTTGCTTTCTGAGAGATTTATACTCAGGAGCCACAGCATAAGTACGTTACGGTAGGGGGGGGTGAATGTACCAGAAAATTTGGCGTGGGATGCGGAGTACGCCAGGGGTGCGTCCTGGCCCCATTTTTATTTCTGGTTTACATAAATGGACTTGAGCATCGTCTGCTGCAGGAGTGCAGGGATATGCCTAGGGTTGGTAAGAGATCTATCCCTGCACTCCTGTTTGCGGATTATGCTGTCCTAATGGCACGTACTCCCCTGACCCTACAAAACTTGATAATATCATTCGAGAAGTTCATGTAGAGTTTAGATTTAAAAATCAATTGTAGCAAAACCTTCTCCATGAACTGTGGCACAAGATCCGGAAAGCAGATGAAAAGAATGTTCATAAACAATGTTCCTTTGGAAAACACCTCTACTTTCCCTTATCTTGGTGTTTTGTTCCATGAATCTGGGGTTTGGACAAGTGCGGTAAAGGCCAGAACTCTTCTGTTTTTAAAAACAATTATGGCCTTGAAGAATTTTATAAAGAAGTTGGGCAAAAAACCAATACGAGAAATCTTAACTATATATAATGCCACATGTACATCGGTAGCATTGTATGGCTCGGGTCTTTGGGGGTATTTGAACGTAGAAACAATTCAAATAGCCGAAAATAAGTTTTTGAGGGATGTCCTAACAGTACCACAAAGTGTGGCGACCTATATCTGCCATACTGAACTTGGACAACCTCATATCTCAGATATAATTAAACCACAACCCATCCTTTTGTGGCACAGGGTATGGACAACAATTGAGTGTGTCATGAATCGGGCTATTTACCAGGATGTATTAAAACTGGAAAATGTGGGTAGATTTGAGTGGCTAAATTACGTAAAACGTTTTCTAATTGAAATTGGTTGCCAACAATATTATGATGACCCACTTTCAATGTGCAATATACCCAGAAAATCGTTGAAAAAAATGTCTATGGAATACCTCGAGGGAAAGAGAAGGCGAGATGAAATGAATAAAAAGACAGTTACCTCGCATCTCTTGTTATCAACTGGTGATAAAGTACAGCCATATTTAACCCTCCAGATGTCTAATTATGATCGATTTCTCTTGACCCGTTTTAGACTAAATATTGTTTTTAGACTCTTGTCCTTCCCAGAAATGAATTAATGGTTGCGAAATTTGCCTATTTGCCCTTGTGATGATTCCTCGTCCCAATCTGACACCACATTTTATTCTTTTGCAAATTTTATATTGTTCCACGTAGGAAACTCATCATCCCATTCCTCAAAGAAATGAATTTAAATAGATGTCGCCCAGCTTTTTTAGAATTACAGAGAATGGACACTGTTTTAACTGTTGCTGTAGTTTTAAGTTTTTTTAAACATGTTTTTAAACTGCGGAAAACAATTGGTGTTGTCGAAACATAATAGATTTGTCACTTTTTAAATCTCCCTGTGTAAATTGTAAATTCATGCTGCTGCTTTCATGGTTATTGTCTTTTAACCAAATAAAGTACTTTTTGAACTTTGAACTTTGAACTGCCATCTCGACCTGACAAGTTAACATACTTGTCAGGCCTAAACCTTCCTTTTAATTACACATAGGTCAACCCTAGAGTAGCCCTGAACAGCCTATGGACAGGGTGCAGTGTACTTAAAAGGTAAGACATATTCTTTTCAGTTTTCCATGTCCTGGTAGTGAAATAATCTTACAATTGTATTTCTCTGCTGCAAGGCCTAACGTTCCTATAGGTTAACATTGGAGTTGCCTTCTAACATTTTATGAGTGTAACCTCCAGTTGGGCAGGGCAGGAAAGAGCAGGGTCTTCTACCCTACAAACACATTTGTTTGAAGTTTCCCTACTTCAAAGGCTAAAGATGGTATAAATACATTACCTCTGTCACCACATTCTACCAGAAAGAAGAGTTATTATGTTGCCAGGACGTACTGTCACTTTGCTGCTTGCTTTGCTGTGTTGGCCTGCTGCTTCTTGCCTGGGAGTGAGAGTACTGGACTTGACTCTCTCCATCCTGCATCTCTAAAGTTCTCCAAGGGCTTGCCAATGCACTGGCTACTGCTTAGCAGATTGATATCAACTCATCGGCCCAAAGCACATGTCCTTGACATCAACGCATCAATGACTTTTTTGTCCAACTTCGGGAAAGATGCATCACCTTCAACAGTGATGCATCCCCTCATGTGTTCAACGCATCGTCCCGAGCTTCAACGCATCCAAAGTACTATCAGCGGGTCTGCATGACGCCTGTATCCAGCCTGTGCTCCATCACGGTCGGACGGAACGTTTGGATTTACCCCGGTCAAGAGCGACCAGATAGTCTCATTTGGAGCTATTGATTTCTAAGCACTGCATGTTTGATTTAATCTCGTAAAATTTTTATATTTATTTATGTATTTTGGATTTTTATAGTTTTGGTCTTGTTTTACTCAGATAAATATTGCCTATTAGGGTGGAGTACTTTTGCGGTGTTGTGTGTGCACAAATACTTTACTCATTGCCTCTTTAGTTTAGGCAGACTGCTCTGTGCCAAGCTATTTGAAGGTGAGTACAGGAAAACCTTTAATGTGTACTACCCTTACCCTGACTGGGGTTGTGGTTCCTGCTTGGACAGGGTGCATACCTCTGCCCATCAGAAACCCAATTTCTAACATACTAGTTGTTTCCCCAAAATGTGACAAATGCAAGTTTTGGTACCTAACTCATCAAATTCTGCACTTCTGGCTAATTACCGTTTTCATTTCACAAAGTAAATTGACAAAAAAATTTGAGATGTGTTTTCCACTGCAGTAAATTCAGAGTGCAGTAATTCCAAAGCACTGTACTACCATATGAAAATATTTCGATTGCCTGCGGGTTTGAGCTTTGTCTCAATATGTGAGATGGGCACAGTGTGAGTGTTACAAACATTTTCCCTGGTGTATTTAGGGATTTAATTGAGGATAACATGTAAGCATTTAACCCAAATGTGTGCTCCATATGGCTACTACATGTTGGAAGTTTAACATTTTAAGGTATTGGAATAATAAGCAGTGTCCTTATTAGATCGCTTTTTAAAAAGGTCACCATTATCAAGCGATTAAGAGCATACTCTTGCCATAGCAATTATCCGAGGCCACTATCCAGTCGCTGTTTCTAGTGGATTAATATGAACTTAATAATTTTAATAAAGGTGTGTCACTTTACATGACCTCACTCGACTGTTCCACATTTATTACAACATTGTACCCATAAGTTTACGAATATGTGCCTCTCATTGTGCAACTTGTGGCTACTATTCATAAAATATCTACGGAATATAACCCTATTATTAACTAGGCAAACATTTATTTTTCTATTTTGTGAAGATTCGAAATTCGCCACAAATCACCTTTTTTCATCTATTACACGCATCTGCAAATACAATTAAATTATTTTGGTGGTTCCTGGTTTTCTCCTACTCTAAGGGTAGATGCAGAGCAGGAAAATGCAACTAATTTCATGAATTTCTGTTAAGAGGTATATATTAGCTAAAAAGTGGTGAATTCGTTCCATGAACACATTGTGTACATGGGCGGATTTTGTTTTGACAAAATAATTCACCAAGCTCCTTTAGTAACACTTTTTTTGCAAAATCCATCTCATTTGAGTGAACTACCACCGAGGGACAATTCACCTACGTGGAAAAATGGCCCAGCTGCACTCGGTAATAAAAGGACCAATAATTAACATCACAAAATCTCCAGTTGCATGACTTCCCAGAACGCCCTGCCTAATTAATATTATTAAGGCAACTTGCTATTGGCGACTACCTGTGTTTGGCTGCAAACACACGAAAGGGGGCATGCAGGGAACAGCACGCAGATCACCACCACTGTGTTTGTTTTTGTAAATGGGAGATATTATAGAAAAAAACAAAATGAGTTTTCCATTCGGGAAAACTTCACGGGCAAGGGTGAAGACAGTGATCCCTTGGCCTCACCTTTTACCCTTGCGGCTACTCACATGATTCACAAGGACAATGCAAGTATAAAGAGATCTTTGCGGATTTTTTTTCAATATATAGGTAGTGAAGTGTAGTATACAACTCCATTTTGGTCAAAGTTAAAATAAGGATAGATTGAAAACTAAATTGGAATGAAAATTATGACGATTAGTCTGTGCTAAGAAATTTGATTAGGTTGTGTTTGTGCGTGAATTTTAATGATACATGTGAGTCACTTTTATACATTGTTTAATAACGCACATAATTGGATCTATTTAAAAAAAAGAAAGTACAATGTTAAATTACAGGGTGTTTAGTACCAGATAAAAGGGAGGGTCAGAAGCAAAGTGAACAATATTTATTTCTGGGAACAGAAACAGCATTCGATTTAGATGTGCATTGTTAATTTGAATGGGACTAGTTATAGGTAATGTGGAGAATGAATATTTTCTATTGTAAGAACAGTTTGGATTCTAGTAAAATGGCAGTGTTTCCAGCTTTAGAATATGTCTTGCTGGAAGACATTGTCTGCAAATTTGCCTCACCATGTTCATTTAGAGAGAGTAGTTGAGCCTGTTGCTGAGATGTCACCAAATATTAATCAGATTATACATCCGTTCAAATGGTCTCCAAATTGTGTATGAATGTGAAATGAGTGATTCCACTTTTGCAAGAACTGCAGCAATGACTTGGAAAGAGCTTCTATTTATTGTAAATATTGGTTAATTTAAGATTTCTGAATTGAAGACTGTAAATAATGCAATTTTTACTTTATGGTGAATTGAATTACGTGTCATTAAAAGGTAAGCAGCACTGACAGAGAATATGTAATTAATTGGTGAACATTGCCTAATAACGTAAAGTGCCGCTTATTCTGAGGAAGAGACAATACAAGCATGTATAGCATAATTATATGCCAGTTATACGAGTTTAAGCATGTGCTAAACAGAAGATGAGATCAAACTTTAAGGGGCTCATTATGATGTCGGTCAGTGAGCCTCTGACTGCTCGGCTCATCGGAGGCACACCGACCGACCTCGTAGGTTTAAAGTCCGACCGCCTAATTACAATGTAGACAGTCGGCATTTAAACTGACCAGTTGGACCGACTGGCATCCGATGGGCTCAAGAAGCTCGTTGGCCAGTTGGAGGCAACACATAATACCCTATGGACGGCGTTTCCGCCGTGAGGATTCTAGGGTCGCTGTCTGACAGGCTTTTCATGTCGGGCTTCCCGACATGAAAAACCTCTTTAAAAGTAACTTTGGGGGCATTCTGACATGATAAGCCTGTCAAAAAGCAACAATGGGGGCCTCTAACAGGGCCCCCATGCTCATTGGCCTCCAGTTGGGGGCTTGGGGTCCAACTATGGTGCCCCACTGTTAATCCCTGCCCTGTGTGGCAGGCACCCTGAGGCACCTGCCACACAGGGCAGGGATTAACAGAAACTCCCATTTCTCTATGGGAGCTTGTGCTGCAGCTGGTTTCTGACATCATAATTGCAGTGTCGGGGCAGCTGACCAGAGGTCGGTCGGTCCTGAGACCACAACAGTTCCTCAGACGGGCATCATAATGAGCTCATAAATGAGGTATTAGCCATAGAAAATGGGGGGTTCGCCAATTGGGTGTAAACCGCATCTGCTTGTAGAAAAGAAACATTTATTTTCTTGAGTCCCCTCACTCACCCAGGGTTGCCTGTAGGTAACATGCTTCATCATTGGGGCCCTCCCACACATCTACTGCTTGGGGCATGCTGCGACTTACGGAGTTACGTAGGAGCACTTACTTTGTGATAATATGTGTAGTGCAGTGTAGGGGGAGTGGTGTAAGTGATTTTTAAAATGTACCTAACTAGTGAGCTAATGTTTTATTCCTACTCCTAGCTGGTAAGAATAAAAAGGGGTTAATAAAAGGGAAACATAACTGTTATGTAATTACAATACCTAGTAATGTGTTGACATGTTTCGAGGTATCCCGTAAACCTCTTCTTCAGGACAACATGAGGACAAGCCCCATGTGTACCACTCCGTGCAGGACCTATAATAAAGTGAAATAGAAATTATGAATGCACACCTATTGTGTGAGCATTGGAAAAATACATACAGTTGATTCTGAACACGTAGTATTTATTTTGTGGCAATAATATGTCTCATGGTCTGTCTGGGTGGAGGGTCTGTAGTAGCCTGTGCTTCTTAACCCTCCATCATTACCACCTACTCGTTCCCAGCGTGGACCGCATCTTCGGAACAAGCAAATATTAAGTGTTCAGAATCAACAGTATGTTTGCAAAGTGTTCCATCTACCCAATTCAAACTCTAACGCCCACATCTGTATGGCATTTAGCCTATCATCCCAACATTGGAACATGAAAGCAAGATTTATTGCCTACTGCTCAAAAACAAAAAAGGCCTCTTACCTCACACTAAAGAGTTGCATCTGGTCCCTGCTAAACAATGCAAGAACCACCTGGGGTCCATTTTTAACACACTGCTTGGATGCACTAGAAGCCCAAGATATATAGGCCAGCTCACTACCCACAGGGGTGGTCACAAAAGTACTGACCAAACAAGCAAACATCTTGTTAGTGTTACATGATGCACTTGCCATGAAAAATTCCTCCCATGGTAGCTGGGCGTCAAAACTCTATGCTCATGAAACTCCACCAGACTATTGTTCATTTACCATGAAGCCATCAGTGAAACATCATTCAATGAGATTACTAAGCATGGGCGGAAAATTCGTTACGCTCACGGAATTTGCGGATTTTCTGCGATTTCGCGATCCGCGAATCACGTGAAATCGCGGCCAAATCCGCAAATTCACGAGCGGGACGAATTTTGCTCAGGAAGCCCTTACAGGTGCCCAAGTTGAAGCTAATTTCTTTGTAACCATTTAGAAAATGGTTACAAAGAAATTAACTTCAACTTGGGCACCTGCTGTAACCCTGTAAGTGCTTCCTGAGCGCGCCTCGTTACCTACTTGCAACTATTCTCTGACCCTGCTCTGACCCTCAAAGCAGGGTCAGAGAATAGTCACAAGTAGACAACGAGGCTCCGTGAACAGGAAGCACTTAAAGATAAAGCAGGTGCCCGAGTTGAAGGTCAAATTCAGTACCTCCTTAATCAGCCCCAAAAAAATCACTGGAGCTTCATTCTCCTGATCTGCTGCTCTGATCGGTCTCTGACTTTTTATGCACACAAGAGGCATGTGAACTCGCATGAAAGCTTCGCCCGTTTGACCCTGCCCACACACTAGCTTGTGCACCGTCTTCCCCCATTTACCCACTAATGTGGACAGCTCACTCAAGGGACCCCTGCGCCCTTTGGCGCGATGGCATACTAACACACACATGGTCACTGGAGCTTCTTTCTCCCGATCTGCTGCTCTGTCGGTCTCTGACTTTTTATGCACACAAAAGGCATGTGAACTCACATGGAAGCTTCGCCCATTTGACCCCGCCCACACACTAGCTTGTGCACCGTCTTCCCGCCATTTACCCACTAATGTGGACAGCTCACTCAAGGGACCCTTGCGCCCTTCGGCGCGATGGCATAGTAACACACACATGGTCACTGGAGCTTCTTTTTCCCGATCTGCTGCTCTGATCGGTCTCTGACTTTTTATGCACACAAGAGGCATGTGAACTCACATGGAAGCTTCGCCCGTTTGACCCCGCCCACACACTAGCGTGTGCACCGTATTCCCGCCATTTACCCACTAATGTGGACTGCTCACTCAAGGGACCCCTGCGCCCTTCGGCGCGATGGCATAGTAACACACACATGGTCACTGGAGACAACTCTTCTGGCACTTTGGGCAGCTGTTGTGCAGGAAAAGCACTATACATTTACTCAACGAGGTAGCACTTACTGATTAGCTAGTAGAAAGTACTCCAGTTAAGTATGGTGCATAATCGCAAAAAAATCTGCGATTTTGCGGGGAAATTCACGAATTCGCAGATTTGTTTGCGATTTCACGCGAATTCGCGAACCGCTGATTCGCAAAATTCGCCCATACTTAGAGATTACGTTTTGGCCTAATCCCCCTGATAGCGTACAAGTATGGCTAGAGGTATAAAGAAGACACGCCCTCTTAATGCTGTTTCTGCAGCAATGGGGAAGAAACCATCATTCATGTCCTATGCATTTGCAAGACCTTGGGAACCTTTTGGCTGCATCCAATCTGGCGCATCCTCAATGTGCGGACATATCAAGAGGCCCTAGATGAGTGCTTGAAGGGTGACTGAGCTCAGATGGCCACCTGTTTGGTAAAATACATGTCTGAGATCAAATCTATTTTACCTGTAGACAATTGCCATGAATTTCAGCCATGCCAGTCATGAACTTTCTTTCTTTTAATATGAACTCCTTTTTTAACGGAGAATGGAAATTGCTTTTAAGCTCTTTTGTATGAATTGCAATGCTTTTAATTAATTGTGCAATCATTTTTTTATCTCATGCACCCAGTCATAGACTAACTCAGAGTCTCGTATTCCTACTCACAGTCCCACTCAAAACTCCAACACCCACTCAGAGAGCCACTAAAAGACTCATTTACCCTCAGACAGACCAATTCATACACTCACGCATCTGTTTATAGACCCACTCTGAGAATGACGCTACCACTCAAAGATGCACTTAGACATTCATGAATCTATTCACAAATATGCAGTAGACATTTACACATTCCCAAAATATTAACACATTTCCCAGTACCAAAGAAACACAGATGAGCAAACATTTTCCAAAAAACTGTAGACTCTTCTTTAAAAAATGAGATTCCATTCAGATTATCAAGTTCATTTTACATAAATTAAACCTCTATGTGATACATTTACAAATATAAACATAGCACATGCTCCAGGTAAAGCTCCACTTGAGAAAAATGTGAAAGAAATGGGCAAATAGAAAGCAGAAAACATCCCCTCTAAAAATCCATATTGAATGAAAATCTGAAATCCTTAACAAAAGTGAATGCATTGACAATACTTTGGAGTGAAATCTGAAATTCAGTGAGTGTGGTGAATGAATTATGTAATGGCATGTTCGTGTAAGAGCGGAGAGCATGATTCTGACATTTAAATACACTAAGGGGCTGATTCCGATCTCGCTCGGAAGGGCTCCAAAAGAAATCCCAGCCGCAAAAGTACGAGCTGCATACGTGTTTCCCCACGACTCGTACAGCTGTACGAGCGAGCAAGTATGATGCGAGAAATGTGAAATTGCCGACCGGATTGTTTCCGGGTCCGATCCGCTCCGTATGTCTCATCCGTAAGCAAACCGTGCCGTGAAATGGAGGCATTTCTGACTGAGCCAGTATGATGCACGATTCGGACAGCTGGATCGGGGCAGAGCCTCCGACACGTAAACGCTCCAGATAACGGACTTCAGGGGTCCACGCTGGACCCCCCTTCACCTGTAGTTGTACGAGTCAATCACTGGGGAGCCAAGGGTCCCCCCTACACATGCATATACAGTGCGGGTGGCACAGATGCGTCCCCACTATAGGGGACGCCCTTATGCACAACGTACCTTTTTAGTCAATGGGAGCCTATGTACGCATCATACAACAGGCTCCTATTGTCTTCAATGGGGCTATTAGTGACCAGTGTCCGTCAGCGCATGTTCGCATCGCACTCGGGTGCTCGGAGCCCCGGAGCACGAGTCGGTTGAAAAAGCCCTCAGGATCCAAGTTGGACAGAACCTTCTCCCAGCAAGATCAGAATTGGCTCCTAAGTATGTAAATACACAAAA
The DNA here is from genome assembly GCF_964261635.1 of Lissotriton helveticus. Taxonomy (NCBI): domain Eukaryota; kingdom Metazoa; phylum Chordata; class Amphibia; order Caudata; family Salamandridae; genus Lissotriton; species Lissotriton helveticus. The sequence goes on from NC_136067.1 coordinate 1,575,917,447, forward strand.
ACAATAGCACCACTCATACACTCATTCATACGCACATCAATTCACTAACATACCCACCCAAATATCCATAGCAGCACCTGCCTTGCCAGTCAAAAACACACACAGGCTCTGACACAAACAGTGACAAACCAACACAGGAATTCATGCAGTCACTTTCAGACCCACTCACACACTCACACACCACCTGAGATAGCAACTGACACACTCCCTCTTCTAATCAAAGACCCACACACACACTCATGCATCCACTAATAGACCCACATGTGTGCTCACACATCTACTGTGAAACATTACATGTTACAGTTATGGAAAATATTTTAAACAAACCTTAGTTATTCATGTGGAAAAAACAAAGGTTACAAGAACGCTATAGTTGGGAAATAGAATTTTAAAAACCTTATAAATCCATTGAAAAAGCCACAGGTTACAGGGACATTATAGTTAGGAAATAGAATTTAAAAAAAACTTAGAAATTAACTGAAAAAACAAAGGTTACAGGGATGGAATAGTTAGGCTCACATTTCACTTGTCAAAATCTGTGAAATTCAGCAGTTATAGTTACCTGAGCTAACTATATCTTATGCCCCCGCAATGCACTGCTTATGACCTCATATATTATATCACTCATGATATGGCCAGTGACATCACTGAGTGCATCAGTGATGACATCTTAACTGACATCACTGATGACATCATCCAGTGAGTGAAAGTGTTTTGTAAATGTTTCTGAAACGTAAAGATATATACTTACCTACTGTAAAAGTATTATAAAAAAGTACTGTTGCTGTCGCAATCTTAGATAACAATTGGAGGGCGGGATCCTGTGTAATGTTCCCATGATATGAAAGTTGGGTTCCATTTAGACTTGTAGTTTTTCACCCTAGAAGGACATAAATTATTCTAAAAACCAAATATTTTGGGACATAGAAAGCCCACATGAGCCCAGTCTTCTCGCGGATATCCACAATTAACACATTTGACAGATAAAGTCAGAAACATCAGTTGCAAATGATGTGGGGTATTTTAGAGTGCCTATTTTGCGAAGAAAGCCACATGCTTAAAATTAGCTCCTCACACTGCCTTGTGGGTCATTCGGTTGAATCTGCCCCAGCTAAAGTCATTCCCCCCTCAGTATTTTGCGAAGTTGAGGCAAAAGTCAAAAGAGTAGTTGATTTGTGTAAGTTCAAGTATAATATTCAGCACCAGTTTCCCAGCCCTATCACTTTGTTCTCGAAATGTGCTTTACTGATGTGTTCTGTATCTGTGCTGGAATCTGGATATAGGCCCGAAGGTGGTCATGAATTTAAAGGTAGGAAAATGCAAGATAGGATGAAATATTAGCATTATTTTCTGCTACCTGGTCCCAGATTTTTATCTGCCAAGCTAATATAAATGTATATAGAGCATACCCTACCTTATCCGATTTCAATAGTGCTATATTACAGGGATAAGCCTTTAAATTCACATTCTTACAAATGCATCAAGAAATACATTAAGGGGGTCTAGTATTCTTCTGAAGTCGGATACATTTGTTCACAATTGTTTGCGGGAACCTATATGAGGAGGTATTGGGCTTCTTTGGAATTTTAAGAAATGCTGGTAGCTGAACTCCAGATTCGGCTGGCATTTTCTGTAAATAAAAATAGCTCAAAGAGGAGCTTCCTGCGGTTGCACGATTTAGCCAATCAAGAAAAGTGACTTGATAGTATTTCCATATATAGGGAAGTACCAGACCAGCATCCTCCAAAGACAGCTGAAGCATAGAATGTTTAGTGGAGAGGTTCTGTCCATGCCATAGGAAATATTACAACACTTGTTCGACCTCTGTGAAGAAAGATTATCTAACTGTGATCATTATATTTGAGAAAACAGAAACAAATAATGGAGAAGGATTGCCATTTTGACTATCGCAACCCGTCTGATGATGAACAATGGTAAGTTGTGCCAACAAGTTAACATTATATGTGCCTTACTAAGGATAGTGGTATAGTTTATTTGGAATAAAACTAGGAAATTGTGTGAGACAAAATGCCCAAGTACCTTATAGTTCAAGTTGCTGAAAAGTTCAGTTGCAGAACAATAGGAAGAATCGAGCGTGGGCAGAGATGTAGAACCACCTCAGATTTAGCCAAGTTAATCTTATAACCCCCAATATAAAAAAAGTTTGTGTTTTGCAAAATTTGCCGTATACATTCTGCAGCAGCTTCATAACTTTAGAAGGAAATCCAAACTGCAGAAGAATCACTAATAAGACACTACACGGTCGAAAGCCTTCTTAGCATCAAGCATAAATATTGCTGCTTCTATATTATTGGCTTAATAGTAATCTAGTACCCGTATAAGAAAGTTTGTATCTAATAACATGGATCTTCTTCTACATTTATAGTCAGAGTTCTGGAAACTTATGCGGAGGTACGAATTGGGCTGTTCCAGAGGTTTATCTTTCATAAGAAAACTGATGATTAGTGCCTCAGTAAATTAATTTGGAATTTTGCCCCATCCAGAAATTCATTAATTAACTCAATTAGAAAATCCACCAGCTGTGCAGCAAATATTTTGTAGAATTGGGATAGAATATATATATTTTTGCAGTTTTATATAGCGCAAACTCAACCCAAAGGTGTCTGAGCGCTTTACATGTGTACCAGTTTCATTACAGAGGGACATATTCCTTTTAAGGCATTGGGAGATTAAGTGATTTGCAAAGAATCACAGGATGTTTGGGCCTTCCGCCCGACTTGAACCTGGTTCGCCACCTTCAAGGTTGGTAGCTTAGTTGTAAAGCCACGTCCTCTCCCCTGGATGGTATGCTGTCATTGCTGCATGCTTCGTCATTGGGAAGGAGTTTGATAGCTTAGTGGATTTGCATCCACGTAATGGGAGCTATTACCCTTTTTCACAATTTGTTCTCCAAAAAAAGGAAGTTTAATAAGGTGCAAGAAGGCTTCACTTGTACTAGATAAGGGTTTACTACTGGAGGTATAAAGTTCCACATAGTGATTTAAAAACACCCTTTCTATCTGGTCTATTTCCATAATGATGCAGTTCTCCTTTGCATCTAAAATCGCTTTGCTGGTCCTCTGATTACATATCTTCTTAATCGACCACACTATGGGCCCCATTAGGACGACGGGCGGAAAACCACCCTGACCGCCATGGAGGCGGGAAACAACCACCAGCCGGGACCGTGGAGAAACCAGTGGTCAAATTAGAAACAACCACCAAAAAAAGCCAACTGCGGCGGTAGCGGGCTAACAAAAAAACCCCGACGCGGGCGGTGACGTCCAAAAAACAACCGCGGCGGTCAGAAATACAGCGGAAAAGCTACAACCCGCCGCAATCATAGCGGAGACTCCGCACGGGAAATTAGTATATCCCCGATGGTCCCGCGGTACGATTCGCTGTTTCTGACCGCCGCGGTCGCATACAGGAGTGAATGTGAGAGACAGCAGAAGAGCTGAAGCATAGCCACCGCAGCGGACGATAAATGAAAAACATGGCGGACGATGCAAAAACACCACCGCAATGCCAAATATTGCACAAACCAAAGTAGCCATGACCCCCAAATACACAAAACACAACCAAATGAAAAGGAAAAATGCCAAACATAAACATACAATTCCCAGAACAACCACCACAACCCACCTGACAGCAAAATCCCATGTGGACACACCCACACAGCTGTGTATAAAACCAGCCCCTTCACTGAGCAGAATCCTTTGCAACACTCCAGAAGAGAATGGCATCCACCAGATCTGACAGGAGTCGCAAGAGAACACAGCACACCCACCACCACCACCACCACCATCACACCAGAACCAACAAACCCCAGCACATAACACGCCTCACACATATACACCACACCCACCCCCCACACCCCTGCACCCACAAACACTTCAAACACAACACACCATGGCATCACATAAAATATCCAAAATCACAGAGAGTGAGTTGACAGTCATTGTAAATGAGATAGTCAGTGTAGAACCACAACTGTTTGGTAGCCGGTCCAACAGATACCATTAGCCACAAGGACTCAAATGTGGGAAAGGATAGCACAAAGGTTCAATGCAGTAGGGTCCACCCCGTGATCCAAGAAGGAGATCATGAAGTGATCTCAAGAGGGTTGTCAAAGAGAGAAGGAAAAAGAACTGGAAGCTGGCTAACTGGACTGGCAGTGGCCCTCCCATTCCACAGAAAACATTCACACCATGGGAGGAGAAGGAGCTTGCCATACTGCATCCTGAGAGTCTCACAGGAGTATTCGGGGGCGTGGAGGCTGGTAAGTACAAACAAATGTCAACCAACACACTGATATGTACTGTTTTACACATCCAAAAACACACAACACACTAGACAAATCACATCCATCTGCACCACACACCCACAAAAACGTGTTGCGCAGATCCAACAGACACCCACTCCCTTGTACCCTAAACGTAGCTAGCAATATAACCATGGGAGCATGAGCACAGTCAGCCTGTACTACTATTCCCACCAAACCCTCTGTCCCTCACCCCAGCAGCATGGAGCACCCCCTCCCTCCCACAAGCACTTTGAAGCCATTGCAGTACACCAAACTACCTAACAGGTAGGTAGCCATCTTCACTGGGAGGCCTGTATGTGGGTGGGAGGCCTGCACTACTACTCCCAACATGCCCCCTGCCCCACACCCCAGCAAGATGGAGCCCTCCCCCACACCACCCAGGAGCACATGGAAGCCATTGCATTGTTCACCCACACCTTACAGGTAGGTAGCAATCTTGCTTGGGAGGCCTGTATGTGGGAGGGAGGCCTTTACTCCAACTCCCACCATGCCCCCTGTCCCACACCCCAGCAATATGCAAAACTCCCTCCCTCCCACAAGCACTTTGAAGCCATTTCAGTACACCAAACAAACTTACAGGTAGGTAGCCATCTTCACTGGGAGGCCTGAATGTGGGAGGGAAGCCTGTATTCCTACTCCCACCATGCCCCCTGTCCCACACCCCAGAAGCATGGAGCACTCCCTCCCTCCCACAAGCACTATGAAGCCATTGCATTGTTCACCAAGCAAACTAACAGGTAGGTAGCCATCTTGCTTGGGAGGCATGTATGTGGGAGGGAGGCCTGCACTACTACTCCCACTACTCCCACCATTACCCCTGTCCCACACCCCAGAAGCATGGAGCACTCCCTCCCTCCCACAAGCACTTTGAAGACATTGCATTGTTCACCAAAAAAAATAACAGGTAGGTAGCCATCTTGCTTGGGAGGCCTGTATGTGGAAGGGAGGCCTGCACTACTACTCCCAACATGCCTGTTGCCCCACAAACCAGCAGCATGGAACACTACCTCCCTCCCACAAGCACCTTGAAGCCATTGCAGTACACCAAACAATCGTACAGGTAGGTAACCATCTTCAATGGGAGGCCTGGATGTGGGAGGGAGGCCTGTATTCCTACTCCCACCATGCCCCTTGCCCCACACCCCAGCAGCATGGAGCACTCTTTCCCTCCCACAAGCACTTTGAAGCCAATGCATTGTTCACCAAAGAAACAAACAGGTAGGTAACCATCTTGCTTGGGAGGCCAGTATGTGGGAGGGAGGCCTGCACTACTACTCCCACCATTCCCCCTGTCCCACACCTCAGCAAGATGGAGCCCTCCCCCCGCACTACCCAGGAGCACAAGGAAGCCATTGCATTCTTCACCATCACCTTACAGGTAGGTAGCCATCTTGCTTGGGAGGCCTGTATGTGGGAGGGAGGCATGTACTCAATCAATCAATCAATCAATGGCATTTATAGAGCGCGCTACATACCCGTAGGGTCTCAAGGCGCTGGGGGGGGGGGGTGCCGCTACTGCTCGAACAGCCAGGTCTTCAGCTTCTTCCTGAAGGAGAGGTGGTCTTGGGTCAGGCGCAGGTCGGGAGGGAGGGAGTTCCAGGTCTTGGCGGCCAGGTAGGAGAAGGACCTTCCTCCTGTTGTCACTCTTCGGATGCGGGGGACGGCGGCGAGGGCGTGGTTGGCTGATCGGAGGTGGCGTTTCGGAGCGTAGAAGTTGACTCGGCTGTTGAGGTAGCTTGGGCCTTGGTCGTGTAGGGCTTTGTGTGCGTGGGTGAGGAGGCGGAAGGTGATTCTTTTGTTGACGGGGAGCCAGTGAAGGTCTCTCAGAGGTCCGGAGATGTGGCTGGTTCGTGGGATGTCGAGGATGAGTCTGGCTGAGGCGTTCTGGATCCGCTGGAGTCTCTTCTGGAGCTTGGCGGTGGTACCGGCGTAGAGGGCGTTGCCGTAGTCCAGTCGGCTGGTGATGAGGGCCTGGGTGACGGTCTTCCTGGTCTCGGTGGGGATCCACCAGAAGATCTTCCGTAGCATGCGTAGGATGTTGAAGCATGATGAGGAGACGGCGTTGACTTGTCTGGTCATGGAGAGGGAGGAGTCCAGGATGAAGCCCAGGTTGCGTGCGTGGTCCGTCGGTTTGGGTGCGGTGCCCAGGGCGGGAGGCCACCAGGAGTCGTCCCAGGCGGAGGGTGAGGAGCCCAGGATGAGGACCTCCGTCTTGTCCGAGTTCAGTTTCAGGCGGCTGGTCGTCATCCATTCGGCTACCTCTTTCATCCCTTCGTGCAGGTTGGCTCTGGCGGCGGCGGGGTCGTTGGTCAGGGAGAGGATCAGCTGGGTGTCGTCGGCGTAGGAGATTATGCTGAGGTTGTGTTTGCGTACGATGGCCGCGAGGGGGCTCATGTAGACGTTGAAGAGGGTGGGGCTCAGAGATGATCCTTGGGGGACGCCGCAGATGACTTCGGAGGCCTCTGACTTGTACGGTGGTAGGCGGACTCTCTGTGTTCTTCCGTCGAGGAAGGAGATGATCCATTCCAGCGCCTTGTCCTGGATTCCGATGTTGCTGAGGCGCCGGACTAGGGTGCGGTGGCAGACCGTGTCGAATGCCGCGGAGAGGTCTAGGAGTATGAGGGCCGCTGTTTCTCCATTGTCCATCAGGGCTCGGATGTCATCGGTGGCGGCGATGAGGGCGGTCTCGGTGCTGTGGTTGGCTCGGAAGCCGGACTGTGAGGGGTCGAGGGATCCGTTCGTCTCGAGGAAGGCGGCCAGTTGCTTGTTGACGGTCTTCTCGATGACTTTGGCTGGGAACGGGAGGAGCGAGATGGGGCGATAATTCTTGAGGTCGGTGGGGTCCGCTGTTGGTTTCTTTAGGAGAGCGCTGAGTTTGGCGTGTTTCCAGCTCTCAGGGAAGGTGGCGGTGTCAAAGGATGTGTTGATGATGTCTCGCAGGTGGGGTGCGATGGCAGCGTCGGCCTTGTTGAAGACGTGGTGAGGGCAGGGGTCGGTCGGTGATCCGGAGTGGATGGAGTTCATCGTGCGGATGGTGTCTTCGGTGCTGATCGGGGTCCAGGCGTGGAGGTTGGTGGTGGGGGGTGGTTGTTCGGTCATGGTGTGCGTTGGTTGGTTGTTGAAGCTGTTGTGTATGTCCGTGATCTTGTTGTGGAAGTATGAAGCGAGGGAGTTGCAGAGGTCTTGCGATGGGGTGATGTCGTTGTTTCCTGCGCTGGGGTTGGAAAGCTCTTTCACGATGTTGAAGAGTTCCTTGCAGTTGTGTGCGTTGTTGTCCAGCCGGTCCTTGAATGCTGTTTTCTTGGCGGCGCGGATCAGCTGGTGGTGTTTCCGGGTGGCAAGTTTGAAGGAGGTCTTGTTGTCCGGTGTCGGTTCCCTTCTCCAGACTTTCTCGAGGGCTCGGCAGTTCTTCTTGGAGCTCTTGAGTTCATCGGTGAACCATGGGGCCTTCTTGCTGCCGGGTCTGCTAGGCGGGGTCCTCAGTGGGGCGAGTTCGTCCGCGCAGTTGCTGATCCACTTCGTGAGGTTGTCCGCGGCCTGGCTGGGGTTCGTTGAGCTGGCAGGAGGGTGCTGGCTCAGGGAGGTGGCGAGCTGGTGTGCTGTGATCTTGTTCCAGCTTCTGCGGGCGGCCTGTTGCTGGTGGTGGTGGGTCGTCGTTCTCTTGAAGGTGAAGTGGACGCAGCTGTGGTCCGTCCATTGAAGCTCAGTGGCGTGGCTGAAGTCGATGTCTGTGCTGGATGAGAAGACTGCGTCGAGTGTGTGTCCGGCGAGGTGGGTGGGGGTGGACACCAGTTGTTTGAGTCCCAGGTTGGCGAGGTTGTCGAGCAGGGTGCTGGTGTTGCGGTCGTTGTTGTTCTCTAGATGGAAGTTGAGGTCTCCCAGGAGGATGTAGTCAGCGGAGGGGAGGGCGTGCGGGCTGACGAAGTCGGCGATGTCCTCGCTGAATTGTGTGCGTGGTCCCGGAGGTCGGTAGATCAGGGTGCCTCTGAGGGTGGTGTTCGGGTTGGTGTGGATCTGGAAATGCAGGTGTTCGGCGCTGGTCAGGGTGTTGTCGGTGCTGGTCGTGAGATGGATGGTGTTCTTGTGGACGATGGCGATGCCTCCTCCCATCTGGTTGGCGTTTCGGTCCCTCCGGACGATCTTGTAGCCCTCTGGGATAGCGATGGCGATGTCGGGAGCTGAAGAGGCGTTCATCCAGGTCTCCGTGAGGAAGGCAACGTCAGGGGCTGTGGCGTCTAGGAGGTTCCAGAGTTCGATGGCGTGTCTGTGGACGGAGCGGGTGTTGAGCAGGATGCACTTGAGGTGGGTGCTGCTGGTGTTCGACTTGGCGGGTGCTGTTGCGAGGCAGGTCCGGCTGCAGGAGAACTTGCAGGCGTGGCAGCTGAAGGGTCCGTGGGTGCGTCGTGGTGTGGCTTGGTGGCACTCTGGGCGTCGGCCGGTGTTGAGTGCGCTGAGGGTGGCGGCTGAGTACGTCCTGCGGGTCGGTCGGGATCCTCGCGGTCCAGGGGTCCTGGCGCTGGGCGCGGTCCGGTCGCGGACGGGCGCGACGGGCTTACCTTTGGCGCGCCTTCGGCGCACAATCGGCGCGCCCGCTGCGCGTGACCGCTGCGCGTTCGCACGGTCGCCATTTAAGGCCAAGTGCGCGGGTGGGCGGAGCAGCTGGGAGGCGGGAGCGGGGAGGGTTACAGAAGAGAAAAAAGGGGCGGGGACAAGCGGCGGTGGCGGGAAGGGAGGGCGGAGGGCGGCGAGGTAGGCGGACAACAAGGAAGGAGAGCAAAAACACGGGCAAAATGAATTTAAGCTAAACAGGCACAACTACACGACAAAACAAGGGAAAAATGAAGTGAGACCAAGTTAAACAAAACAGGCACAAATGATTGACAAAACCAGGCAAAACAATCCCCGCAGCGGAGGCAGCCGGCAACCGGCAGACGAGGCAGCAGCGAGGCACAGGGCAGGCAGGGGGCACACGCAGCAGCTGGTGGCCGTGCGGCGCGGGGGTGTCCCACAAGTGGGTCACACTCACCTGCGTCGCACGGTCGCCATTTAAGGCCAAGTGTGCGGGTGGGCGGAGCAGCTGGGAGGCGGGAGCGGGGAGGGTTACAGAAGAGAAAAAAGGGGCGGGGACAAGCGGCGGTGGCGGGAAGGGAGGGCGGAGGGCGGCGAGGTAGGCGGACAACAAGGAAGGAGAGCAAAAACACGGGCAAAATGAATTTAAGCTAAACAGGCACAACTACACGACAAAACAAGGGAAAAATGAAGTGAGACCAAGTTAAACAAAACAGGCACAAATGATTGAAAAACCAGGCAAAACAATCCCCGCAGCGGAGGCAGCCGGCAACCGGCAGACGAGGCAGCAGCGAGGCACAGGGCAGGCAGGGGGCACACGCAGCAGCTGGTGGCCGTGCGGCGCGGGAGTGTCCCACAAGTGGGTCACACTCACCTGCGTTGCACGGTCGCCATTTAAGGCCAAGTGCGTGGGTGGGCGGAGCAGCTGGGAGGCGGGAGCGGGGAGGGTTACAGAAGAGAAAAAAGGGGCGGGGACAAGCGGCGGTGGCGGGAAGGGAGGGCGGAGGGCGGCGAGGTAGGCGGACAACAAGGAAGGAGAGCAAAAACACGGGCAAAATGAATTTAAGCTAAACAGGCACAACTACACGACAAAACAAGGGAAAAATGAAGTGAGACCAAGTTAAACAAAACAGGCACAAATGATTGACAAAACCAGGCAAAACAATCCCCGCAGCGGAGGCAGCCGGCAACCGGCAGACGAGGCAGCAGCGAGGCACAGGGCAGGCAGGGGGCACACGCAGCAGCTGGTGGCCGTGCGGCGCGGGGGTGTCCCACAAGTGGGTCACACTCACCTGCGTCGCACGGTCGCCATTTAAGGCCAAGTGCGCGGGTGGGCGGAGCAGCTGGGAGGCGGGAGCGGGGAGGGTTACAGAAGAGAAAAAAGGGGCGGGGACAAGCGGCGGTGGCGGGAAGGGAGGGCGGAGGGCGGCGAGGTAGGCGGACAACAAGGAAGGAGAGCAAAAACACGGGCAAAATGAATTTAAGCTAAACAGGCACAACTACACGACAAAACAAGGGAAAAATGAAGTGAGACCAAGTTAAACAAAACAGGCACAAATGATTGACAAAACCAGGCAAAACAATCCCCGCAGCGGAGGCAGCCGGCAACCGGCAGACGAGGCAGCAGCGAGGTACAGGGCAGGCAGGGGGCACACGCAGCAGCTGGTGGCCGTGCGGCGCGGGGGTGTCCCACAAGTGCCCAACTCCCACCCTGCCCCCTGTCCCACAACCCAGTACCATGGAGCACTCCCTCCCTCCCACAAGCACCTTGAAGCCATTGCATTGTTCTCCAAACAAACTAAAAGGTAGGTAGCCATCTTGCTTGGAAGGCCCGTATGTGGAAGGGAGGCCTGGACTACTACTCCCACCATGCCCCCTGTGCCACACCGCAGCAAGATGGAGCCCTCCCCCACACCACCCAGGAGCACATGGAAGCCATTGCATTGTTCACCCTCACCATACAAGTAGGTAGCCATCGTGCTTGGAAGGCTTGTATGTGGGAGGGAGGCCTGTACTCCAACTGTCATCATGCCCCCTCTCCCACAGCCCAGCAGCATGGAGCACTCCCTCCCCCCACAAGCACCTTGAAGCCATTGCATTGTTCACCAAACAAACTTGTAGGTAGGTAGCCATCTTGCTTGGGAGACATGTATGTGGGAGGCAGGCCTGTACTCGAACTCCCACCATGCCCCCTGTCTCAAACACACCTCAGCAGCATGGAGCACTCCCTCCCTCCCACAAGCACTTTGAATCCATTGTATTGTTCAACAAACAAAATAACAGGTAGGTAGCCATCTTGCTTGGGAGGCCTGTATGTGGGAGGGGGGCCTGTACTCTAACTCCCACCATGCCCCCTGTCCCTCATCCCAGAAGCATGGAGCACTCCCTCCCACAAGCACTTTGAAGCCATCTTGCTTGGATGCCCGTATGTGGGAGGGAGGCCTGCACTACTACTTCCACAATGACCCCTGTACCACACCCCAGCAGCATGGAGCACTCCCTCCCTCCCACAAGCACCTTAAAGCCATTGCAGTACACCAAACAAACTAGCAGGTAGGTAGCCACCTTGCTTGGGAGGCCTTATGTGGGAGGGAGGCCTACACTACTACTCCTACCATGCCCCCTGCCCCACACCCCAGCAAGGTTGAGCCCTCTCCCCACACCACTCAGGAGCACACGGGAGCCATTGCATTGTTCACCCTCACCTTACAGGCAGGTAGCCATCTTGCTTGGGAGGCCTGTATGTGGGAGGGAGGCTTGTCCTCCAACTCCCACCATGCCCCCTGTCCCACACCCCAGCAGAATGGAACACTCCCTCCCTCCCACAAGCACTTTGAAGCCATTGCATTGTTCACCAAACAAACTTACAAGTAGGTAGCCATCTTATTTGGGAGGGAGGCCTGCACTACTACTCCCAAAATGCCCCCTGTCCCACACCCCAGCAAAATGGAGCCCTCATCCCACAAAACCCAGGAGCACATGGAAGCCATTGCATTCTTCACCCTCACCTTACAGGTTATTAGCCATCATGCTTGGGGGGTCTGTATGTGGTAGGGAGTGCTGTACTCCAACTCCCACCATGCCCCCTGTCCCACGGGTCAGCAGCATGGAGCATTCCCTCCCTCCCTAAAGCACTTTGAAGCCATTGCATTGTTCACCAAAGAAAGTAACAGGTAGGTAGACATCTTGCTTGGGAGGCCTGTATGTGGGAGGGAGGCCTACACTACTACTCTCACCATGCCCCCTCTCCCACGCCCCAGGAAGATGAAGCCCACCCCCACACCACCCAGGAGCACATGGAAGCCATTGTGTTGTTCACCCTCACCTTAAAGGTAGGTAGCCATCTTGCTTGGGAGGCCTGTATGTGGGAGGGAGGCCTGTACTTCAACTCCGACTATGCCCCCTGTCCCACACCCCAGCAGCATGGAGCACTCCCTCCCTCCCACAAGCACCTTAAAGCCATTGCAGTACACCAAACAAACTTACAGGTAGGTAGCCATATTCACTGGGAGGTCTGATTGTAGGGGGAGGCCTGCACTACTACTCCTCCCATGCCCCCGTCCCACACCCCAGCAAGATAGAGCACTCCCCCCACACCACCCATGAGCACATGGAAGCCATTGCATTGTTCACCCTCATCTTACAAGTAGGTAGTCATCTTGCTTGGGAAGCCTGTATGTGGGAGGGAGACCTGTACTCTAACTCCTAACATGCCCCCTGTCCCACAGCCCAGCAGCATGAAGCAATCTCTCCTTCCCACAAGCACCTTGAAGCCATTGCAGTACACCAAACACTAGTACAGGTAGGTAGCCATCTTCACTGGGGGGCCTGAATGTGGGAGGGTGGCATGTATTCCTACTCTCACTATGCCCCCTGTTCCACACTCCAGCAGCATGGAACACTCCTTCCCACAAGGGTATACACCCGTTACAACGCATTTTTTACAACGCACTACCATTACAACGGAACTTTTACAACGCAAATACTATTACAACGCATTTATTTACAACGCATGTTTTTACAACGCAGGTACCTTTACAACGCATACCATTACAACGTAAGTATTGGTAAGTATATAATTATATTTAAAATGTTATATGTTAGGTTTTTTTAAAAGGGGTATTTTTAGGGTTCAGGGTCAGTTTTGGGTTTTTGGGTAAAGGGGTATTTTTAGGGTTCAGGGTCAGTTTTGGGTTTTTGGGTAAAGGGGTATTTTTAGGGTTCAGGGTCAGTTTTGGGTTTTTGGGTAAAGGGGTATTTTTAGGGTTCAGGGTCAGTTTTGGGTTTATGGGTAAAGGGGTATTTTTAGGGTTCAGGGTCAGTTTTGGGTTTATGGGTAAAGGGGTATTTTTAGGGTTCAGGGTCAGTTTTGGGTTTTTGGGTAAAGGGGTATTTTTAGGGTTCAGGGTCAGTTTTGGGTTTTTGGGTAAAGGGGTATTTTTAGGGTTTAGGGTCAGTTTTCAGTTTTTGGGTAAAGGGGTATTTTTTGGGTTCAGGGTCAGTTTTGGGTTTTTGGGTAAAGGGGTATTTTTAGGGTTCAGGGTCAGTTTTCAGTTTTTGGGTAAAGGGGTATTTTTAGGGTTCAGGGTCAGTTTTGGGTTTTTGGGTAAAGGGGTATTTTTAGGGTTCAGGGTCAGTTTTCAGTTTTTGGGTAAAGGGGTATTTTTAGGGTTTAGGGTCAGTTTTCAGTTTTTGGGTAAAGGGGTATTTTTTGGGTTCAGGGTCAGTTTTGGGTTTTTGGGGTACAGGGGTACAGGGTAAAAATAAAATAAAATTAAATTTAAATTAAATTAATTAAATTAAAATAAATTAAATTAAATACAATTACATTAAATTATATTAATTTTAAATAATTTACAATTAAAAAAATTATATATACTTACCAATACTTACGTTGTAATGGTATGCGTTGTAAAGGTACCTGCGTTGTAAAAAAATGCGTTGTAAATACATGCGTTGTAATAGTATTTGCGTTGTAAAAGTCTCGTTGTAACGGTATGCGTTGTAAAAGTATGCGTTTTAACGTCATACATCCCCCACAAGCACTGTGAAGCCATTCCATTGTTCACCAAACAAACTAACAGGTAGGAAGCCATCTTGCTTGGGATGCCTGTATGTGGGAGGGAGGCCCACACTACTACACCCACCATGCCCCCTGTCCCACACCCCAGAAAGATTGAGCCCTCCCCCCACATCACTCAGGAGCACATGGAAGCCAGTGCATTGTTCACCCTCACCTTACAGGTAGGTAGCCATCTTGCTTGGGAGGCCTGTGTGTGGGAGGGAGGCCTGGCCTCCAACTCCCACCATGCCCCCTATCCCACACGCCAGCAGCATGGAACACTCCCTCCCACACGCACTTTGAAGCCATTGCATTGTTCACAAAACAAACTTACAAGTAGGTAGCCATCTTGCTTGGGAGACCTGTATGTGGGAGGGAGGCCTGCACTACTACTTCCACCATGCCCACTGTCCCACACCCCAGCAAAATGGAACCCTCCCCCACACCACCCAGGAGCACATGGAAGCCATTGCATTCTTCACCCTCACCTTACAGGTAATTAGCCATCTTGCTTGGGACGCCTGTATGTGGGAGGGAGTCCTGTACTCCAACTCCCACCATGCCCCGTGTCCCATACCCCGGCAGCATGGAGCATTCCTTCCCTCCCATAAGCACTTTAAAGCCATTGCATTGTTCACCAAAGAAACTAACAGGTAGGTAGCCATCTTGCTTGGGAGGCCTGTATGTGGGAGGGAGGCCTGCACTACTACTCCCACCATGCCCCCTGTCCCACACCCCAGCAAGATGGAGCCCTCCTCCACATCACCCAGGAGCACATGGAAGCCATTGCATTGTTCACCCTCACCTTACAGGTAGGTAGCCATCTTGCTTGGGAGGCCTGTATGTGGGATGGAGGCCTGTACTCCAACACCCACTATGCCAACTGTCCCACACCCCAGCAGCATGGAGCACTTCCTCCCACAAGCACCTTGAAGCCATTGCAGCACACCAAACAAACCTACAGGTAGGTAGCCATCTTCACTGGGAGGCCTGAATATGGGAAGGAGGCCTGTATTTCTACTCCCACCATGCCCCCAGTATCACACCCCAGCAGCATAGAGCTCTCCCTCCCTCCCACAAGCACTTTGAAGCCATTGCATTGCTCACCAAACAAACTAACAGATAGGTAGCCATCTTCCCAGGGCTGGCTGTTTGTGGGTGGGAGACCTGCATCAGTACACACAGCACCAATTGCATGCGATGCAACAATACCTGACATGTAGGTGTAATTTATGTACCTCTGCATCATGTAATGAGGCACAGTATTGCACTTACAAAAAATAGTGAAGATCAGTCAATTGTGTAGTGTACAGACAGTGGATGACACACAGCTAACAGAATTCTTGCACAGTGTACAACACTGACCATTCCCCATCTAATCCACAGGTGACCAGGAACTCACTGCTGAGGACAACAACAATGACCTGCAGAGCCAGTCTCCCCCCCCGGTACATGGACTCTCAGATGTAGACTTCCAGGATTCTTTGGACGATGAGCTCCAGGCCGGCCCATCTGGTGTGCCATGGAGCAACAGGTTCCAGGCCCCCATCCTCCCAACCACCACATCTGCTGCAACAACAACTGCACAGCAGACCCCTGCAGTTACAGCCTGTGCCTCCACCGCTGCCACCACCACCACTAGTGCCACCTGCAGCACCCTCCCTGTCCCATGGGATGACCAGCCCACACCAACAACTGTGGATGGCAGGGAGAGTGTGCGTGGTGAGTCAACAGGTCCATGGCAGCAGGGTAGGTGGGAGGGCCAGGGTCATCCCCAGACCTCAGGAGGTTGTGACACCATCCCTGTACCACTTCACCAGAGTAATTGGGGCTTACGAACAGGTCCAGGGACAAAATGGCCACTCTGACTAACTATTTTGCGAGCCCATCCTGCTGATGAGGTCCATTGACACCCGCATGGGACCAATGGTGGACCTCATGGGCCAGCAAGTGGCGTTACTGAGGGACAGGCCTGCATCCCAAACAACACCTCCGCCCCCTCTGTTGTGCTGCAGGATGACAGTGCACCATCCTTCCCTGTGGCCACAGAGTGGTGAGTTCTCAGATACCGCTGGCCATGCAGGAGGTTCCCCCCTCGGCTGAGCGACCAAAGGGGCATCCAAAGAAGAGCCTGGGAGTCTCTAGAGGCAAAGCACCAGCTAAACACCAGTCACTGAGCCAGCCCTGATGGCACTGCATTGACTGTTTGGACTGTCCTTCCCCACACTGCCTGGTGAATGGCACCTGTCTGTTGGACGGGGTCACCACATCAATGTGGTGTCTACTCTTACATCTCATTTACCATGACTGTCAACTCACTGCTCCATCGCCACCTTCATGTAAATCTGCCTGCACCCCTCACGTCAACTTTGTAAATATAATACCTTACACACTTCAGTTGGTTCAGCTTTGTCTTTAGTGCAATATTTACAGTGTTCGAAATGTCCATAATGTATCCAAAAGGTGTACAGTATGTAGGCCAGGATAATTTCAAGGCACCTAGGGAGACACAAAAGTACAACAGTCACTGGTGTGAGAGTGGCATCACAGACAGGACACTACACCAACCATCTACATATGTTAACAGGCAGAAACACAATGTGCAACAAATGTCAACAAACTGAGTCCCGTATATGTTCACAGATGAAATATCACTGCCACATTTCCACAAACAGGTGACTTTACATGTGCCTGTCTGTACCATCCGGACTGTAGGGGCTACCCCTGGCAAACAGACAAAGGAGGGCACAGTAGGGGCTACCCCTGGCAAATAGGCAAAGGAGGGCACTGTTGGGGGGACACCTGGCAAACAGGCAAAGGAGGGCACTGTAGGGGGGACACCTGGCAAACAGGCAAATGAGGGCACTGTAGAGGGACACCTGGCAAACAGGGGAAGGTGGTCTAGAGACATAGCCAGACAAAGCGTTCCGCAGGATCCAGCACGTCACCAGAGGGAGTGCCAGTGTCTGCACCTGATGCGGGCCTGTTGGTGTGTGTGCCTGTTGTGTCATCACCAGTTCCCATTGACCCCAGTATAGGGAAGGCATTTTGAATTCCCAAGATGTGGAAAGGCACCCCTCATACCTCTCCAACGCTTTGCCATGCCCACTGGCCTTGCCATTCACTTCTGTTCTGGCCTTGCCTGTGCAGCTTATCACGTCTTGACTCTGCCCTTTGCCATGCCCACTGGCCTTGTCATTCACTGCTGTTCTGGGCTTGCCTGTGCAGCTTCTCGTGTCCTGACTCTGCCCTTTGCTGTGCCTACTGGCCTTGTCATTCACTGCTGTTCTGGCCTTGCCTGTGCAGCTTATCATTTCCTGACTCTGCACTTTGCCATGCCCACTGGCCCTGTTGCTCTGATGTGTTGGAGTCTCCTCTGTGCAGCCTCTCAAATACTTGCTGTGCCACCTGCCATGCCCACTGGCCCTGTTGCTCTGCGGTGTTGTACTCTCACCTGTGCCATGCCCACTGGCCCTGTTGATCTGCTGTGTTGCACTCTCCCCCGTGCAGCCTCTCATATACTTGCTGTGCCATCTGCCATGCCCACTGGCACTGTTGCTCTGCTGTGTTGGCGTCTCACCTGTGCCATGGACACTGGCCCTGTTGCTCTGCTGTGTTGTGCTCTCACCTGTGCCATGGACACTGGCCCTGTTGCTCTGCTGTGTTGTACTCTCACCTGGGCCATGGACACTGGCCATGTTGCTCTGCTGTGTTGGAGTCTCACCTGTGCCATGGACACTGACCCTGTTGCTCTGCTGTGTTGGAGTCTCCCCTGTGCAGCCTCTCATGTACTTGCTGTGCCACCTGCCACGGACATTGGCCCTGTTGCTCTGCTGTGTTGTACTCTCACTTGTGCCATGCCCAGTGGCCCTGTGCTCTGCTTTATTGTACTCTCACCTGTGCCATGCCCACTGGCCCTGATGCTCTGCTGTGTTGTACTCTCACCTGTGCCATGGACACATGTCCTGTTGCTCTGCTGTGTTGTATTCTCACCTGTGCCATGGACACTGGCCTGTTGCTCTGCTGTGTTGGAGTCTCAGCTGTGCCATGGACAATTGCCTTCCTGTTTGGAGTTTGCCTGTGCAGATTATCTTGCATATAATCAGCATGTTGTGCCTTGCTCTTGTTTACTGTTGTTCTACTGTCACATATATTACTCCTGTTGTCTGTTTTGTCAGTGTCCTTGCTGATTAAAGTTATTTTGGTGTGTGCATTTGGTTGCCTGAGACCCATACTTTATGTGTCACTTAAACATTGCCAAGCTCTTTGGCCGCATCACATTTTTAAACAGGGGTGACAGGGTCTTCAGTTCATTCAGATACTTATACTAGTGTTATCTGTGATGGCTATTTTACCTGTCATGCATTTCTCTTTTTAGTGGTTTGCTATTGTTGGCTACATTGTTCACATGTCAGGCTGGGGGACACTGCCAGCACAGGGTGTGATGCTGTGCACAGGTTTGCATGCAGGCTGGGCATTGTCATGATGTATGTGTGTTATTCCTTAATGTGTGCCCAGCTATGTATGTGTATGGTCATCTTGTGTTGGCCCTTACTCCTGGTCCCATGGCCTACATGAGATATGTGCTCTTGGGTAGTCAAGAGGTGTGCAGTGAGAAGGGTGTGACTTTGTAGGGGGTGTGGATGTGTGTGTGCCCCTGGATTGTGAAAGACACACATGTGTCACCCAGGAGTTGTGTGCCTGTTGTTTGTATTTTTCTGCCCTGTGGATATAGTTTCATGCACATGTGTGAGTTGTCTGTTGTGCACTGTGCAGTGTGTTGGTGTGTCCTTGCTGTTTCGTATGACTCATTTTTGTTGTTTTAGTCACTTATGTATGTGCAAAATGTGTGACTTGCTCATCAGTGTTGTGTTTGTTTGATCATCCATGTGTCTTGAGTGTGTTTGTGTAGACTGTGTAGCCCGTCTGCTTAACACTTCCATTGTGGTTGTGTTTCTCATGCATTGCAGGCGCATGGTGCCTTTTATCCTCCTGTATGGCATGGTGTGTGTGGTGCAATGCCATCCCCTATGTGTGCCACTTATGCCTATGCATTGTGGGTCTGCACTCCGTCTATTTGTGTATGGTAAACCCTTACATGTCTACTACTGACATGCAAGTCAGTTCACTTTGATGTCAGCTGTCCCCTTGGTGTACATGTGTGTGTGCCTCCCCATCACTTCATTTGTGACACTGTGCTTTGTGGAGCAGTTCTTGGGCCAAGAGTGATGTTCCACTCTGGACATTGCCCCAATGGTTTATGTGTGGTGTTCTTGTGCTATTAATAAGTGGGGATTGCTCATGTGCACTTCAGCTGTCTGTGCTGCCCAGTGCTCTGGTCAAGATGGTTCTGCTCTTGAATCCCAGAGTGGTGCATCTGTTCTTGTTGTGTTGGATGTATGTGTGTTGGCTGTGGTATTTCTTCACTTCCTGGGTGTGCTGTTGTGTTTGTGCTGTGTTGATTTGTGTTGTGTGTGTTGATGTTGTGTCAGTCATGTCAGTGTGTGACTGTTCTGCTTGGTGTGCACACACTGCTTGTTGTGCATACAGTGTGGTGTGTATGTGGCCTTGGCATTGCCTGATGTGCATCCCCTGATGTCCTGTAGTGTTTGTTCATTTTTGATTTCATGTGCATCTGTGGTTGGTTTCATGTGGCAGTGTAGTTCTGTGATGGTGCACTTCTTGTGTGATTTGTGGTATGTTGTGTGTGTTTTGTTCCTGAGTGATGGGGTTGTGCACTCCTGTTGTGCCTCTGCTCCCATTGCCTTTCCACAATTTGACTGACAGGGTATATCTGTTTCTGATGGGGTTCTGTATGTGTTTTTGTAGTGTTTGTGTGTTGCTTTTGGGCAGGCATCTGTTCAGGCATCCCTGTGTGTGTGTTATGTTTGTGGCTACACCCAGGGTGTGTGTTTGTTTGAGTGTGTATGTACTGGCAAGTATTGGCAGGCTTCAGTGTGTGTGGCACTGGTGTTGTGTGTTCCTTGTCAGCCACTCCTGCAGTGGCTGTCTCCCTGGTTATTTGTTGTGTGGTGCAGGGTGTGGATTGTGCTTGTTTGTTGCTGTGCTTGTTGCTTGTTGCTGTGCATGGGGGTGCACAGGATGGGTACCTGGCCTGTGACTTGATGGGGTGTGTTGATGTGTGGTTGGAGGTGTTCTGTCCCTGTGGTCTTTGTGGCCTGCCCATGCCTTGGACTGGTACAGCCTTCTGTATTGTGCGCATTGGTTGACCGCTGCAGTGACGTGACCGGGACCTGAACGTTGCTGCAAGTTTGAGGTCGATGTGTGTCCAGGATGCAGTGGGGTGACTTGGTGGCAGGTGGGTCATGTGTGGTTGCCCTTGTGGATGTGTTGCTGCCCCAAGCAGGGTGTCTCTTCTGGGTTTGGACCCTGTGTCAGTCTGTGTGTTGTATTTGTGTAGTTGCGTACCTGCGGCATCGTCCGCGGCGGCCCAGTAGATGATAGTGCTGTAGCAGGTACAGCACTGGATACACATGTAGAGCTGGGTCCACGGCAGGCGTGACCGGGTGGTGTGGACCAGGTCTCTGCTCTCGAGCTCCGCTGTCGAGTTTCCACCCTCTCTGGTTGAGCTGTGTCTCTGCTGCGGTGCATCTGCCTGTTTGGGCCATCCTAATTTGTGGAGCGGGGCGGACGTCATTCCACACGGCAGAGAGTCTCCATTGGCTCCCACCGCTGCGGTAGCGGGGGCACTTTGATGGCGGTGCGTGTCACTCCATGGCGGAGGGGATTTGACCTATGTTTTGCTATACTAATATGGCAGACATGTTTCCCCCTGCTCGCGGGCAGAAGAAGGCATTTTTCCGCCCCGCCTGCACCACGGTGGTGCCACCGCCCGCCATCCTAATGGACCCCTAAGTGTTCAACATGCTTGCTCTCCTCATAAAAGTTTTGAAAGCAAGACCTCTGATTTATTACATCGCTAGAGAAAAAATAATCTTTAAGAATCTGACTTGCCACTGCCAGTTTAGTATTTGACTTAATGGTATATACGCTGACGTCTGGTTTTTTGGCATGCTCCAGTTCTTGTTGCAGGGGCATTTTCTTCAGAGGGCAGTTCATTTTAAGATCCACAAATGGAACTGAATTATCAGAGAACAGGTTCAAAAGTATACCTGAAATTGCTCTTCTTCCACAATGTACTACTAAAAAATAATCAATATGAGACGCTGATTTGAAACGCTTAGAGAAGCAAGTAAACTCCCGCTTCATAGGATGGTCAGCTTTCCAAGGACGAGATTTCGGAATAGATTGGCCAGGACCTGTGCTGATTTCAGCTTATTCTGGTGTTTATTTTTTAGCATGAACAGTCACAATTAACCTGCTCGATGAGGTCAAAATCCTTCCCAATTAGTACTAGTCCTGTAAGTGGTCCCAAAATATTCTTAAACTCTTCTAGTGGAGCCACCTCATCTCCGACAGACCCATAAAAGCTAACTTTATGCATAGCTAGATTATGGGCCTTTAGACTTACCAAAACCCACCTAGCATTAGGGTCATGTATCACCTGCGTCACTTAGCTGACAAACCTTCTTAGCTAAAAAGATGGCATCTCGCCTAACCTCCATATTTGCCAATGCAAAAAATTACTGTGGTAAAAATTCGGGCACAGGGGGCAGCTTAGCTGACTCTTTCAGGTGCGTATCTTGGAGCACGATTATGTGGACACCTGATGATTTAATTCACTATTGAATGGATCTGAATTTGCTCTGATTGCTGATGCCATTAGGGTTACATGGAGCAACTCTAATACCTTCCATTTTAAGATTTTTGAGTAATTATACTAGCCATTTCCCCTTTGACTACCTTCCTACCAAGCCCATCCTAAGGGCAGCTCGGGCCCAACTAAAATGCACCATATCGCCCTGATGCATATTCAACAAAAAAGTGAGTTGTGATTCTGTGCAGTTGTAATACTGATTATCTTTTTCTGTTAGTGCTCCCCACAACCTTCCCTTGCCCCCAAGGGACCACTTCCCCACTAAAACTTCCCTTGTCCCTGGAGCCCTCCCCGCCTGGGGCTCATATGAGTGTTCTTCGCTTTTCCTCCCTCCGTTCAACCCTTCCTCCCCTCATGCCTCCCTCCTCCCTCCCCTCCCAGTGTTATAGCCTTTTGAAGTGGCACCTAAAGGCTGTTTGGGGTTGCCGACAGCATTGCATGAAATATCTGACCACTGATCAAGAACATTATCAACAACAACTCTACATTCTTACAAAATGGCCAACAAGGTGAACCAAATGTTATTAATTTCCACAACTGGAAGTTTAAAAAAGGCTTACCTAACAGACCTGCTCCTCTCAACCCTCCCACCTGCTGCTGTGATTGTAGGAAGTCCTGTGCTTGATCCACAGATTGGAAGATATGTGCCCACCCTTTATATAGAAATTTTGCTTTGATTGCTGAATGATGCCAGCTGGGGCACTAAGATTCTGGAAACAGTTACTCATGCCTTTAAATTCTCTGTATCGTAGTGTTGAAAATACACATATTGGAAAATGCCTTGAAAGAAAATTTCTCAGATGTTTGAATATGTTTTATCTAGCCAGGATACAGTCCTTGATTTTTGAAATCTCCAAAATTCACCACTATTGTCAGAAGATATTTTACAGTAGAAGGCGGAACCGCAGGGGTGCATTGGATGCACATGATTTTTAGGTCTTTTTTTGTGCAGCGGCCTCATGCTATACTTGTTTGATAATATGGTCCTTTACCAAGGCAGCAAATGAGCGGTCATTCTTGTGCCATACAGTATTCCTGTATATCTTGGATTGGAACGTTGCAACCTGCTCTATGCATCATCAACCTTTATCTAAAGCTCTGTTAGTTTGGCTTTCAATTTATCCACCTGAGCCTGTTAACATGGCTTGGCATCGGAGGTGCACAGCAGCGGTGATTCAGGATGGTCGCTCCGTGAATCGGCTGCGGGTTTCTCCTCAAAGGGACTTTTTTTCAGCTTGGAGTGGGCGGAGAATAATGAATTTCTCTGGCGGTAGCTGTCCTGCGTGCTGAGGCAGATATTTTTAGATCTTTTTGTCCTTTTTCACCACTTTTTTGCTCAAATACCATCTACCTCCGTCGGCCTCTGATGCGGCCACCATTTTGTTGTCCTTGATTATCGTCTCTTTGCCTCTTCAGCTTCTACGTCGTGGAGTTACTAAAAATGTTTGTTTATCCTTAACCTCTGTCTTTTTTGGAGGACATAATTTCAAAATGATGCTCTGTTAATTTTTTAACGGGAACTGCATTTATGTCTTTTCTCTCTACCGCGTCATTAAGGAATTTCAGCATACTTCAGTCATGCTAGGGAAACATCCTTTACAACGCAACTTTTACCACGCAGTGCCTTTACGATGCAACTTTTACAACGCAAACCATTACAACGCATTGCGCTGGGGGGCGCTCTAGGATAGGGAATAAGTTTAATTTACTATCCAACACCTTACCTAGTGTCCACGGGGACTGGAGTTGGAATAGTAAATGAAACTATTCACTATCCAGCACCCCAAAGCACTATGCGTTGTAAAGGTTTGCGTTGTAAAAACCGCGTTGTAAAGGCATGCGTGGTAAAAGAAGCATGCGTTGTAATGTCATACAACCATCATTCTATTCACACAGTTTGTTTGCACTCCTTCTTACCGGCTGGCATTGATTATTCCCTTGTGCTTGTTTGGGTTCTGTTGTGGTTTACACTGTGCCACGCCATGGACTCTCCACACTCAAGCAAGCCCCATGGGGCTAATGGATCCACCATTGGAGGTCACAAAAATTCTGCTGTTAATACCAACAAGCCTGCCACAAAAGACCCTTCCTCCCCATCAAAATCATCTCTTCCTCTGACGTTAGAGAATAATATGGAAGAATTGCACCACATCAGACCCTTCATGACGGAAACTACAGCTTCACTTCAAAGAATTGAAGATAAATGGTCCGGCCTTGAATTAAGACTTTCAGACGTGGAACAAAAATAAGTGATGCGCAGGATGTTATTGCCAGAGTCTATATCTTATAAACTACAAGGAGCCTCAGGGGGAAAGAAAGAGGGTTTATAGAGGCCGCCCCCCCTCAATACATCTTAAACAACCAGTGGCCTGCCCTTACACACTATGGGGTCAAAGACCCACTTGTTTGTATGTTTATCAGTTAGGCAGAGGGTGTGGTACAGCCTTCTACCTACATGTGCTACATAAAGTCACCATTTTACAAATAAAAGGATAACAACTCTAAAACAAGCAATGTGTGTGTGTGAACCCAGTGTGCTAACCCCACACCTCACTAAACCTTTCTCCAAGGAAAAAAGGGGGAGGGAAGTTGGCAGAGCCTCACGGGAGCAACACCCGGAGGAGGGTATAACAGGCTGGTACTCGCCTGTACCCTCACGTTCTCATCATCAGCATCTGCCAACTGGTAAAAGAACGGGGATATAAACTGGGCAGAGAAAAGAAAAATCCTGTGTGTGTTCTATGTGTTAGTGACCCATTGTGGTATGCCAAAACTCCTGTGCTCAAGATCTGGTCCCACCACCATTACAAAGAGCTGAGCTACACTGGCAATTCCAACTTTATTCCGTGCTGTGTGCTCGCTCTAATTAAAAACAACCAACATGTTTCATCGTCGAGTTTCCTTTACCGACGATTTCGTCAGGGTTTTGGGTCAGCATGAATACTGCACGTCTAGATTCTCCCTTTATTGTACCTGTGGTTGCACGGGGATAAAATCACACACATACACATTTACTCACTGTGTCTCGCTGGTGAATCAACATGGCATCTGTACGCATGGTTTGCATATATTATTCATACATTACCAGGTGGCCTTATGGAATTTAGCCTATCAGGCTCCCGTAGAAGAATCTGGGATGGTTGGACTCTTTAAGTTACAATAGGCTCCATGCACCGCCCTTCGGTCGGTATCTATAGAAATGAAAGAGCGTAGTAAGTTTGACGTTTACATACCCCCCTCAGTCTCCATGCTCATATGCTGCTACAGCGACTGTGCTCATATCCTGCTTTGTTGTAGGCATGTGTATATCTGTGCCCGACTCCTATGGCCCAACCGGTATTGTCAATTATAAAGTACCTGTAGCTGGTTTACAACATTGTTAATGATAGGGAATATGTGCCATGATATGTTAAAGTATATCAAGAGAGCAACGCCCCATCGTGCAGTGTGACGCATGTTACAATGGAGCTACCCCACCATCTAGGTCACCTCTCTACCTCCGTGTAAATATTATGAGTCCCAAAGCCGAATCCAAAGCCCTGGTTTAAAAGATGATCTCCTTGCCGATAATACGTGCCCAAAGCCCTGGTTTAAAAGATGATCACCTTACCGGTATTACGTGCAAGAATGGCCTCCGCTCACCCTCCGATGCCGAGAGTCGCACCGGTGTGTGTATTTTGAGAACGGAGACCCGGTCACGTGATCCCGGCGTCAGTGGTCACGCCCATCATACCCATTAGACGTGGTTGACGGACAATGATGCCGACTTTCCACGTGGCGGCCATCTGGAAATGGGGTGATGCTAGAGAAAAGCATTCACTTTGTATCTTTAGTTAACCCGTTTGGAATAGCAGCACAGTTTGTTTTATAGTGCCAATCGTGCTTTAATTTCTAGGATTCAGAACATAATTGGATCTGCATATGTCATTCAGTCAAGTTCTACAATTGTCCAATTCACAATACCACTCTCCTGTCTCCTTCTATATTGGTATCACGTCTTAGGGAGATAGGTGTCGGGGGCCCTACCCTGAGTATTCTTGCCTCCTTTCTCAACGAAAAGGAACAGAGAGTGAAACTCTGTCAGTTTCTTTCTGCCCCTAAACCCTTGCACTGTGGGGTCCCTCAGGGCTCTTCATTGAGCCCTACACTTCTTAACATCTATGTGGCCCCCCTTGCAAGGGTAGTGAGATCATTTGGGTTGGAGGTGCTGTCCTACGCAGATGATACCCAAATATTGGTCTCTCTAACTCACTCAGTGAAGGACTCCGCCCAGATTTTCAGGAGTTGTATCGAGGCTGTTTCTCAGTGGATGGTTCAGAACTTCTTGAAATTGAACGAAGAGAAAGCTGAGGTATTAATCCTTGGGGGTAATCAGGAAATGTGGTCGAGGGATAGGTGGCCGCCCTCACTTGGCAAATGCCCCCGCCCAGGCCAGTTTGGTAAGAACATCGTGGTGTTAATGGACACTGCCCTTTCCTTTGACCGTCAGGTAAACAGGACCGTTTGCACCTGCTGTGGGATCATCAGGATCCTTAGAAAGATTTCCCATTATCTTTCCCCAGATGCTCGGAAACAGGCCACGCTAGCATTAGTCTCTTCCAGACTGGACTACTGTAATGCCCTTTACTTGGGCATTAACAAGAGTCTTATTCATCATCTTCAAATGGTCCAAAATGCTGCGGCGAGGATGGTATTGAACCTCCCCAGACTTGCCTCAGCCTCGCGGGCACGTAAGAACTTACACTGGCTTCCGATGCACTGTAGGATCACCTTTAAAATTCTATGTTTGTCCCATGAAGCCTTCTATGGCACTGGCTTGGAGGGTATCAAGTCACTTGTTCATCTTTATACCCCCAGTAGATCTCTTCGCTATTCTAACAAAAATGATCTTGCGGTTCCCAGGTTTGCCAAGGCAAAATGGGGTGGTAGAGCGTTTTCCACTGTGCGCCCAGATTGTGAAATTCTCTCCCTCCAGAGCTAGCAGGGCAGCCCTTTCTCTCTCTGTTCCGTAAGGCCTTAAAAACCTGGCTTTTTTCTGAGGCATATTTGTAAAGCTGCCCCCTCTGATTTGTGTGTTGGATGACCCGCTCTAGCGCCTTGATGCCCTTGGGCTAAGTTGCGCTTTACAAGACCTCAGCTTGAGAGCAGATGCTTCCCCTGCTGATACCCTTTGCTGATACCCATTGAAAAGATTGTTTCAAAATACTTGACCGAATTTGCACATTTTTTAGAAATACCTGCTGCGAGTTTTAAATTATTCTTCTGTGTTCACTTGTATACTTGTGCTGTGCTGGGAATTGAATTGGAGGGGGGTGCTGACGGCTATTACCGGGGAATCGAACCGTGGTCAAACAGCTCGAGGCGGCACGGCTAAGACGCCATTTTTCCTCCTGCGGGGAGGTCTAGTCGCTCTGTAGGGGATAAAGAGGGACTCTGCGCCAGCGTGCTCGACCCTAGCTTGAGAGCAGATGCTTCCCCAGCTGATACCCTTTGCTGATACCCATTGTAAAGAGGGACGCTGCGCTAGCGCGCAGCGGACGGTGCTTGTCGCCGGAGATGCTGCTCGTACATTAGGAGATCACCAGGGTAAGTCCTTACCGCGGCTTAGATATAGCAGAGACAGCTTATTGAAGATTGAGAACCGGAGTGAATGTCGGCCTTGTATGAAGCTACCGGTTGACGGTGAGCATTTGAGATGTGACATCTGTAACTGGAAGGCGGTTTGATCTGGGAGAGAAGGAATGGCCTCAGGGAAACAGGACGGTACCCCCAGTTCATTAACTTCCCTGTCGCACTTTGGGAGGAAAGGCTTATGGTTATGCTTATTAATGCCAGATCGGTAAAGAAACACGAATCCCACATTTTTGATGTTCTTACTGAGGCCAAGCCGGACGTCTTGT
This sequence comes from Lissotriton helveticus, assembly GCF_964261635.1. Classification (NCBI taxonomy): domain Eukaryota; kingdom Metazoa; phylum Chordata; class Amphibia; order Caudata; family Salamandridae; genus Lissotriton; species Lissotriton helveticus. The sequence goes on from NC_136067.1 coordinate 1,575,945,043, forward strand.
TTATTACAGAGACTTGGCTCCATGAGGGCTCTAACCCCACTATAGCTAATGCCATACCCTCAAAGTATAGGATAATCAGGAATGACAGATTGGTCAATAGAGGGGGTGGCGTTGCAATTATATTCAAAAACTCTCTCTCTTGCTCATCGATTCCAATTTCGGGACTCGAGAGTGCTGAAGGCTTGGGCTTTCTTCTATCCATCTCTGCCCATCAGTCAGTTGCTGGGGTCCTGATTTATAGACCTCCTGGACCAGCAGGGCACTTTTTAGAGTCTTTTGAGCATGTTATAGAACCTATTCCCATGAGATTCAGCCAATGTCTGGTACTTGGAGATTTTATTCTCCATTTTGAGCAAACTGATGCCCCAGAACCGAAGGAGCTATGTGAATGCTTAGAAATTTTTAATATGGGAGCGTATGTAACATCCCCCACTCATGAAAAGGGGCATACACTGGATGAGATCTTCTCCACATGTCATGTTATTCTTGACGGACCCCTACCATTACATGGACGGACCACTGTGTGCTAACGTTTTATTTGGAGAAAGTTTCCCCTAGGACACTAGGCAAGGTCGGGGGAAAAATTAAGGAATCCAGGTCTTTTAATCTGTTACACCTGAGGCTTTGACTACAATATTGAACTCCCATCCGATTCCTGGGGATGGGTCTCTGGACGACATTACATCCAGTCTAGAGGAATGGCTGCAGAACTGGGCATTGTATCTGGCCCCCCCTAGGGTATGGAGAACTCCCTGAGATAACGTCTCCACCCCCTGGTTCACAGAAGCCCTGAAGAAAAGCAAGAGTGCCTGTAAATGTTTGGAACGTCTTTGGAGGAAAAGCTTTGATTCCAACAGCAAACAGACATACAAATTTGCACTTAAAGTCCATTATCCTAAGGTTCGTGAGGAGAAAAAAAGGTACCTGGCCACAAGAATTGATTTAGCCAGCAATAGGAGTAGAGAGCTTTTTAAGATAGTGAAAGACTTTGTTTCACCCTCAGCGATCCACAGATCTTTTGTTCCAACCCTTGAATGGGCTATTCAGATTGCGGATTTTTTTATAATAAGATTAAGGCAATCCAAGAGACCTTTTTTCTTGCCGGTCGATCAGAATCAAAATTGTTTGTTTCAGAAGAAAGATCTTAGGGAAGATATATCCTGTTATGACCTTGGATACCTCACTGGCTATTATGAAGACATTAAAATCTTGATCCCCTATAGATCCTTGTCCAGCTAAGATAATAGCTGGTGTTGCGGAAGTGTTAAACCCCGCAGTGAATAAAGCCCTGAACCTTTCTCTGTCTAGCGGTCAGGTCCCGGCTAGATGGAAAGTGGGTAAAATTATCCCCCTTCTGAAGAAGCCGTCTGCAGATCCTCTGGTGGCCACTAATTACAGGCCCATTACGTTGTTATCTTTCTTCGCAAAAACTTTGGAGAAGCATGTAAATAAGGTAATCACTAAGTTTATTGAGGACACCAATGTCCTGCACCCCAGTCAATCGGGTTTTAGGGCGGACTATAGCACGGAGACCGCCTTGCTGGAGGTCTCAGAAAATATCAAAGGTATGCTAGACCGAGGGGGTAAGGCAGTTTTGATACTGCTGGACCTCTCGGCAGCTTTTGTTACTGTGCCCCATGGGCGACTCCTCCAGAGATTGGAGGATTGCTGGATTGGGAGCACAGCTTTAAGGTGGTTTTCTTCCTTCTTGAAGGACCGTCAGCAGGCGGTTTGGACACCACCCTTTACAGTGGACATCCTGGCACTAAGCGTGGGAGTGCCCCGGGGCTCAGTGCTGAGCCCTACCCTTTTTAACATTTATATGCCCCCTTTGGCGGTGCTGGCTGAGCGCTTAGGGGCCAAAGTACTCACATATGCCGATAATTCACAACTGCTGTTCACTCATGAAAAAGAGGCACCCTTTGATGAAAACCAAATACATACGTGTTTAAAGGCTGTGTTTAATTGGTTCCTGGAAAACCAGTTATCTTGCAATTCTGATAAAATGGAAATTATCTTTTTTGGTCATACCCCAGCAGATGAATGGCGAAATTGGTGGCCATCGAATCAACCGGCGCCTGTTTCCCCGGTCACGACAGTGACAAATTTGGGAGTGATGATGGACTCCGATCTCTCCATGAAGACACAGGTGCAGTCAGTGGCTGGAACCTGTTTTAGGATGTTAAAAATGATGAGGAATTTTTTAGTTTTGCTACCAGTGGCCTATAGAACGACAGTGGTCCAGGTCTTGATATTGTCTAGGCTGGATTATGCGAATGTACTTTATTTGGGCATTCCCGAGTACTCATTAAACCGTCTTCAGATTGTCCAGAATTCTGCTGCCAGAGCAGTCTCTATGGTGGGACCCAGAACCCACATGACAAACCTTCTGAAATTACACCACTGGTTATCAGTTAGAAACAGAGTGGTCTCTAAGGCACTTGTGTTGGCCTTTAAGGCGCTGATTAACAGTGGAGCCCAGTACATCAGGAAAAGAATTGCGCCCTATTACCCTGCCAGGACTTTGAGATCATCTACCCAACATTTGTTGTGGGTGCCTAAATTCAGCCTGACCAGGAGGGGCGGTCGCTCCTTCCAGGTGGTTGTGAACAGAATATGGAATAAGCTCCCACTGTCTTTAAGGCAAGAAGGAGACCTTCTGTGCTTCCGCCGCCAGCTGAAAACTTGGCTTTTCCAGCACCAATTTAGAGGGAGTATTAGGCAGAGGAAACGCTGGGCTCTCTCTCTGGGGTCTCTTGCTTAACTGATGTTGCACCGGGACACTCCTTGGAGTAGCCGTGCGCTTGTATAAATACCCTATAACATTAACATTAGCATTAACATTAACATTCATTCATTCATTCATTCATCGCGTATTTTCTACTGTACTCTGATGTTATGGCAATTCTCAATGCTGCTAAACAGCACAAACAGATGCTATGGTCCAGCCACAAAATATTTTTCAGTCAGGTTGTTTCAAAGCAAACTGCCAACCGACGGAAGGAATTCTTAGATCTTAGGCCAACATTGATATCCATGAATGCCCACTATGGTCTTATCCATCCATGCTTCTTTAAAGCGACTTATAAAGACAGAACTGTCACTTTTGAAGACCTCGCTGAACTTCGGAAATTCATCCATGTACACAAAGGAGAAGCTATGGAATTGAGCAAACCTTAACTGTTGTCTTGTTTGTTCTCTCCCCTGATTCTTAGGTTTACCCTGTGCAGTTTCATTGCTGATGGTCATACCCACGTTTTCCTTATGTCTGTCATGTATGACTCACTCCACTGCATTGTTCCCCTGATGTTTAGTGAGTTCCCTTCCTTTTGGATGAGGACATTTATACATAGTATGTATTGCCTGCATAAAATCCGGTCCAAACCCCATCCTATGCATTATAGCCCATAAAAAGGCCCATGTAACACGATCAAATGCTTTTTCAGCATCTAGGAAGATAATTCCAATAATCTTTTGTAGCGTAGTTGCAAAATCTATAGCAGATAAAACCCTAAGGAGGTGATTGACCGTGCTTCTGCCAGGAAGAAATACATGTTGCTGCCGAGATACGAGTGAAGGGACAACTTGCAAGAGCAGAGTTGCCAAGATTTTAGAATATATTTTAGCGTCGGCATTAATTAAAGATATAAGCCTATATGACCCAGGAGAGCTAGGGAGCTTGTCCTTTTTTTTTTTTTAAACTACTATATTAGCATCGTCCCAGGAGGCCGGAGGGTTTCTGCCTTGAGCAGTTGTAAAAGTAATAAGCATGTCCTCTTTAATAATTTCAAATAATAAACGATAAACCTCCAAACGGAGTTTATCGGGACCAGATGCTTTCCCAAGTGCCAGCTCATCTATTGCTGACTGTAGCTCCAACATAGAGATTGGAGCCTCCAGTCTCTCTCTCTCGGAAGGTCCAAGTTTGCAAAAATCAAAATCGTTACAATTAGTTCCTCAACAACAGGATCTTGAGTATAAAGTTCTTGATAATACCTGCAAAAAACTTCCATAATTTCCTCCATAGTTTCCATCATATCCCCTCTAGCATTTTCTAACAATTCGATGCGCCGTGCCGCCTGTCTACCCCGCATTCTCTGAGCCAAGCATCTGCCCGTTGCTTCCCCATATTCATATATTTCAGTTTTATAAACCTGGTATTGGGAAGCAATATCCTGGCTCCATATCGCATTGATCCTGGCCTTACAGCTAGCAACCTTAGTTTGTGCTATAAGAGAATAAATGTTGGAACGGATTATGGCAGTAAGCTCACATTCTGCCTTTCTAAGTTCCTCAATCAATCCGTTTATCAAAGCTTTTTGGTTTTTTTGTTTGGCCCATCCATAGCTACATATTTCCCCCCGAAGTCCCGCTTTAAGCGAGTCCCAAATCATAGGTTGAGAAGCAGTGCCACGGTTAAAATCTAAAAACTGCTTGGCCCATACCTTAATATGATTTATAAATTGCTCATCACAGACTAGTTTTTTACTAAAGGTGAATGCGTGTGCTTCACGCTTCATTTTGCAGCATGTCAAGTCTAATACCACTGGGCTGTGATCAGAAGTGATTTGCGGCATTACTTGCATATTTGCACCTACAGTAAGAAATCGGGGAAGAAATATATAGTCTAATCTTACCAGTTTAGAGTTTTTGAGAAGAAAAAAAAGTATGCCCCGGATTCCCAGGTTGCAGCGTTGCCCACACATCAACCAATCCATGTTGTAATATTAGCTGACTTAAAGCCCTAAATACCTTCGGCTTGCGACCTTTGTAGTTCTTAAAAGAAGGTGTTCCAAGTTTGGGTATCGCCATGTACATTGAAATCCCCAAGTATTATCAGAGGGGTTGCCCACTGTGACAGTTCTATATTTAAAAACTCAAACATTTCAGCCTCGTCAAAATTAGAACCGTATACTGTGCATATTGTAATCTTAGGATGTCTCAATTATACACTCAGTGATCGCCCACCATCCAAAGTTATCCACCCGCATCCTACTCGTTCCTACAACCCCCTGGCTACCCAATATCGCAACACCTCTATTCATAGTAGTTTGTTTTGAGACTGCAAGCAGCGCGAACCCCATCCAGGATAGATTTTTATAATTAGACCATGGAATATGGGTTTCCTGCAAACAAAGAGCATCAGGGTTGATAAGACGCAACAGAATAATCACCCGTTTTCTTTTTATAACATTAATAAGACCGCAGACATTAAAGGAGCAGATGCGTAAACAACTGGCCGCCATCAAAACTTATAGATTGCATGTCATTAATTATTATTGATAACCAAGAAACTATATCTAATCCACAATACTCAAAAAAACTGTTATGAACCAACATTTTGTCTTTACCCCAACCCCATTCCCCCACCACCCCCCTGACCCCTAGTGCACCCTACCCCACCCACACACCAATGAACCAAAGCCCTCCAACCCCCAGAGTGACCCCCCCATAACTAAGGCAATAGGGTAGTACACTCTTGTGATGTTCGGTGAGTGGCTCCCCTTAAGACTTGGCTAAGATCCATAATCATTTTCTTTACCAAATGAAAAAAAACATCAAAAAGGAAGAAATTATAATTGAATGAGAACTGAACCAAACAGTCAAGCCAAAGTGAATAAATAGTCTTTTGCTTCGACCTCAGATGTAAAAAATGGGTCTGGCCCTTATGAATAGTTTTTAAAGTTGCTGGCTGTAGTAGAAATACTTGTGAACCCTTGGCTTGAAATGGAACAATTAATTGTCGAAACATCCAGCGTTTCTCAATGGTAGAATGACAAAAATCTGGCCGCACAAAAAACTGTATCCCTTTGCCAGTTCTCTTCCTGTCGGGTCTGGCCTTATCATAAAGTACCTGTCTTGCCAAAAAATTATTTAATGAAATCATAATTGCCCGTGGTTGCTGTGATCCTACTTGTGTACTTCTTGCTGGTCGCAGTCGAAAAGGAAATCTATGAGCCCTTTGAATCTCGCATGTCCAATTCCATTCTGTCACCTCGGGGGATGCTTCCTCAAAAAGTTCTACCACAAATTTCCGTATATCCTGCCCCTCTAGACCCTCCGGGACTCCTAATGTTCGTAAGTTGTTCCGGCGGAGGCGATTTTCCAACTCGTCGATCTTATCCTGGACATCATTTCTATGTGCTTTTATGTCTACTACATCCGCCTTTTGAGACACCATCTGGTCTTCCAGAGATGATATCCTGGCCTCCGCTTCTACCATACGATCAGTAAAATCATTACATGTCTTTGCGAGGCGTCGAACAGTGTTTTGCAGTTTCTTACATGCTGTATGAGTCGTGAGATGTTCAGCTCGGGCCTCCAGCCTATTGTCATTAATAGACCTGTAGATCTCCTCCAGTAATATGGGGGCAGATGCTTGGCTAGGTACTGCAGTTACCACCCCACCATCTGCTTGCTCAGAAAGATCTAACCTCTCCAGTAGCTGTGTTCCCACAGATAAATCCCAATCAGGCACTTCGGTAGTAGTAGCCGATCCAGCACTACCTCCTCTATCATTCTTCTTTCATATAGTAGACGCCTGTGTGGAAGTGCTTACAGAAGAAATATTCTGGTATTGTCTACCATCCATGTTGGGGGTATTTAAAGTATTGTCTCTACCATCGTACACCGGAAGTGAAAATTTATCTTCCAAATCTGACCCTTCAGACTGTTCTGACTAAGCATGAGCGCAAAATCCGCTCCGATCGCGGATTTTGCGGATTTTCGGCAAATCCGCGATCCGCGAACTCTCGCGGATTTGCCGAAAATCCGCAATCCGCGATCGGAGCGGATTTTGCGGTCAAAAGTTCAAGCGCGCCTAATTAACGATGGCGCCGGCAAGCTGCCAGCGCCCATCCTGCAATAGTTACTTAATTAGCTTCAACAGGAAGCTCTAACAGATAAGATACAGCAGGGGCTCGAGCGCCTGCTTTATTTTAGCAGTTGGAGCTTCCTGTTGAAGCTAATTAAGTAACTTTTGCAGGATGGCGCTGGCAGCTTGCCGGCGCCATCGTAAATTATTTCAACAGTGGTGTCTTCTTGAATAAATATGAAGGGCAGGGTTCATTCGGGCACGACGGTCCTGGCACAAAAAAATAAACCTCAACAGGAAACACTTGCAAATATCAATAAAGCATGTGCCCTAGTTGAAGCTTAAATTCAGTGACTCATTCATCAGCCCAAAAATTAATCTGCTGCTCTGATCGGTCTCTGACCTTTTATACACACAAGAGGCATGCTCGCATGGACGCCCCGTCCGTTTGGCCCCGCCCACACACTCGAGGTGTGCACCGTCTTCCCGCCATTTACCCACTATGATGGACATTTCACTCAAGGGACCCCTGCGCACTTCGGCGCGATTGCATAGTGACACACACTTGGTCGCTGGAACTAGTTGAAGCGCAAATGCAGTGACTCATTCAGCATACGAGCGCAACCCCCGTGCTGTTCCTGTGACCAGGGGCTTCTGTCTCTTAATCTGCTGCTCTGATCGGTCTCTGACCTTTTAGACACACAAGAGGCATGTGCGCTCGCGTGGAAGCCCCGTCCGTTTGGCCCCGCCCACACGCTCGAGGAAGCCCCGCCCCCAAATCCGCAAATCCGCTGAATCCGCGGATTTTGCGGATCCACGATCCGTGAATCCGCTGAATCCGCGAATCGTGGATCCGCAAAATCCGCCCATGCTTAGTTCTGACAATGAATAAAATTCCCCATCCTTACTACTTAGCGGCACCTGTGTTTCTCCCTCACTTCCAGCCCCTTCTTCGTCCTCCTTAGCACTCAGTTCATCGCCGCCTTCATCAATCTCAGCCGAGATATAAGGTATCACTGGAGGTATCGTTACCTGAGATGGAGAATCTTGCTCCATATTTTCGCCATTACCAGTAGTCATTTCCTCTAGATTAAGATTAGAATTAGGATTAGAACTGGAATTAGGGTTAGGAACAACAATACCAATACCAGCTTTTTTTCCGCCAACGGCAGACTGGAACATTGGTGGTATATTTGGATTGCCCAAGCTAGTATCTTTACTCAGCCCGACATGTCCTGAATCCTGGGCGCCCTGCATTTCCTTGGATTTTGCAGCAAGTGCGGCACGTGTACCAATTGTCGCTTCGCCAGCAGGTCTAGTTTTTCCACCCCTAGCCGCTTTAGGCGGCATAGTAAAATAAAGCTGAGCCTATCGTGCCACAATTTAAAGAAAATTCTGACTACACAAATAAACTTAAGCGCTTATATACAGCCACAGTCCTGGTATTTAAATGTTGTGGACTTTTATCTCCCTTTTTCTTTTTTTTCCCTCACTCTCTTTTTTTTTTATCCAAAAATTGCCACAGTTGCAGCTGACAGGCGTGGTACTAGCAGCAGTTCCAGTAATCAGGGATACAATGCACCAGCCTGAGTAATTAACTCAAGCTATACTCCAATTATACTCTTACTCCCATATGTAGACAAAATAAATATACATATAGTGTCAACCAGTCAAAAAAAGTAGCTCACTTGCTACTACGCAGCACGGTGTGTGTTTCAAAAGACTTTCTTTTTTTTTTCCCCGGAGCAGTCAATCGCACACATCCACCTCGCTGTGTGGCTTCCCCGATACCTGTAGCTTGTAGTCCACCTCCGTCACATTGAAGAAGCCGGCAAATGGCAACCGGTAGCCGTGGACTCGGTACCCCCTCCTGCTGCAGCACCACTCCGTATTGAGCTCAAAAACACCAGGTTCTTGCGGCTGAAAACTACTGTGCACGCCGCTGACGCCGCCCCCAGGCTCCCAAGCAGAGAGCCGTCACGGTCAATCCGATGGTCCACAAATGCCGAAGCACCTCCACCACGGCAGCAAATCGGAAAAAAAGCTCCAAGTTTTTCGATTTATCCTTAAATAATGCCGCCGCGTTTCTTCACTCCACTGCGGCACACCAGAGCACAACAATCAGCCAGGTCGGCCAGCAAGACAGCAAAAATCAGGTGAGCCGAGTCGAGGGTCAGAGAGCTCCTCACACACACGCCCGTGCGGACGGCATCTTGCCTCATCTCTTTCTCCTTTCTCCCTCATGATCCCGCTCATGATTTTATTGCACATATCCTTCTCCACCTTACCTTTATGGTACTTTATTGTTCTCTCCTTCGTTTATCTCTATAGTTACATCAAGCTAGCCTCTCAATTTTTTTTCCTCTTGGTAATTTTCTATTCTTTGTTTCCTATTGGATACTACAGGTGTTTCTTTTACCTATATCTGTTCCTCCCTTTCAGTGGTTTATCTCCTCTTCTCGTGGTATTTCAGTTTTCTTTTTTATTATTTACTCTTTGATTGACATATCTTTTTTGTGTTTAATTTTGCATAGGATTTATTGATAAAAGGTCTCTGTATAATTTCATGGAATGTTAAAAGTATTCATAATCCTGTCAAAAAACAGCATGTATTGTCTCAGCTTGCCAAATTGAAGCCTTGGACATGATCTCCTTTTTGAAGTCTAAAGTTCTGCATGTTGTCGGTCTACCAAAACCTATGGAGTTTAACATTCAAAGGGCGCATAGACTAGGACCCCCAAACTCATCATCTGCTACTAAGCCAAGGGGTATCATCGCTTATTTTCTATTGTACTCTGATCTGATGGCAATTCTCAATGCCACTAAAGAGCACAAACAGATGCTATGGTCCAGTCACAAAATCTTTTCCAGTCAGAATGTTTCAAAGCAAACCTCCAACAGACGGAAGGAATTCTTAGACCTCAGGTCAACATTGATATCCATGAATGCCTGCCATGCTCTTATCCATCCATGCTTCTTTAAAGTGACTTGTAAAGACAGAACTTTCACTTTTGAAGACGGAGCTGAACTTGAGAAATTCATCCATGTACACAACAGAGAAGCTATGGAATTGAGCAAGCCTTAACTGTTGTCTTGTTTGTTCTCTCCCCTGTTTCTTAGGTGTACCCTGTGCAGTTTCATTGCTGATGGTCATACCCACGTTCTCCTTATATCTGTCATGTATGACTCACTCCACTGCATTGTTCTCCTGATGTTTGTTAAGTTCCCTTCCTTTTGGCTTTATACGTTTACTACTTTGTGTTTGGATTTTTTTCTCATCTCTACCTTGTTCTATTATAGTGAATTTGTTTCTCCTTGGTGTCCCTCATTTGGAGTGACCGTTTTGTTTTTTGCCCCCCCTCCCTCATTAATTTTCTTCTTATTACTGAGCATTATGACTAAAGCCATCTGCCTTTTTGTCATTTTTTCTTTAATAACTCTATGCTCCCCTTTTCTTTTCCTCTTCTTTCTCTTTTTCCTCTTCTCTTTCTCCTTCTCTCTCCCTCATGATTCCGCTCATGATTTTATGGCACATATCCTTCTCCAACTTACCTTTATGGTACTTTATTGTTCTCTCCTTCATTTATCTCTATGGTCGCATCAAGCTAGCCTCTCAACTTTATTTCCTCTTGGTAATTTTCTATTCTTTGTTTCCTATTGGATTCTACAGGTGTTTCTTTTACCTATATCTGTTTCTCCCTTTCAGTGGTTTATCTCCTCTTCTTGTGGTCTTTCAGTTTCCTTTTTTATTATTTACTCTTTAAGTGACATATCTTTTTCTCGTTTAATTTTGCATAAGATTTATTGATGAAAGGTCTCTGTATAATTTCTTGGAATGTTAAAGGTATTCGTATCCTGTCAAAAACAGCATGTATTGTCTCACCTTTCCAAATTGAAATGTCATGTAGCGGTGTTACAAGAATCACACCTCAAATTACAAGATCTTCCTTCATTGCGTAAACAATGGGTAGGAGATATGTTCTGCTCCCTGGCTGTGAATAATAAGAATGGTGTCGTTATTCTATTTCATAAATCACTGAATGTTATCTTACTAAATGAACTTAAAGATACAAATGGTAGATGGCTTTTTTTAAATACTAAAGCTAATAACACATAATTCTCTTTTTGTAATGTGTAGGGCCCTAATGGTATTGATTTATCTTTTTGGAATGACTTCTCTACCCTTCTCTCCTCACATGCTGCTGAAAATTTGATTGTGGGTGGTGACTTTAACCAACTTATGGATCCCTTCATTGACCATAAATCTCAAACAAAATATGTCCCCACAAGATGCAAAAGATTTTTTCATAAGGTTATCTCTTCTAGAGGACAGGTAGACACATGGAGAACCTCTCATCCTGACGTTTTAGAAATGTCCTTGTTTACTCCGATTCATAAAGCTCACTCTCGCATAGACTATATTTTTCTCACACAACCAGCTTTGCAATTCATGACTAATTCAGAGATTGGCTTTTATCTCAGATCACGCCCCAGTCATCTTAGATATGGACTGAGCTTCATCTGCCCCTACATCCCGGCGTTTGTGTTTCAGCAACTCCCTCCTTCTGGATTCTCAATTTGTCGGCCAATTCACACTTTTTGCTCAAGAATTCTTTAATAAAAATCTCTCTTCGGTCTCTCAATATCATTTAATGTGGGACGCTTTTAAAGCTACTGCCAGGGATTTCCTAATTGATTTTGTGTCCTGGAAAAAAAGAAGGCTTTCTTGGACTCAACATTTATCCTGAATTTCACCACCAACTGCCCTCATACATTGTCAAATCTTATCAAAGCAAAAACAGTCTTAGGATTCTGCTTGTAATAATCTCCTCAAATTCAATGCTAAGATGTACGGTGGGCTGAATAAGGCAGGCAGATCTTTAGCCAACTATCTCAAAATCAAGAAGCAAAAATCCAAAATTGTGACCATTACAAATAACTCTGGAGTTCAGCATATTTCAGACGCTAAGATCCTTGATTGCTTCACTGAATATTATACTTCCCTGTACACCGCAGAGTCCTACCCTCTCCCGACCAAATTGACTCCTTTTTACAAAATATTCCCAATTCTCCTGAGAGTCACATTGATCTTACATATTTGAACGTTCCCCTCTTGGAACAGGAAATCATTGATGCCATCACCCTTCTGCCCAAAGACAAAACACGAGGCCCTCATGGTTTTACCGTACTATTTTTTTTTTCATTTTAAACAACTTCTGGTCCATCAGTTATGTTCATTGATTCATCATTTTCTCACCCTTGTTGAATCGCGAGGATCTTTTACTCAGGCAATCCTCTGTTTAATATCTAAAAAAAATAAGGATCCCTCTCTTTGTAAAAATTATAGGCCCATGTCTTTGATTAATACTGATTGTAAGATCTTTGATAAGCTGCTTGCCTTCCATATCAATAAAGTAATCCCTGACCTCGTCAATATATATCAGTCAGGTTTCGTCAAGGGATGTTCTATCACAGACAATTCGAGAATCTTTCTCAATATCATATATCTGGCCTCTAAAAATTGACTCACCTATTCCCGCTATTACATTAGATGCTGAAAAAGCGGTTGATAGGGTTTTTTTTTTTTTATTGAACAAGGCAGTAGGAAGACATTGGTACATTAAACTCTTCATAATTAGACAAAAATTTCCAAACAATATACAAGAGACAACCCTAGAATATACAATACCACAGCTAAAGTGCAAAAAATGCAATAGCGTACGACTAAGCGTACCGATATTAAAGTGTTAGTGCAAGATAGTGCAAGGAAAACAACTGATATAATACATCGAAAATTTCTATTATACAAAAAAAAAACTGCCGATATAGCGCAACGAGGATATCGAGGATATCATTGCCATTCTTAAAGTACTAGTACACAGACGTGCAAAGTTGGCTAATATAAAAGCAGCTGATAAAAAACATCAAGATTACTATACAGTTCATAAAGTGCTAGTGCTATAAAGTGCAAAAGCCGCCGATTTAAAGCAGCAAAAATGTTATTGCAATTCTTAAAGTGCTAATGCAGTCTCGTGCAAAATTGGCTAATATAAAAAGAGAACTGATATAAAGCATCAAGATTACTATACGATTCATAAAGTGCTAGTGCAATAAAGTGCAAGAACCGCCGATATAAAGCAGCAAAAATATTATTGCAATTCTTAAAGTGCTAATGCAATATCGTGCAAAATTGGCTAATATATACAATAAAGTGCACAAACAGCCGATATAATACAGCAAATATATACTTACAATTCTTAAAGTGCAAATGCATTAACATGTAAAAATTGACTAAAATAAAGCAATAGTAAAGCATCAACTTCCTTTTATCGATTCCAGCTTCTCAAAATATTTCCAATTCCTTTCAAATCTTGCAATCGCACCCACCCTACCTGCATAAGCTCTCTCAAAATTACATGTTCTTCTCATTTTATTAACCCATTTTAATTGACATGGGATCACCGCAGATTTCCAATTTTGTAAAATCAAGGACCGTGCTACAACAGTAGAGATAAAAATAAATACTTCTTCTGATTTATTGAACCTATTCCTTTCTTTACAAATACCAAAAAGGGCAACCTCTGCTTCTGGTAATAGTATTTTCCCAGTTGCCAGCTCCATATCTGCGAAAATCCCCTTCCAGAAGGATTCTAGCTTTGGGCAAGAGAAGAAAATATGATACCAACCACCCTGACCCCTAGTTTTGCATCTGAAACATTTATTCTCACATTCAGGGAATATTTTCTGCAAGGCCTCCGGGGTGTAGTACGCCAGCCAGCGAGAAAGGAAGGACATTCGCTTATAATTAGCTGCCCAGAGTGCTTTGTTACCTAAATGACATACTACTTCCCAGTCTTTATCTGAAAAAACGCACTATAACGTGAGGCTTATTTTTTCTAAATGAATAACAATTACAGGAGATGATCCAGAAAGGAGTAGCTTTTTATACCAGAATCCTATACCCTTATGTTTCTCCCCATATAGAGCTGTTAACAAGACATTGGGTGTAGTATCTAAACCCCCTATCTCTTTTCTTATAAAATAAACCAGTTGTAGGCATTCAAAAAACATAAGCCGCCTAGGATACGCTCTATCTATAACCGTTTGCCAGCTAATTACCGTATTTTGAATAAGTAGGTGTCTTATTTCACAAAATCCGGCAGATTCCCATTCTATCAGGTGAATCAGAGATATCTTGAAGCCCATTTTAACGCATTCTAGCAATTTTGAAAAAATAGACCCATCTGAACCGTGTTTTTTAAATAAAAGCCGTAATCTTGATGAGTACCCTATCAGTGTTTATATCTTGTTCTCTTAGGAAGCTTTGCAGTTTTTAAAAAGAAAAAAATTTGAGAGCCTGATTCCTCAAGCATTCTATCCCAAAAAAATTGTCTCTTGTCTGTCTAATCCTTAATAATCCTGCCACTATATCGAAAAAAGCTGCTTCGTAGTATGTCTTAAAATGGGGAAGAGCGAGCCCACCTTGGTTTACGGAGAGTTGTACCACCGAGAGTTTGACTCTTGAGGCCTTTTTGTTCCAAATAAATCTTCTCATCATGGATTCGAGTACATTAAAAAAGGCCATATTGACTTGAATTGGGATATTACTAAACAAGAATAAAAGCAAAGGCAATACGTTCATCTTTATCAATGCCACTCTGCCAATCAATGACAAGGGCAATAGGTCCCATTGTTCAAACAGGCTCTTTATTTTGTTCTTCGTTTTTATATAATTCAGCCGAAAGAGTTCTTGATACTCTCTGGTCACATAAATCCCTAAGTGTCTTATTGGGTCCCGTTTTTCTGCTTGAGACTGAAGATCTAACGGAAGAAAATCTAGATTAGAATTTAAAATAAGTACTTCAGTTTTTTTCTCATTGATCTTATACCCCCTGATCTTCTCATATTCCTTAAGCTCCTTCATGAGATGTAAAATATTTTCTTTATCGGGAGCCAAATACAGAACAATATCGTCGGCAAACAGTTTTAACTTTGACATTCCAGCAATTGGGGGAAATATTGCATCATTGTTCCTTATTTTTATAACCAAAGGTTCGATAAAAAAGGTAAAAAGCAGGGGAGATAAAGGGCAGCCTTGCCTAGTACCGCGATTTATTTTAATCTTCCCTGCTTGCCTAGCATTGACTATCACCTTGGCTGATGCCCCTTCATAAATATTCTGTAACATACAAATAATTGGGGCAGGGAATCCAAAATAACCCAAGGAAGAAAATAACGCTGACCAGTTAACTAAATCAAATGCTTTTTCTGCATCAATCATTAAGATACATGCAGAGATTGAATTCATGTTAAAATAGTCTAACGCCTGTATCAAATATTCTGTGTTAGCTGCCATATATCGACCGGCTATAAAATCCGTCTGGTCTTGATGGATTACCTCCTGGGCTGCAAACACAAATCTTTGCGGCCAGATTTTCATAAGAACTTTATAGTCCGAATTCAATAGACTAATTGGTCTGTAGGAATTCACATCCTCCGGATTTTTATCTTTCTTGACGAAGCTAATAATTGTGGACTCTTTAAACTCGGAAGGAACCTTACCGCCTACCCTAATATAATTAAATACGTTTTTCAAGGGATCTTCTAGTTCCTTCAAAAAAATCTTATAAAATTCAATCGGGAATCCATCCATACCTGAAGCTTTTGCTCCCGCTGTTGCTTTTATGCTGTTTTGAATTTCCAGGGAACTTATTTCGCAGCCTATTTGATTGCACCTAGAATCGGAGATTTTGGGAATATCCAAATTATCAAAATATTCCTTGATCAATATTCCCTCCACTTGAATATCTGTGGAGTAAATTCTCTCGTAATGATCAAGAAATATTTTCGCAATTCCCTCGCTCCGGGTATCTATTCCACCTAGAGGATCTTGAATTTTCAAAATGATGGAAGACTCTGTTTTTTTTCTAATTGAATTAGCCAGAAGCTTCCACATCAGTTGACTATCTTCATAAAGCCTTTGCTGAAAGGCCTTCGAGCTGTTTATCTCTTCCAGAGTCAAAAAGTCCCTAAGCAATACTTTAGCTTGTTCCCATTTATTAGGCAATTGATTAAGTTTTAATGCATACTCCTTCTCAGCAGCGCACTGAAGGGCAGATATTTTCCCCTTTCGAACATTTGCCTTATTACTGGAAAATGCTATAATCTGCCCCCGGGCTGCTGCTTTAAATGCACCCCATACCGCAAAAAGCTCCGCTGAATCCTTATTTACTAAAAAAAATCTTTTATCCAATCTTTGAAGCCCTCTACCCATACCATATTCTGTAAAAGGGTGCGATCCATCTGCCACCTAGGACGCTCCCCTTCTAAACCTTCTAGCATCAGTTCCACTTCAACCCTCCCGTGATCTGAAAAGGGATTACAACCTATCAATGCGTTGGAAATTTGAAGTGATCTAGAGGATAAAAAAAAATCTATTCTAGAGGCTGTATGAAACCTATTAGAATAACATGTGTAGGACTCTATATTGGGATTCAGGGAGCGCCAGGAGTCCCGCAATTGGTATTCTGTCATAAAAGCTTCCAGCACCCCTTTCGTCTTTGGTTTTAGTTGCTTCTTGTTCTTGTTTGAAGTATCCCTCTTTAGATCCTGGATATAATTGAAATCACCTCCTATTATAATTTGCCCCGGAGTACCCCTCAAGATTTCACTAATTTCCGTCAGGGCCGAGGTGTCAACAAAAATTGGGCCATTGTAATTCACAAAGTTGAATACCTTTCCCAACAATTTTACTACAACCCAAAGCCATCTACCTTTAGAGTCTCTTCGCATCTGCACCATTTCCCAGGGTAAAATCCTTGCGAAATAAATAGCCACTCCCCTCTGGGCAACCCCAGCTGAGGAAAAAAACCTGTGAGAGAAATATCGTGGCAGAAACAACTTTGGAGAATTTGTCTTCAGGTGTGTCTCCTGAAGGAAGACCACCTGGGGCTAAAGGGCAATTGCCCATTTCAAAAGGGCTCCATACTTCTGGTTGTTGAGCAACCCATTCGCATTGATGGACAGGATATTACATGAATCAAATCTCATCTACAAATCTGTAAAATCTTAAACATATTCCGTACCAACCAATATTAAGGATCGGGATAGCAAACCTACTGCACTTGTATTTTTTTACTGCATTTACCCCCCACCCTGAACCCCCCCTGGAATGTGGGAACCCCCTCCTCGTCCACGCGGCCCACATCCCTCCCTCTACTTTCTTCTTCGGGTGTCTTCTTGTTACACCCTGATGTGACCCATTAACCCAGGAGCACCCGCTCTCTAAATTATTCCTTTTTGCTAGTGAAGGGAGAAAAAAGATCATACCTAACACGTCACTTTCAAACTATAAATCCAGATTCCTTTCATTTTGTCTCTTTTAAGCCTAGGCCCTTGTGGATATCTCATTGAGAAGAGTTTGAGCCTCCTCTAAATCAGTGAACAGATTTTTTTTTCCTTTAACAAGAACCTTCAGCTTTGATTGCTGCGCAATCGAAGCCTGGGCGCCATTAGCTTTAAATAGCTTCAGCAATTTTACAAATTATTTTCTTCTTTTGGCCGCTGCCGCTGTCATGTCCGTAAAAATCCTACATTTTGTAGTTTTAGAAACAGCAAACTGTCTTTGTTGATATGCTCTGGAGAGAATCCGTTCCTTAATCCTGAAATCAGCTAAATTCAATAGGATAGTTCTTGGAAATGGAGAATACACAAAACACTGAGCTGGTACTCTATGGGCCCTTGTTATCGTTAAGTCCCCCTCGAAGTCTGGTAGGACTACTTTCTGGATGAAGGAGTTAACCCATTGTACTGTGTCGGAGCCTTCTGTTCCTTCCGGGACCCCCACGATCCTCAGGTTTGATCTACGAGAGTGGTTTTCCAACTCCTCGAGTTTATTTTCCATAGAGATCCTCTTCTTTGTAGCCTCTTTAGTCGCTCCTGATACCAGATTCATTTGGTCTTCCAAGACTGAGATCCTAGACTCAGCTTCCAATACCCTATTAGGGAGTGCCAATGTTAACTCCTCCAACTTATCCATTCTGGCGTGAATGGCAGCTAGCTCCGCTCGCTGATTATTTTTAATTTCGCGGATCTCGTCGAGAATTAGATTGAGCATCTCACGAATGTCTAGCTGATATCTCGCTTCAGATCTCGCCTCAAAGCCCAATAGACTAGAGTCAAATCCTGCTACTCCTTCATTCCCGGGAATTGCATCTTGCAAGATTTCCCCATCACTTGCTGCCTCGTTTGCTGTAGGAAGCAGAGTTTGAGGTATAGTTACTGTCATGTCAGGGTCTTTTGATGGAGCACTAGGGGCCGGTGTATCTAAAGTGATAGAGACTGAAGGAGGCTGTGAAGGATGAGGGGGGAGAGATTTTAGAGTTGTTCTTTTTGCGAAAAGTGGAAAGTCTTTCACTTCCTTCCCACCGGCACCACTCTTTCTCTTCTCTTCTTCTGCCTGAGGTGCTGACAAAACCAATATTAGAGAAGGATTAGGAGTTTGAGAATGAACTTCCACCTCAGATTGGGGCAGAGAATCTACGATATTGATATCGTCCATATTGTCCCCCTCTATTACTGCCCTTTGCTGTTCTTCGTGCTGCCGGGGGGTAGAGGGGGGGTGGTTCATCATCTGAAGACTCTGGTGTAGTATCTTCAACTACAGAGCTCTCCTCCCTGTTGCCATCTTTATTTTTGTCTTTACTTGCCTTACGTGCTGCCTTTCTAGCCAAGGCAAGACGAGTTTTAGCCTCCTGTCGGGCAGCCGCTTCCACTTTACTAAGTTTAACCGCATCATCACCCTCCTTCAGTGGTTTGGCCATTTTGTCTTTTAAAAGAGCACCCCTTTTTTATTTATATTTATTTATTTATTTATTTTTTTTGCCAAAAGATGTATAAAGCTTCTAACGCCTTTAACTGCAAAAATCCGTTCCGGGGTTTGAATGACCACAAAAGTCTACACAAAACAAGTCATCTCAAACTTTGCAGTGTCCAGATACTGAGACCCTGCTCGAGAACAGTCACTTTCTGCTGCTCCTGATTCCCTGCCGAGGAGGCTCCTTATTGCCGGTAGCGAGAACTGCAAAAATCGCCTGTCTCCTGATTAATTTCACTGCTGTTATCATTTAGCGCTGTAGTCAGCCTCCCGGCAGCATTTAGAAAAATTAAGTTTCTTCCACTTTGGCCAGCTAACTCCACAAAAGCCTTACAGCCTTGCAGCCAACCCAGCTGCTCCAGCAGAGACACCGCTGTTAAGAACGAGCTCACCTCAAAAAAGCAGCCTGGTTGCGTAGCGTGAGCTGTTTCTTCAAAGGCAGACAGAATCAGCAGTATATCAGCGGGACTGAGCTCAAAGCGGCACCCCTTCGTCGCTGTTTTATCTATTTCCCACAGCGGTTCTTTCATTCACCTTCATTCCTTCGGTGATCTTCTCCTCGCGGCTCCCGGCTTCCAAGCATCAATCTGCTAGCGTCTCGGAAACGCGAACGCCATTACGGAGGCGGGGTCGTGGGTCACGAGTCACGGGAGACTACGCAGAGGCGTGGAACTCTGCAGCCTCCATCCCCTGCAGGCAAAAAGCGGTTGATAGGGTTAATTGGGAATTCATCTTTGCTGCATTAAAGTTGCATGGTTTTAGCACTCCTATTATTAAATATATCCAGTTGCTATATTCTGGCCCCACTACTTCCGTTTGGGTGAATGGTTGTCAATCTAGATATTTTCCACTCCTTAGGGGGACTAGGCAGGGTTTTCCTCTTTCCTCTCTCTTTGTCATTCTTGCTTTAGACCCCTTCTATGCAAAACTTGGACGTTCAGCACACTATACAGGTTTTCAATTTAATAATATTGATATCAAATTTACCACATATGCAGATGATATTCTAATGTATATTTCCAAACTTTCCACCTCCCTGCCGCTATTCTGCTCCCTCTTACAAGATTATTCTATTGTTTCTGGCTAAAAATGAAATATAAGCAAATCCAAAGTAATGCCCTTCAATAAGCCCTGCCTTCCTCATATGTTTCACGATACAGGTTTCGATTGGAATTCCAGAAGTGTCAAATGTTTAGGAATTTGTTGTGCTAACAATATTAGGGATACTATTAAAATTAACCTTGCTGAAATACTTAACAAGCTCTCCACTCTCACTGATAGTTGGTTTCCACTTTTTCTTTACTAGTGGAGTAGATTAGCTACAATTGAAATGATGCTGCTTCCAATTATCAACTGTTATCTTTCCATAATTCCGGTCTCTCTCCCAAACTCCTTTTTCAGTACAATTAATAGTTCTTTGTCCACATTTCATTGGAACAATCGTATACCCAGGATTTCACTTTCTCGTCTCCATCTATCTAAAGGGTGGGGAGGAGATAATTTTCTTAACCTTAGACATTACCATTCTGCCTTTACCTTGAAACAAATATGGACCTTTTTATCTGAATGTACACATTCTCCTAAAACGGCCTGGAGCTCGTTAGAACAAGTTCAATACACACCTTTTTCCTTTATTTCAGCTATCTGCGTTTGGCGACCCCCAAAGAGTTTCTCTTCACCTATCTTTGTTCTTTCCAAAGCACTCGCAGTCTCTCTGCTTAATACTCATCTTTCTTCTGCAGACCAAATCTCGAGCCCTCCAGTCTGGTATAATAAACATTTAAAGTTTAACAACAGAGCATTTTTCTGGAAGGAATGAATTGACAAAGGCATTATTACAGTTGACCACCTGTTGAAAGAAGGGTCTTCTATGGACTTTTCGGAGATTCAAAACTCGTATGGTGTTTCATGCACAAATGCCCTTCACTATTCTTTGCTCAAGGAGTCTCTGATTCATCTCTTTTCTCAGGGTTGCCCTAATGATACACAGACTCCTTCTCCTCCTTTTGATTTTTCCATTACCCTGTCCTGTTAAAGCTAGAATCAAATCCAATCTGTAGCTTCAATGGGAAAGGGACTTGGCTCAAGATTTTTCCTTTCAAACATGGGACTCCATCTGGTCAAGAATTCGCACTTCCTCACATTCCGCTAGTACAACACAGACTTTATACTACTTTTATATTAGACTTTTTTTCATCCCTACTGACCTACACAAATTTAAACTGTTAGATTCCCACAATTGTTGGTCTTGTTCCCATGAGAATAGTGACTTTTGTCATATGATTTTCCACTGCCCCTTGGTTAAATCTTTCTGGTCTCGTATATGGTTGAAATTGAATGACTAACATACCTTTTGACATTATACATGTTTTTTTGGCTAGCTCGTTGTATGGGACACTCATAACCATGTGGGAAAATGTATTGATTGGTTTTTAAGCATTTCCTTTCAGATTATCACTACTAATTTGAAGGACACCTCAAAAACTGCGTTTCAAGCTTGGTGGAACTTGCTTTGTCATCATGACAGACTTGATCGTGCCTATGCTACTTCTATACCTTTGTTGATCAAAAAGACTTGTTGTGGTTACCACTAACATCCTTTCTTTCCAGGTTGCCTAATTGATTTTGCTTGCATAAATGATATTTATTTTTATTTCCCTATAATTCACATTGCTATTTTTTTTTCTTGTTGGTTTTATCCTTTGATATATTCCCTTCCCCCCTCCTTCGTCTCCCCTCTCTCTACTCTCTTTTCTTTTTTCTCAAACTTAAAACGTTTAAAATGCATTTACTCTTTGTACAGGTTTTACCTTTTGAGGATGTTTTTTTGTCATATAGTCACATGTATATTTTATACTTATCGGTTTTGCTACAAGACTATGTATTGATGTTTTACATTCTAAACTAAAAAAACATGACTTGGAATCTTCTAGATTAGAGACTCGCTGTTCTATATCCAAGATTCAGGCTGTAAGCTGCTGCATATTGGCTTGAAGTAAACTGACTGAATTCTGTTGCTCTGTTTTGTTTATGCACCTCCTTTTGGGAAATTGACATTTCTTTTAATTCCTCTACGATCTGTTGGAGAAGCAAGTTCATTAAAGCTGCTTGTGTTTCGCAAACCCAAAGGTTTGTCTTTGTGCTTGAATCTACAGAGACTCTGGTATTAAAGCTAGTGTTCCAGTGGTGGCTGTAGCTCTTGTCTATAAGCCTCACCACATCATAGGTGAAAGAGGGGCACTCATCACTAAATTCAAGACAGCTGCATTACCCTGAACTTCTAGAGCTGAGCTCTCCTTGAATGGCACATGCCCTTCTTCCTTGCATTGCCCTCTGACACTGGTACTATAAAATACGGGGCATACTTGTAGCTGCCTAAATCTGGAGAGACTGTTAGATGATTTGCTTGACCCTTATTTCCTGTGCGCAGGGTATTCTGAGTTTGCCCTGCTGGAGTTATTCTAGGCTCCTTAGTCATAAACAAGTCCAAACGCATTATGTCTGGAGGCACCATATTGCTAGTTTCAGGTTCTGTGGATGCCTGGGCTTCTTTATTAGGCACAAGATCTTTTCCCAGGTATTTGAAGGCTGCTCTATCTTTTTCTGCGCAGAACCCCTGCCCATATACTCTATTAGGAGAAAAGCTTTTAGATTCTGTGTTGAACAGTTTAGACTCAGCTCTTACAGAAGAGATGTGTACGATCCTTTTAAGTGTGTACCGGGTTTGTGGCTGTATGATTGTTAGCTGTCATGTCCCTTGACAGCCTCTTCATTGTTTCTTTGTGTCCATGCTGGGAGATTCTCGTGGAAGCTACAAGCCACACCTGTGACTACACAGGCTTCTTCTGCTTCTTGTCCACAGTGCAGCCCCCGGAAAGGAAGCCTATTGCTCCCTCTGAGGAGTGCTGAGACTGGCTGTCTACAAGTCTGTACATCTATGAATAATCTTTGAATTGGTGGTAAAATATGAAGTTTAATGACTGTGGGGCATATTACCAAGCAATAGCGATAATTATCGCTATTGCTTGGTTAAAGACAAAAATGTACCGCTGAGCTGCGGCGATTTTTATCGCAAATAAACCTTGGTATTACCAAGGTTTATCGCAAATGCAATACAAATCGTCCGCAATGCATGAATATCGCTGAAAAGTCCGCGATATTCATGCATTACCGAGCTAATGCTCTTAGCCATGTTATCCACCTCCCATTGGATAACAAGGCTAAGAACTGCTCAGGGCAGGTGTTAGCTTTTGGAGATATTCGCGCTTAGCGCGAATATCTCCATAAGTTGGTAATAGGAGATAGCGATGTTAGTGACTGTTTCCAGTCGCTAACATCTTGGCTCGCCCACTTTGCATGTCATTAGTGATAAATATCACTGACATGCAAAGTGGGGCCCAAGATGGTCGCTATCTCCTACTAGCTGTCGCTAACTGGTGTTAGCGACAGCTAGGTAATAGGGAGATCATTTTATCTCCGCTTTCTTGGCTTTTAAAGCCAAAAAGCGGAGATAAACCCCCTTGATAATATGCCCCTGTATCTTCATCACAAAACATTAATCGGGAGAGGCAAGATGGCGTCTGAGTAGCAGCTACTCGCTGCAGCTCTGCCGGTCTGACCCCTAGCTAGGCTCTAAGGTCCTTATTTATGAAGGCCTTGTGCCGCCGGTGCGTCACTTTTTCCCATTTTAAAAGTGACGCACCGGTGGCGCAAGGTCTTCATAAATAAGGCCCTAAGAGCTTTCATGGGGCAGTGATTGCAGCAGAAAAGAATCCGGAAAAAACGGACTGATTACCTTACTGTATGGAGCGGCTGCTCTGTTTGACCGTGGTCTCGCTCTCAGCAAAATCAGAAAAGGAACACGCTCAGAGCAGGCGACGAGGCACGACACACTTGACAGCTAACTCCCGAACATCGAGCCGGGCGGCTCAGGCTTCTTCATTCTACCTTGCCCTGAGGAGGCAACCAACGCTGTCCCATATCGAGGCAGCGCTATAGGTGATCCACAATGCTTTGACTGCCTCACAAGACGCAGAGAGAAGAGGCAGATTTTGCTGCTGGATCCAGTAGAGGATACACTCTGTCCCGAGTTTACGGAGGAAGCAGAAAAGACAAGTAAGGATGGCGGGGCACTTGGGAAGAAGCATTAAAACCAAAGGCAGTCAGCCATCGGCTCTCTTGTCAACTGACTCAGCGCAGCTCTGCCGTCCAGAAATATTGCCACGTCGTCCAAAAACAGGGGGCAGAGAAGCAGAGATCAAGAGGAGAGAATTAATCCTGAAGATAGGGGTGAGCAAGAGGTAAGCAAATAAAGCAGATAAAAAACTGCAAGGGAAAACATCAATACTACTGCCAAAATCCCTAACTCTCAACCATTAATTTCTCATATTTTTGGCCCAGCAGAGCTGGGGAAAGTGCAAAACAAGTAAGTGGAAGCAGCGTTGGGAGATCAACTTGCCCTAACCGCTCCAGGGGCACTCTCTGTAAGCACCAATGATCCTGGGGTCTCTTCTTCAGACATTCTAGCAATATCGGTTGCAAGTTCCCCCATACCAATGGCGAATGCAGGAATAGCTGGAGAATCAGAGGCAAATGCCGGTAATGCGCAGATAAAAACTGCCCAGTCTGAGGCTCTACCATCTCTGCCACCACCAGAATCAAGAACCTCCTGGACAGAACCTTGTACCAATGTGGTGATATCAGATGAAATCACTGTAGATACAGGAGCTACGTGTCTTGAGAACTCACCAGAACCAGCAAATCTAATAAACACTCTAATAAACACTCAGCCAGACAATTCTGATAACCTCGGTAACCCTGATAGGCCAGACATTGGAAAACCCTATCCGGTTACAGATGAATCGGAGTTATATGAGACCAGCATTTCTACATCTAGTGAAGGTGAAGACAATGGTAAGAAGCAGGATTGGGGATCTGATTCAGGGACTTCAGTGAAAATTATTGTGCAAAAGAATCAAGTCAGGAACAAGACCAAAAAAAAAGAAAAAAAAGCAAAGCAGACACAAAAATGGGGAGACCACGGAACAATGAAGCAGTGTGGATCTCAGATGGGATTATTCCGCCTTGCAGTTTGCGATTCCATCGGACTGCACCATTCGCTCAGGCGGCAACCTCTCAGCTATGGGAGATCTGGGCAGCGAGATTTCTGGATTCCCAAGAAGTAAAGAAGAAACCACCCTTGCGGAAGTCCTTCAGTCAATCAAGGGCGTCCAAGAAGAGGTAAAGCTGGACAATCACAAAAGTCGTCAAGCTACACAAAAAATTGCAAGTCGCAATTAGGAAAGTGGGTCGCACTTGTACGGAAATCGTTGACAGAATGTCATCTGTCGAAGTGCGCACTGAGAACTTGGAGAAAGATGTCTCTTCACTAAAAGTAGAAGGAGATGCAAATGACTGCATAGTTAAGGGCCTAATGGCAAAATTTGCGGAGCAGGAGAACAGATTGCAACAGAATAATCTCTGCATTCTTGGAGTCCCAGAAGGAGTGGAGGTGATCGATCCTAGATCCTACATAATCTCACTTTTGGGACAAGGATATTTAATGGGGATACCGCTTCCTGCTATTGCTATTGCTTTTAAAATGGTCTCAGACTCCAGCGCAGTACCCCCGCGCATTCTTGGTATATTTTGGTAACTTTCTTTTATGTCAGGCGCTTTTTGATTTAGCACAACCTACAAATAAGGGGGAGTGTAATGGTGTCACCTTTTTTAGCAGGCCTGACTTTGCCCATGCCACAGTGGAGCGACGATGGAGGTTGAGGCAGCTATTTGCTCCTTTTCAGCAAATCGGGGCAACGGTCTATCTGCAGAACCCTGCACGCTTAAAAATCATTCTTAATGGAGTTACACATAGCTTTATCTCTGAAGTACAAGCTCAAGCCTATTTGAAAGAAATTACAGAAACAAGAAGGGATAGGACCAAGCTTTAAATACTTATTTATGGTCATACCAGTTGTGTTTACACTAATGATTACAGGTAATTGGTTAGTTTCATTTGCAATCACACTGCTAGGGGGCATAGCCTAGAAAAAGGGGCTGAACCGTGGAGGGGCACAGGGTTCTGATTGCTCAGATGTCCACACCCTGGTTCTCGAGGAACCAGGTTGCCAGTATGGGTGGTGGTGGGTGGGAGGTGGCATCCATCTGGGTTGGGGAACGCCGAGGGAAAGGGTTGGCATTAAGGGAGTTGACTCGAATTCTTGTTATTCACTATTTGTTTATTTATATAGGAGGAGTTTTGTTAACCTTTCATGAGAAATCTACGTATAGCAGCAATTAATGTAAGTGGACTTAATGACCCCAGGAAACGACGGAATACCGCAGCGGCTCTCTGGCCACTTAAACCCGATATTTTATGCTTACAAGAAACGCACATAGAGAGAGCACAGATCAATCTTTTAGATTCACTTGGGTTTACAGTAGTAGGGGTCACAACACAGGGTGCTAGGGTCCGGGGGTGGCATTATTATCCGCAAAGCGTTCTTATCAATGCAAACGGACATTTTCTGAACAGCATGGGAGGTGGATTATCGTGGAATGTCAGAGGGAAAATGGGGATTAACTTACAATATGTTTTTATATGGTAGTAAAGCAGATGATCCAGCAATTTTTGATTTTTTGAATAATGAGTTGGCTAAGTGGCCGCTTTTATTAATAATTTGTGGTGACCTTAATATAAATTTGCCTGCTAACAAGAATATAGTTTTGTATAAAGATTTGATTTATTGTGGGCAAAAACCAAAAGGTTTTTAAAGCCTTGAGGACATTATGTTCAGAACAGGCACTCACCGATATTTGGCATGCACAACACCACACCGACTCCTGCCAAACGTTTTATTCATTTCCACATAATAGGCTGGTAAGATCAGATTTTGTGTTCGTGTCTCATTCAATTCTCCAATCATGCTCAATCGAAAAGATCACAATCCTCTAGTGGTGGAAATAAAGGGGGTCAGAGGTGATATCAGAGAATTGTCAAACTGCACTTTTGAACGATCCCTTCTCTTAAATGACGATTATTAACAATGTATGAAGCATTGGATCCCACAATTTATCAAGGATAATTTAGGGAGCACAGTGATCGAAACGGTCTGGGACGCACTAAAAGCTGCAATTAGGGGAGAAACATTGAGTTTTTCTCTTACCCTAAATAGAGATAAGTGTCAGCTCATGGATAACCTGCAAGCCCAACTGGCAGTTGCAGAGGAGAATGTAATCATTGCTATTAGAGATGGTAAGGAGTCAGCAGAAGCACTTGCCAAAATAATTTCGGCAAAATCATAAGTGTTAGAGCAAATCACCCAAAAAGCTGCAGACAGATTAACAACCTGGGGGAAGGAAGCATATGAATGCAGCAAGCAAGTTGGGCACCATCTTGCGGTTAGAGCGAGGCAAAAAAACACTAGGAATATTATTGTAGAAATCAAAGATGCTACTCAAAAAACAATTGCAGACCCCGAGGGTATTCAGAATGTATTCTTTGCTTACTATCAAAACCTATATCATTAAACTAGCACATTTACAAGACATTAATACATATCTCAACCAAATTCCAGTGGTACAGTTAAATCAAGATGACAAGGAGCTACTTGATGAGCCTCCTCAATGGATAGACGCCTTATTATGTATTAATAGTCTTGTCCAGCCCTGTAAAGCTACAGGGCTGGACAATATTCCTGTGGAATTCTATAAAAAGTTCTCTACTGAACTAAAAGAGGTTATGCTTCATTTGCTCATCCATGTATTTAAGGGGGGGGGGAAGCCACCAGAATCATGGTCTCAAGCTAAAATTATCATTCTTCTAAAAAAGCATAAATCCCCTTTGGACTCAGCCTCCTATCGTCCTATTACACTAATTAATGCAGACAGCAAAATGTATTCTAAAGACTTAGCAGTTTGTCTAGCTGGGGTTACTCTGCATAGATAGAAAACCAAGAATATTTGTAAGAACATCAACATGGGGGATGATACACACCATGTAGAAAAGGCTACGTATTTGGGAGTGGACATTTTAGCCAACGTTGATCAGATAGTTGAGTGTAATATAGACCCTTTTGATTAATAAAGTTAAACCTGAACTAATTCGACTACATAACTTGCATCTCTCAATAATTGGTAGATGCAATTTAATTAGGATGCTCTTTTTCCCTAAATATTTGTATTTTATAAGAGAAATTCTGTTAGAGTTTAGCACCACCTGTTTGAAAAGGATTGAAGATGTATTCTCTCGATTTATATGGGCGTATGAAGAGCCCCAAAGAGCTTATAGGTTTCTTTCCCTACCATAGGGACAGGAGTGGGCTGGCACTTCCAAATATAAAACTTTATTATTGGGCAACAACTATTCTGTATAATGTAACTCTTTTCTTTAACAAGCTTACAGATAACTTCCTGGGAGATATCCCCACCTCAATAGAACATATAATTGGTAGAAATGCTTGGGGATGGATCCTAAAATTTCTGAACGATTCTCATTATAACAAAATTCGCTTTAAGACGCTCTTTGCTGGGTTTAAAACTACGAAGTCGATCCGTAAATTGTTAGGTTTGGGTCTCTTGAATTTGTATACTCCAATCCACAATAATCTTAATTTGCCAGAAATTTTTAATGAGCTAATAATTTCCTATCTGAGATAGCCTCATTTGAAAATCTTAAAGAAAGATATGAGTTGGACTGGAGAGATTTCTACAAGTACTTACAATTATGTGATTTTTTGACAAAAAAAGGTGGCGGACCAGCGGGATTTATAAGCAATAACTTAATAGATAACTTGGGAAAGAAACAGTTAACTTTTGTTTTTTTATACAATTCTATGAACTTACTAATGCCGGATGATTTGATACTGTGTGCTAGGAAGTGGGTAGAAGAAATTTTTATCTCGGAAGACTTAGTCCTCCACTCAACCAAATTAGCACGTTTGTTTATCCCGGCGCGGCTACAAGCCCAGTATTACAAATCCTGCTTTTTGCTGTATTACACCAGAAAAGGATCGCAAAATAGGGGACAGGGAAGGGGACCCTCTGCCCTCGATGTTCATTGTATCAGGCAGATCTCAGTCACTTGTTTGCTTTATGTAGTAAATTAAGTAGCTTGAAACTGGAGATCGCTAATTTTATAAAAGAAGTGCTTTGGAGGGACCTTGACCTCTCACCCTCCTTGATCTACCTTAGGGTGGATAGGTGACCCGAGGGAAACCGGGAGAGTAATTGGTCTTCATTTGCATGGCAATATATCGTCTTTGTCTAGCTTCAACTTGGTTAGATCCATCCCCACCAGGATACCATCAATGGTTAGTACGGCTTGTATCAATTTATAACTTTGAAAAAGCTATCTACAGGAATAAAGGGATGTGTGCCCGAAGGAAAGGCCTAAGGATATGGGAACCACTGGCTAAATGGCTTGCGAGGTGATACAATTTAATTTAATTTATTGAGTCAGACCTTCATAGTCTCAAAGACCCAATCCCACTGGGCTGACCTTCTGTTTAAAAAAAGAACAATGAAAAAGGGAGGGGGCCACATAGCCTCCCCTCCCAGGCCTTTTTTGGGCCCAGGTACATCATCCTCCGGGGCCTGGTATCACATTGCGGACCATGGAGGGAGCCCCATTACCCATGTGGACCCTGCCAGCTGTACGCCTCCTGCGGGAACTGGCATTGCTTTTGGACAAGGGGGCTGCAAACATGCAGGTCCCTTTGCCCAAAAACAAATCTGCTTCACATTGCTTTACTCCTGCTTCAGCCTGGGGGGACGTAGGAGCCCTCCCATGCTTTTATAATAATAAAACCCAGTGGAAGTACCAGTGCCTGGGAATGCAGGGATCTGCTCAGCCCCATCATTTATTTTACACATTGCCCCTGGCACCTGACCTACCCAGGGGGTTATAAAAACGAAGAGCCGGACAACGCACTTCATTTTATGAAAGCTTTTTTGGTAGGATTTGCTTAGGGCGAATCCCATCGAAAAACATTTTTAAAAATGTTTTTTTGGGCCCTGGAGGTCCCTGTGAGTCAGTGTCTTTCTATCCTGCCCCTTTTTTTTTCTTATCATTTTTTATTGTTTTCTTGTTACTCGGTTCAACCAAGTCACAAGATGGTTGCCAACACTTCTTGGTTTGAAGTGTTAGCAGCCAATAAGAATCAAGGTCATGCCGGAGAGGGTTCGCGAATCCACTGTGGTCACCACATATCAATATTTATTTATGCATGTATTTCTCAGGAACTACTGAACGTATTTACACCATTTAAAAAAAGGTGGCTTGGCAGTTCGGGCTGGATTGTTCCCATGAGGCACAGTGTCAGATTGATTTGCATATAGCTATGTCTGAACTGGGGTCATGGAGTGAGCTAAAGAATGATGATGGATTAAACCCAGATCAGTTGAATGGGGGTGAGTGCTTGCAATGTTCAACACTCCCTCCATCATCCCCTTTGGTTTTGCTTTGTTCACCCAAAGTTGGCAGGGTATGCCCAGATGTGGGTCCCTTGCTCACTTTGCCACTGGATTCAAGATAGCCTAGGTGATGAGAGCTGTGAGCCAGAAACCGGTCCGAGGATGCTTGTTTCCGGTCCAGAGAAGACATGGCTTGGCAGTTCAGGCTGGACTGTTCCTATGAGGCACAGGGTCAGAATGATTTGCATATAGCCATGTCTGAACTGGGGTGGCGGAGTGAGCTAAAGAATGATGATGGATTAAACCCAGATCAGTTGACTGGGGGTGAGTTCTTGCAATGTTCAACACTCCGTCCATCATCCCCTTTGGTTTTGCCCCCCATTGGAACAACACCAGGAATTAATCGCTAAGTATCACAAAGATGTGAGTCAGCACCTGAACAAATAGGAGAATGTAATAAAAGCCTGTAACATACAGAAAATTCAGTGAGACAAGACTGATCATGACCTGGGGCATGTCTTCACAATGACGCGATGAAAAGACAAAGGCTAATGGACAACAAATGTGCCAGGATGACAACTTGGGTGGAGCTGTATCGGCCACTGAGTTGAGTGGAAAGTGAAGGAGACCCAGAAGATGGCAGAAATCCTAGAGAACAACAGAGTGGGCAGCCAAAAATGGCTTATTTGAGCAATCGGAATTTTTTACACAGGTACCGCCGTTAGACACTGTGGCCCAGAGTTCCAAATCTAGACAAAACAAAGGCAAAATCAAAGGAAGCAAGAATGTAGAAAATGCTGTAGAAGATGGAGCAAGGAAGCAGATACAAAAAAAAGAAGTGGTCCAAGAATTAAATATCAGCAACATGGGAGATACTGGCAGCAATAATACAGTCATCAATTAATTGGATGTGGAATAGAGCCAGGCTCAGTTTCAATTGCTGTCTTTGGGTTTGTCATACAGCACTGAGAGTATGTTCAACCATGCTCAAACCCGAGTGGATATATTTAAATCCATCCAGAAATTAAAGCTGGCCAAATTCCATCAACTGAGACTTAAGAATAAACATATCAGTCAACAAGAAGTAGATACTGGTGTGCAGAATCTGCAAATAGATCATCTGGATTTGCTACGTGATCTCACCGAATTGCAGGATGAAAATATAGGTGTTGAAACAGCTGTGATTTTTCTCTGAACATCTCTGTAACTGCCTTGACAACAGTTAATCCAAGATCCAAATTAATCCATCTCTGCCTTGTAAAGCCACTGATCTTTTTATGGTATGGTGGTGACGGATGTTAAAAAATAAAATCATAAAATCCAAAGTGCTAAGAGGAAATGTTATGTGGAGCAGGTACTATATGAAAATTTGATGAAATAGTTACAAAATCTAAACCATGTTGTCATATTTAATTTGGATACAGGTGTTTACATATTGACCTTTGGCCCCTAAGAGATTATCTGCAGGAAGCACACAAACGATTAAATTATGGTGACAGCTATATGAAAAGAAGTTTAAATGCAGCAAAATCCATTGACTTGCAATATCCCTGGCAACTAACAACATGGGGAAAAGGGGAATGGCCATTTTTAAAGAATGACTTTTATAAAATGACCATTCTGTGTTTATTACAGTAAGTGCAGAAGAATAGAATGCAGGCTCCAGGTAGACCTATCATATCTGCCCAAGATAGCACATTTGAGAATATATCACATACTATTGATTGCTTCCTTCAAATTTATACTTGAACTTTACCATCTTTTGTATTAGATACTGGAGATTTGT
The DNA here is from genome assembly GCF_964261635.1 of Lissotriton helveticus. NCBI lineage: Eukaryota > Metazoa > Chordata > Amphibia > Caudata > Salamandridae > Lissotriton > Lissotriton helveticus. Next base: position 1,575,976,930 of record NC_136067.1, read on the forward strand.
TTAAACAGATGTATGATATCCCATGGCATCCGGAGTATCTGTTAATGACTCTTGATGTCTCTTCATTGTATACTAGCATCAACCACCAAGATAGTTTAGAAACTGTCGATCATTTACGTAGAGGACAACCACTATGTATGCTGGAACATAGTCTCATATTGCTTTGCATGACTGAATGGTCTCTGGACAATATTTATTTCCATTTTAATTGAGATATTTTCCACCAGAGGCACAGTACGGTGATGGGCACCTGCTTCAACCCCAGTTACGTGTGTCGTCATATGGGCTGGTGGGAAGTGCATGTGCTCAACACTGAAGATAGAGCCTGATTAGGATAGTGGTCGGACTTATGTCATGATGGGACCACCTTCAAGTGTATATTTTTGTATTGCGGTGGGTGCTGCAGGCTGCAGCACCTGTCACAGTACAAAATATGCACCAGTGCACATCCCTGCACTATGTGGCAGGGGGTGCCGCTCGTGATACTGACTTTGGGGCATCATTTGGTGTGTTGTAGCTGGAGGACTCTCTGAAGCATTCCCAGCTAGAATCCACATCGGGGCAGGACGCGAGGACTCCAGGGACCAGGAGCCTCGCGGTCCGACACACCGAAGCCGGAGCTGACAGCCACGCCCCCACTCACCTGATAACGCCTCACGGCCCCCGCTTCGTGGGAGCCGCTCGTGATACTGACTTTGGGGCATCATTTGGCATGTTGTAGCTGGAGGACTCTCTGAAGCATTCCACGCTAGAATCCACATCGGGCAGGACGCAAGGACTCCAGGGACCAGGAGCCTCGCGGTCCGACACACAAAGATGAACAGATCATATGGGCACCTTATTTGCTATTACTATTCAATGATATCCTACAGGGCTCACCACTACCACCCACCTGGACGGGTGCGGAGATAATCCCCATATATAAAAAGGGTTCAGCTCTTGAACCGTCCAATTATAGGCCTATCAGCCTTAGTGAGCCAGAAAATCGTTGCACGGATTCTACTCCAACGTTTGCAGGCCTGGATTGACGAAAATAGTATCCTGACCCCGCTTCAAGCGGGTTTCAGGGCCAAAATTTCAACTAGAGAACAACTTTTCAGGCTCCAGATCCTGCATTGGAAACATGTTGTATTGGATGGGGGTAGCCTTTATCTGACTTTTGTGGACTTGAAATCCGCATTTGATATGGTGGACCGTAATCAGCTCTGGAATTTACTATTGACAATGGGAGTACCACCATATCTATGCTACCAACTTAAACTGCTTCACGAAGGGACATACGCCAGAGTTCTCTACGGGAAGGATGTACAATTGACGGGCCCGTTTCCTGTAGAAAAGGGCGTGCGGCAGGGCTGCGTCCTTGCGCCTACTCTCTTTTCTCTCTTTCTTAATGGGCTCATCGACGAACTTCTGGCTACTAAAGATATTGACTCCCCCAAACTGGCTTTCCAAAGATTTCCTGCCCTCATGTTTGCAGATGACACCCTGCTGCTCTCAAAATCGCCAATGGCCATGCAGCGGGTGTTAAACCAGTTTAGCATCTTCTGCAAAAAAAGGAATTTGGTGGTAAACATAGACAAAACTAAGTATATGTCTTTTAACGCAAATACTACTAATTGCCCCCACCCCATGATGGAGGGCAAGCCTCTGGATAGGGCCCATACCTTTGAGTATTTAGGCTTAACGCTGAATGATAAAATCAGGTGGGCTCCCCAAAAAGTAAAGGCAAACTTAAAACTAATACAAGCTGCAGGGGGTATTTTAAAAGTACAAAAAAAATGTACTGAAAAACAATAAGTGCCCCTCTTGAAATTTTTAGTGTCCAGACAAGGTCCTCGTCCCTTTATGGGGCGGAACTGTGGGGTCATACAACATCACATGACCTAACCTGTACAGAAAATAAGTTTATTAGGCAAATCTTGTCCCTCCCAAAAAATACGCCGCTCGTGCCGCTAAGGCTGGACCTAAACATATGTCCAATTTCTGATCCCTCGACCTCTCGCAGTCCGGCTTCCGGGCCAACCACAGCACCGAGACCGCCCTGATCGCAGCCACCGATGACATCCGAGCACTGCTTGACAATGGAGAAACAGCAGCCCTCATCCTCCTAGACCTCTCCGCGGCCTTCGACACGGTCTGCCACCGTACACTAGTGCAGCGACTCAGCAACGTCGGAATCCAGGAGAAGGCACTGGAGTGGATCATCTCCTTCCTCGCCGGAAGGACACAGAGAGTCCGCCTCCCCCCGTTCAGATCTGAAGCCACCGAAGTCATCTGCGGAGTTCCTCAAGGCTCCTCGCTCAGTCCAACCCTCTTGAACGTCTACATGAGCCCCCTCGCAGACATCGCACGCCAGCACAACCTCGACATCATCTCCTACGCCGACGACACCCAGCTGATTCTCTCCCTCACCAACGACCCCGCCACCGCCAGAGCCAACCTTCACGAAGGGATGAAAGAGGTATCCGAATGGATGAAGAACAGCTGCCTGAAACTGAACTCAGACAAGACGGAAGTCCTCATCCTGGGATCCTTACCCTCCGCCTGGGACGACTCCTGGTGGCCCCCCGCCCTAGGCAGCGCACCCAAACCAACAGACCACGCACGCAACCTAGGCTTCATCCTGGACTCCTCCCTCTCCATGACCAGACAAGTCAACGCCGTCTCCTCGTCGTGCTTCAACATCCTGCGCATGCTACGTAAGATCTTCCGGTGGATCCCCACCGAGACCAGGAAGACGGTCACCCAGGCCCTCGTCACCAGCCGCCTGGACTACGGCAACTCCCTCTACGCCGGAACCACCGCCAAGCTCCAGAAGAAACTCCAGCGGATCCAGAACGCCTCAGCACGTCTCATCCTGGACATCCCCCGCCGCAGCCACATCTCTGGACACCTGAGAGACCTGCACTGGCTCCCGGTCAACAAGAGAATTACCTTCCGACTCCTCACCCACGCACACAAAGCCCTACACAACCAAGGCCCAGGATACCTCAACAGCCGCCTCAACTTCTACGCTCCCAAACGCCAGCTTCGATCGACCGGTCACGCCCTCGCCACTGTCCCCCGTATCCGAAGAGCCACCACAGGGGGACGGTCCTTCTCCTACCTCGTCGCCAAGACATGGAACTCCCTCCGGATCCACCTCTGCCTGACCCAGGACCACCTCGCCTTCAGGAAGCAACTCAAGACCTGGCTGTTCGAGCAGTATTGGACCCCCCTCCCCCAGCGCCTTGAGACCCTCTGGGTGAGTAGTGCGCTATATAAATGCCTTGATTGATTGATTGATTGCTTGATGTCATAGCCTCGCGGCCCCTGCTGTATTGGAGGAGACTTTGGGGTACGCCGGAGTTGGCGAGCTATAAACACAAACTAATAGTAGTTCTGGGATCTTTAAGTGCTGACAAGATTCCCTGGCCATCCTATGTTAGGCACTCCTTGATCTCGATTGGGCTGGAGAACCTCTGGATTAATCCCGTGGACTCTAGCTCGGTTATTTCTAAGAAAACACTAGCCCTAACAATAAAAGATTACAATCTTACTAAAGTTCTTGGTGCCGCTAATACTCAAAGCCTAACCTACGAGTTCCTTGAATTTAAGCCCCACTATGGCTTCTTGACTGAGTTAGATGTTATACAACCCACTCTAGCCAAGAAGCTATTTTTACAATTCAGATATGGGACACCTCCTTTACATGCCTTCACTGATAAGTGGACGGGAGGCCCCCATCGCCCATGCCCCGGTTGCAGGAAGGAGGAGGAAACTCCTCTTCATGTTCTACTCTTCTGCCGAACAACTGCTATAATTCGGAAGAAGTGGGTCATTCAGTTATGTAAAAATCTGGGCAATAGAAACTACCTTGCTTTTTACAGGATCTTGAGAACTGATACTAGTCCTGTGATAGTCATTGTAGTTGCAAAGTTCCTGTTCTTAATGAGGCAAATGCGAAGGAAATTGACTAGCTAAACTATGTAATCCTTCTGTATTAACTGATCTCAGGAATTAATTTGTGTAAACACGTAATTTTGTATGCTCTTTTAAAGTTACTTACACGTAATTTAAAATGTTATAAATCTTAAATTCTCTTTTCCCATCTCTGATACCCCGTTGCGTTGACGTATCTTAAACTAAATGGATTGTGAGGAAATGTATTTCTGATTTTAAAAATTGTGAATATTGAATATCTGGAATACGTATACTTTTTAATATGTATGTGCTTTTATGGTTACATCCAACCGAAATAAAGCTTTTTGGAATGGAATGGAATGGTGCAGGGATATGTTGGGGTAATCATAGGTGCAAAGAAGTGGCCATGTCGGAGGGCCACTGTCTCTTTCTGTCTGTCTTTTCATGGCATGTAAACCACCATAAAATGACTGGCTGGAAGGAACATTGTAATCCCTATGGCGGTGACTGGCAGGCACCACCACTGGTGTAGGGATATAAGTCCTTCAAATGGACCAACGGGCTCCTTGAGCTCATCGTATCCATGGTGGTCATTTCTCTGACTACCAACCATACTAATGTGGCAGGCGGTAATCAGTACAACTATGGTGTTAAGACTACCGTCATTGAAATCAAGCCCACAATGAACTGTGAAATGACTACTTAGTATGTTGGCTACAGTATATAGATGACGTATTTGTGGTTTGGAGGGGACATTGGATTCAGCTGAATCGTTTGTGGATTTCATCACCACAATTCCATACATTTACATTTTGTAGCGCATATTAGTAGAACACAGGTGGAATTCCTTGAATTGCAAGTATTCATCAAACATAACAGAATTGAGAAATGCTTTCATAGAAAAGCTACTGCTGGCTATTATTTAAAAACCTAAGAAAGACTATGCAGATTTTTTTGTGCTGGTGGCACGGCTGAAACTTATGCAAGTCGTCTGCTTTCTCCATTCCACATTTAGGGCAGCTTTTCGTTTTTGCCCCGCTGAATTTGGATAGCCTCTTTGGGGTCCAATAAGCTCTATGAGTGGTAGATAAATGGTTTCTCCTTAAAGCAGTGGTTTTTACAATAGTCCAACATTTTTCCATAGGTACTCACCATATTTTTTGTATTTCCAGCGTCGGCAGGTCAATCCCCCAGGTCACATCTGGAATTGTGAAGTCCTCCTCTCCAGCTGATATGAGGGCCTACTACCATGGTGAGACTTCTTTTTTTTTTACACACTCTTTCCTGTATTTCCTTCTCCAATGTACTATTCCTTTTTTACAGTCTACTAGAATCTTTGTCTAACTTAAGAGTTGATCAAATTTAAATGCCTTTCGTTATTTTTACAAGTTGGTCCCAGTCAATGATATTGTTATCTATTAGCAATTGACCCTATTTGAGTATTCCCGCTAACCTTAGCGGTGTTGCAAGCCTAACCTTAAGACAATCAGGAGTCCCTGGTGAGTCCCATATGGGAGCGTATTCACTGTGAAGTGGGTAAGACACTAGAGACTATACTGGGAATTGATGTAAGTATTGAACTTATTATATTTGGGGTGAGCCAAGTAGAGGGAATACACGAGTTAAATAAGAAACAGGAAAACCTTATCTTTCTGTTAATGTTATTGTCAAGCCGGTAAATATGCATTAAATGGATACGCCACTTATCACCTACCCACTGGGAATGGCTGGCTTCTATTAACAAGAGAAAGAGGATGGACAGGAGTGGAAAACCTAGTAAAAACACAATTTTTGGGAAATCTGGCAGCAGAATAACCCGTCCAACCAGTAACTACAACAATGTTTAAATTGAAATTATTATTAATGAATGTCCAAAGTCCAATGATTAAGAGATGGCAATAATAAACGAGCAGCTTGCTCGTTTGAGTAGCCAGGATGGCTAGCTCCCCCCCTCTTTCATTAGTATTGGATATAAAGGGACCCCCACTAAAAACAAGGAGAAACTCCCCAGACCAAACACAGAAACACTGGGCAGTGAAGGGTCAGAACCAGAATTGAAGGGTTCCTGACAACTCCTTACACAATATATTGCTGAATGAGGACTTAAAAAAAAAAGAAAGATTATGCAAGATAGGATAATTTACACCTCTCTATTATGGGGAGATGTAATATTGTAAAAATTATTTTCCTTCTAAAACTATTGTATCTGTTTTACACAATCCTGTTTGAGTTTGAAAATATCTGCTTTAAAACAATTGAGTTGGCTGTGGCTAGGTTTATTGGGGCATACGGAAAAACTAGGAGGACAAACCATTTTTTGAGTTTATCTAGGGAAAGGGGGAATGGGTGCTCTCCAATTTCAAATTGTACTATCTAGCTGCAGTATCTAGATAGTCAAGTGCAGACTTGATTCATATGTTTTGTTTGTGACCCTGCGTAATGTACTGAGTTCAGAGATCACCTCATTCCTTAGGGAATTCCTTATAGTGAATATCATTCTGTCAGCGCAACTTTTGCTACTGTGAATTGAAGAATCAATCACTTGGGCGAAGGTTGAGCTGATCTTTATAGCAATGGTAGTTGTTAGGCTTTGTTTGGCTTATGCCTGACTTGACCCCCAACCCCCAATATTCCATCAGAGGAAGGGATGCTTTCTATATACTTAAAACTTGGAAACAGCACTTCATGAGCAAAAGGGAAAGAAAGTGAAGTCAAAAGGAAAACTAATTTGGGGGCCGTTCTTGAACTAGGTATCAAAATATCATTAGAAGCAGTGGATGGGACTGTGAAGGGAAAAATAGATGGGCAGATGGGTCCGGATGATGTGGGTACCCAATGTTACAAATCGTATTTTATTGCTAGGTCGTTTTGGAAGTGTACTCCTTTGAGAATTTGTGATGAATTCCTCATTAAACCTATTAAATGGATTTATTAATATTTATGGCATTTATGTAACCCTATTAAACAGAAAAAAGGTTAGAAAAACAAGAAAAGGGGTCATGGTAGAAACACCCTGACTCACTATGCCTGCTCAAGAGGTCCTACAGGGACCCTGAGTGCCAAATAAAACATTTAATTAAAAAACAATCAGTGGGAGTCATGCATGGCCTACGAATCCTGCCGGGAAAAAAAAAAAAAAAATTAGGTCTCCCGCTCTTCTTTTTCTTCAAGTCCCTGGGTGGGCCACGTCCTGGGGCAATGTTTAATTATGATGTAGTACCCTGGGGCCCGCTAGCTCCCCTGGGTGATACTCATTTAAATGCAGGGGGTACACCGCCCCCAAATAGCCCAGGGACCACTACCTTTCCAGGGTTTTAATATCTGGAGCCACAAGATCTCCCTTCAGCCCTGGGGATCACCACCTCCCCAATGCTTATTGTATAAAATTGGGGGAGCCACGCACACCCCAGCCCCAGGAAACACCTCCTCCTGGGCGCTATACTCAATGAAAGCTGGGGGGCATGTGGCCCCCCACAGCCCCAGAGATTGCCACCTCCCCGGGGCTATTTATAAAAAAAAGAAATGTGGGGGGCTCGACACCAAACACACTGCCCCGGGGACCACCTCTTCCCCGGTGCACAAATTATTTAAATACAGGGGTCCATTGGGGATCCCCGACCCCAGAGACCAGCACCTCTCTTCACATTTGTTGGAGGGGTGCCACGCAGTCCCCCTACTGGAGTGCTCCTTGGCCCTGGGAACCACCACCCCCCAGGTCAGTTCCAGCAATGTCCCAGGATGCCCACCCCAGGACATTGCAGTTTTCCGTGGCATGGCAGGAGCACTGCTCCCACCATGCCATAGTAAACGTCTGCTTTGCTTCATGGAAGCTCGAGCAAGACAAGTGTTCTTGCTTACATGAAATTTGGCACAATTGCTTTTGGTCAAAGGGAGCTGCACGTTAGCAGCTCCCTTTGTCCAAAGCAATGCCGGCTCCCTCAGGAGGAGGGGAGCCAGCAGGGACCGTGGGGCATTGGGGCTCCCCATGTGGTCCTGAATATTTGTCCAAGCTCTGGGGTGTGGGGTCTCCAGGGCCAATAAAGCCTGAGATAGGGGCCAAGCAGCCCACTCCCTTTCTTAATAAAAAGGGCCAGGGATGGTGTCCCCAGGGCCAATATAATTTAAATGATAATAAAAATTGGGCAAGCCCCAGTTGATGGGGTTCCAGGGGACAAAAATAGCCCCTAAAAATATATATTGTTAAAAATGGCTGGGTCTCAGGGGATGGCGTCCCAGGGGCTGAAACGGGCCCATGGAGATTGGGAGGCAATTATTACTATTTTTCTCTCATGATAGGAGTTGCGAACCCATTGCGGTTCTCAGCGTGGTGCCCCCTGTATAACGTTGCGGTGAATTCACAGATCCTTTCCACATAAATAATGAAATAGTATACAATTTATAGGGTGGTGTTGCAGCTGTGAAGATTTTTGTAGAGCTAGTGAGATTGAAGTTCATGATAGCATTAAAATTGAGAGAGTTAGAAATAATGTTAACATATATAAATTAAAAGTTGAAATTGAACAGTGTAATGTGTTGCGGTACTTTGAATTTGTGCTTTTGCTTTGCCGATTTACGATGGGTTCATGAATCCGGGAAATATTTAGAAAGAGTATACATGCTTAAAAATATATATCTTTCACTGTTGGGTTATAGGTTGGCTCTATGACGAGCCATTTTGTTCATTATGACTCTGTTCCAGCTTCATGTAAGTCTGGATGCACAGCTTAAGGTTATTCAGAAACACTCTGTTTCCTTTGTCTGTGAAGTGAACGTCATCATTTCTGTAGATGTTATTCATGTGAAAACGTAGGTTGTTGTTATAAATAGAACCCATGTTATTGTCTTTAAGAAAAGCAGAAATAACTTTATTAACATTCTTCCTAGCTTTCTCAATCTGTGGACAGAATTGATTTGACCAGTTCCATTTCTGTCTTTGGCATATATTAGAGTATACAAAGACAGTGTGAGGGAAATGTGACATCAGTTCTGAAAAGGTATCCTTCTTTAGGATTTCCAATCCTACCCCAGTCAATGTGCTGAGGTCATTGCCACCACAGTGCACAATCATGTGGTTAGGGGGTTGGAGATGCAAAAATGTTTTAACCAAAGGCATCCATAGGTGCCACTTTAATCCTCTCTGTGCAAACCATTTAATTTTCACTTTTTGCAAACCTAGGTCTTTGTGTTTTGTGTTTTGTTTTTTGTGTTTTGTGTTTGAACCTTTGTGTTCAGCATACGTTTTGTACCAGAAAAAATAGCTGTGCCCTTCAATCAATACTGTAAGCTTTTTGAATGGATGTCTAGAAGGACTCAAAAGATGTCTGTAGCTGAAGTAGTCAGTTTGTTGAATGAGAGGCATCTAAAATGGTTGAGAAGATGCTGTTTTTGAGAAAACTGATAACTGATTGGCTATCGGGTATCAGAGCGCTTTACATACATTCATTTTTGTAAGGCACGCGGAGATTAAGGGCCAGTTGTCTCAACATTACATTTTGCGAGTCTATAATAGCGAATTTTTCCGATTCACTGTTGCAAAATGCAATGCATGTAGGAATCTGTACATTTTTTTGTGATTCCTATGCATTCCTTAATTGAGACTTGCAAATTGCGAGTTGCAATTAAGGAATGGCTTTCCATTCAATTCAAAGGGCCAAGAGGCCCATAGGAATGAAAGGCAATTGCGTGCGCAAATTGTGAATACCCAATAGGTATTCACAACTTGTGCACAAAATTTCATGGGTGCAAAGGTTCCAAAAGGACACCCTGTTGCACTCCTGGAATGTGCATGTGTGCACATGTGGGACACATACATGCCCTAAGGGCATGTATGTGTGCTACATGGCACTTTGAAAGAAGCTAAAAGTGTTTTTTTCTAGGATATCGCAAATTAACACCAACTTGAAGTTGGTAGTAATTTGCAATTCCTTAAAGCAATATCACAATTTGCAATGCCTACTAGCATTGAATTTAGGGAATCACAAATTGCGATTCTCTAAATGCTTGCGCAAAATAGGGAATCGCAATGTTTGCGATTCCTCATTTTGCAAGTCGGTTTTTGCTTACGTTGATTGCCCACAACTAAATTGTGATCGCAAATGGTGATATTCTGCGAATGTCAGTGTTTGTGATCACAATGTAGCTTCATACATCTGGCCCTAAATGATTTGCCCAGAATCACAGGATATTGAACATCGTTGCTGATACTCAAACCTGGTTCCCCAGCTTCGAAGTCGACCGCTCTAGCCATAAGGCTACATCCTCTCCCCATCAACTCATCATCGCTCATCAACATTGTGCACTCAAAAATAGGATGCATTTCCAAGTATGGTGAACTTGTGACTTGCTGGCACAGTTGAATGTTGCTGAAAGTGTTACTATGGAAACGAGTATTAAACAGAATTGGGGGGTTGAAACTTAACTGTTGTATTAAAATACGAAACTCTATTTTACATATAAGTGATATGCTACTGAAGTAAGATTTCCCAGTACTATGTTTAGAAGTGGTGTGTTCTTAAAAAAAAAATAATAATAGTATTAATATTGAAATAGGTGTTGAACTCCTGTAAGGGTTCGCAACTCCTTCGTAATGCTACACTGTGGCACTGAAGGGGGGTTCAACTCCAATAAATTACAGAAGCATATTGGATAATTTTAGGAGAGAGTTGATATGTGTAACCAATAGAAGTGGGTTTTAGAATTTGAAATACTAAAGAGAGCATTTTAATTTGTTACTTACATTCATTTGTGTACAAAATGAGAAGGAAAGTTTGCCATTACGTGTTTTACCTTATTGAGAGTGATGCAGTACATTTATTGCATTGGAAAGGAAATCTATTAGGAGTTTCTGACATTTTCACAATCTGTATTAGTATTTCAGATGTGAGTTACATAGGCATAAGGGGTGAAATGTATTGCAGAGGAGTGGGTCAGTGTTTGTTATGATATTTTTAACTTTGTGATGCATTATAAATGGTAGAGAAAACTGAGGTATAAAACATGTCACAAATGTATTAAACGTAGGCAAGGCACTATGCATGCACTCATCCAATCACTCAGGCACTACCCATGCACTCATCCAAAGACTCAGCCACTATCCTTCTACACATTCCTATACACGTGTACTAAGCATACACCCATCCAATCATTCAGATTCTACTCATTAATCATGTAAACATTACTCTTGCACTGTTCCAATCATGCAGGTGATACCCATAGACTCACCCTTTTACCCAGGCACTACCCATGCACTAATGGAATTACCCAGGGACAAACCATGCAGTCATTGAACCTAACAGACACTATAAATGCACTCATCCAATCACACAGGAACTACTCATTCATTCACTCATTAAATGACTTATGCACTGCCCTTGCTCTCATTCATTCACTCATGCACTACCCATAAACTCATCCAATCACCCAGGCATTACCCCTGCACTCATCTATTCACTGAGGAACTACCCATGCACTCCTCCATTATACAATGCATCCTGTGCATTCAAAAGAAATCAAAGGAAACAACTTTGAACTAGTTCAAATGAAAGTAGCAAAGGGAGCTCCCATGAATGTATGGGAAATAACTCTAGAAGTTTGTTGTTTTCCAGAGCTATTCCCCACTGGAGAAGACAAAATGGTGGGGAGCGGTTAGCATCAGAGCCGAGAGCCTTCGCAAGCCACAAAAAGGTCCCTGCGATATACACAAAATTACGGAGTGACAATCGATGATCTGAGGCCTAATTGGAGAAAGTGAAACTGAAGCCCCGGGCGGCAGTGGAAGACTCGGCCACGACGTACAGCACGCAACATAGCCGCGAGCTGAGGCTGGGACCGCTGCATGCATAGTGCTAACCCCGGAAAGCCGAAAAGACACCACGACTGCTGGGGACTTAGTCTGGTGTCACTGTTGCGGTGAGTGAGGGAGAGGAAAGCACGCACAGGGGGCCGGTGTGTCCTGGGAACATACAAGAGGCATAGCGGGCAGTGTTGCACGGGCATAGAGCTGAACCCGGAGCCTGCAATGATAGATGCCCAAGGCTCTCATCACAGCAGCTGAATCGCTTCATTCCGGGAGGCAGGGATGGCGAGGCTGAGCCAACAGGGGTTACGACAGCGCGTGGGGCAGATGAAGCGCTCTGAGCGGGGGCGCTGTACTACGTGAAGAAAGAGTGCATATACAACACAATATGAGTCTTGTGGCTACTCTGCGACAATGAGAAAGCGGCATCTGCGGGTGCACTGCAGGCTGGCCTGGGCGAGTGAGGAGCTTTGAGTCCTGACCACGCGAGAGTCCCCGATCAGCGAGCAAACATTTTGCAGTCGAGGAAGACGGGAGGAGTGGCGGATAGTCTCTGGGGTCGCCAGCAGGAGTTTGTCTACACACAGTGTCACACTATCACTGGGGCCTCCTTGAACACTGATAACCCCTCTCCCCTGCTTCAGAATGTGTCCGCATCAACTATGCAGCAGTGATATAACTAGGGAGGCCAAAAAGACATAAACATTGCCTCAGGTAGACTCCACGTGCATGGAGTAAGCGGTGAGTTGAGGCATTGCAGGAAACAAGACACAGAGGCTGCAGGAGGCCCGCCATAAATAAGTACTACAGGGTCCACTGAGGCAGAAGGTGGACATAGGAGACGTATCCGTGCACAAAGGTGCGTCATCTGTGAATGCTACCTGGCAAAGTAGCCCAGAACTATCACTGAGGAGTAAATTCCGGCAGAGGTCTGATCTTGGGATAAGTGACCGCTTGCTGGCCTTGCAACCCACACGGCATAGGTAATCCCTGTACCCTAAGGCAATCCGGTTAGGTTGCCTGGATCTGTTCCCATTTCAGCGCTACTATAATTCACGAAACCTGCGAGAAAGATCAAAAGCACAGCTACACCATGGGTAAGACAGACCGCACCCAGCTCAAAATCAATTTTGAACAAGCGAAAAAGCAACCGGATCATGGCACAGATGGCCAAGAAATGGCACAATCAACAGCAGGAGCGACAGGAGGTGTGACAAACAATGATATACAAGCTATGTTTACCACGATCCAGACCGCACTGACAAACATTTATGGGAAAATAGACTCTTTAACGTACAGGGTTGACAGGATGTCCGAAAAACATAGACCAACATACAGAAAGAATATATATGGAGGAGCGCAGAATATCCAAAGCTGAAGAGTGTCGAGTACAGATGGATACGAAACAGACCAAGATTGAGTAACAATTAGTGGCAATGACTGCGAAAGCGGAGTACTTGAAAGTGAGGTCCCGTAGAAACAACATCGGCTTAACAGAAGTTTCAGAAACGACGAACACTGGACCGATGGAGCGATTTGTGGAGCAACTGCTCATATCTCTGCTGGGGCGAGAAACGTTTTCCGACATTTTCATATTTGAGAAGGCACACAGGTCTCTGGCGCCGAAACCACCAACTGGATGCTGACCAAGACCAATCATAGCACGGTTCTTAAATGACAGGGACAGAGATGCGGCGCTCCGAAAGGCCAGAGAGCTGGGCAAATTGAGCCATGAAGGAATGGATATCTCCCTGTAACCAGACTTCACAGCATCTGTGCAGGAAGCGAGGAAGAAGTTTGGCATAGCAAAACAGAAACTACGAGACTTAAACATACCATATGCTATGCTGTACCCAGCTAGACTCAAAATCACGGATGACGGCAAGTCACAGATTTACACCGAACCCCAGGAAGTGCTGAAGTTTTTACAACAGAAAGGACAGATAAGAAAGCGAAGAAGATCAACAAGAGGAGATCAGAGTGAACAATCAACTACATTGGATGTAGAATGATAGGATATTTCATAAGACATACCACGAACTCTGCAGCGATCATCATGTGAATTGAAGCGCATGTTCCTTCTCTTCGGCGAAGATAATGACGAGCCCATCGGAAGATATTTGATTGCAAGGCAGTATATACCATGCAGGACCAGATAAGTCAATAGACAGTATTTTTAGTTTATATCCTACTAGTGATATTAATGTTTACACATGTATATTGTCATGCCTGGGGCCACTGGCTGCTGGTATTAGGTTTGTTCTCCACCGAATTATTTCAGAATATGTTGTAACATGTTGAGCTTCTGATATTTGCGATGACAGGGCGTTTACCCATGTGGTTTTTCCCACAAGAAACAGGGCGGTTCTGTCGGGTAAGTATTTCTTCAGGCAATTTGTATCAATCTAGACATTATTCAAAATAGAAACAAATAAATCATAATCAACACAAACAAAAACATTGAATCCATATAGGGTATTGTTAGGAGCTTTTAGAAATTGCATCATTCATAATTACCCAATTTGCATTTGTAAGGCTGTCAAACAAGTGACAAGGGTGAATTTTGGTGCTCAGTGGTTTAGTGACGGTGCGTAATATATACACGCCCCAGTTTGACTCAAGCTGGTGATCCCAACACATACCCTGCGTCAATTTACATGGAGACTGAGACAGTCTGCGCTTCAAGACCTGGTGTTCCGAGAGGAACTACGCCAGGCGATAATAGATTATTTCGATCACAATTCTGGCTCGTCACTAGCACAAAGATAGTTTGGGAGGCATTCAATCAACCATCAGGGGCCATTGTTTTAGTAATCACGCAGGCATTCTAAGGGATATCCAACATCAACTGAAAAGGATAGAAGCAGGCATTACTAGACTTGAACAGGAATTTGAAGACACCTACAGTAACTCACTATTAGCTGAAATCAGGAAACAGATAGATAAATATTACGAGTTCGCAGATGACGAGATAAAATACATCTTGCGCAAATGCACGCTAGGAGCTATGGTGAAGTTGGGAGGCCAGGACTGGCATTGTCACAAAAAATTAAACCTACCACACCGCGGCGTACATAACACAGATCCAAAATGATCAGCGCCAATCATTGTATGACACTCCAGCTATTTTAGATTGCTTCACCAAATACTACGCTAAATTATACTCTGCCCACGCAAAGGTCTCAACATCTGATATACATGAGTATCTGAATGATGTGGCATTGGCATGGCTGTAAGATACACACCGAGTGTACTTCTGCCACCATATTACTAAAGACGAAATTATTGATGTCATCAATTCTCTCCCCAATATTAAAGTACCGGGACTAGATGGACTCCCAGGAGAATTTTATAAAGAATTTCGACATCTGTTGATCCCTCATCTAGCTGAAATGTATGAGGAAGCCTATGAGGAGGGCACACTCCCCGCATCCTTATGTGAGGCACTTCTGATAGCACTCCTTTAAACGGGTAAGGGCCCTGCTGAATGGGAGACGTACAGGCCACTATCCCTGATAAACATAGATGCTTAGATTCTGGCCAAAATTATGGCGTCCAGAATACACAATCCGCCACTCACAACATACCTACCATATTTGCATAATACCACCAGCTAGATCCGGACATCCCAGCAGCTGCGGCTCTATTAGACAAAGCCAAGGCAATTGACTCGGTGGAGTGGGACTTCATGTTCGTAACTCTTCGCAGAATGGGGTTCCCAGAGCAGTTTCTAAAATGGACATCACTGTTATATACTTCACCTAGAGCACGGGTCAGAATAAATGGTAACATGTCAGGCCCAATCGAGATTACGCGGGGTACCAGACAGGGCTGCCCCCTATCACCAGTGTTATTTCATTATTATTTCATTTAATCTTTATTGCGGCTCGTTCGGCCATAAAAGATACATAGCATCAACAATACATTTAGCACGGAGGATACACAACAATCGATTCATATATAAATAGGAAGCAGAAAATATACAATACATCGTCGAATACAATAAATATACGAGTATATAAAAAAGAAAAAGGCATGTAACAAGTGTATATACAAAAACCACCACTAGCCAATATCAATGCAATATACCACAGTTTGTTTCTACAGGTCAAGAGCCATGTTTTTGCGGGTATAACTAACACTTAATAAAAATCTGCTAACACAAAACACTGTGAGACGTCCAGTGTTTGTTTTAATAATTCTAAATGCTTCAAGATATGAACGTATACCTAATGATTTACACAAGGGTTTGATCCATTTTCTCCTTGCTTGTTCATAAACTGTGCAGAAAAATAATATATGACTGACATCCTCTCTCTGCTTCAACTGGCAGCATGTACAAGTTACATTTCCTAATTGCCCTGAAGACTTGTCCCATCATGCTAATACAGATTTTGTTCTTAGTATACCATATCTGAATTTTATATACAGACTTTTTGCTAGGGGTGGTTCAATCTCATCTAAAAAATCTTCAAAGAATGGAGAGTCCTTAAACTCCAGGAAACTTTGTGTAATGGATCCACATGAATCACCATTTTGGAGATTGTGAGTTATATGAGACCAAAATCTCGCCTTTACCAAAGACTTGCAGCTTTGTCTCAAACACGTTGGATCATCCCAAAAATGGGCAAGGCCTAAACGATAAAACCAATTTTTAACATACTTAAGCCAGGGATTAGTAGTATAGACATCAAGGTTCTTGACTTCCAAGATTCCATGTCTATAATCTTCAAGATCCGGGATACTCCAGAGTCTAATCCAGAACAAAAGTGGCCTAAGCAGTGCAATGTGGTCTGTCCTTTTCATATTTAAATCCATAAATAATGGTACAAGTGGTGTACATTTGGGCAATCTCAAAAGCCTTCTGTAGAAGGTGTTTTCGCTAACCGTAAAGATGTTACCTTCCTTTACACCCCAGATTTCTGCTCCATATAAGGCACCAGATTGGGCCTTAAACTTAAAAACTTCTAGTGCTTGTGAAATGGACTTACTTGAACTTGCCCCATGGTGCTTAATAATAGGAAAGGTACTCTGGTTAAATATTGTTTTACTTTTTTCTATTTGCGTTTTCCATGAGGTAGTTGAGTCAAGGGAAACCCCCAAATACGAGAAGTTTGGAACCAAATCAAGCCTTTGGTTATTTAATATAAATTGCCCTTTAAAAGATTTATGGGGATTTATGGACATACATTTAGGTTTTTTTGTGTTTATTTCAAGGCCTTTTGCATCACAATACATTTTGAAGGAATTTAAGAGTGTTTGGAGACCCATAGGCGTTTGCGAAATCAAAATTGTATCGTCCGCAAATAAGAGTGATGGGATCCTCACACCATTCAGTTTTGGGGAATCATTATTGCATTTATCTAGGTATTCTGGGATGTCGTTGACAAATAAAGAAAAAAGTGTAGGGGCCAATACACATCCTTGGCGGACTCCCCGTCTAATAGGTATGGGTTCAGTTAGTTCCCCTTTTGGGCCCCAGCGTACTCTAGCAAAATTATTGTCATGTAATCGTCTGATCTGCTGGAGTATACATGATGGTAGGCCCAGTTCAAACAAACAATCCCACAAACGATCCCGCAAAACTAAATCAAAAGCTGCCCTAAGGTCAACAAAAGCTACATAAATATGTCCTTTAAGTAAAGAAACATATTCCAACAAATGCAACAAAACCTAAATACTTGATCTATTGTGCTCGTATTCCGTCTAAAACCTGCTTGGAACTTTGTAAAGATCTCATTCTCACTGATCCACAGATCCATTCGATTTAAAAGATGCCTTGAGTAGATTTTTTGTAAAATGTCTAAAAGACAAATGGGACGATAGTTAGAAGGATCATATCTATCTCCCTTCTTAAAAACTAAAATAATTTCTGCTCCTCACCAGCTATCTGGTAGGTTTCCTCCGGCCGCTAGCATATTAAAAAGCTTGTTTATATAAGGCACCCAAACACTGGTCTCGTGCTTATATAGGTCCCCCGGTATTTTGTCAAGTCCCGGGGCTTTTCCGCTTTTTACAGCGGATATTGCCAACTCTGTTTCCTCTTGGCTGAACTCTCTAATATTTACAGGTGTTGTCAGCCATGGGCTGTTTCCTTCCACAGTCACCTCACTAACTGGTGCTTCGTACAAATGGGTAAAATGGTCAACCCAGGTTTGCTCATCAATAAACACATCATCCGGTTGCCTTTCTCCAGTTTTCTCATTAGCCACTAGTTTCCAAAAACCCACATTATCCCTTGCTTTGACAGCTGTTAACATGTTCTCCCAACATTCCTCATCCCAACTGTTTCTAGCCTTTTTCTGCACCCTCCTATATTCTTGTCTTAGGGTCCTAATAGCACATTCTTTTTTACTCTTAAGTGCCTCTAAGAGCAAGCCCTTGGAATTACGACATTCTTTATTATACCAAGGTTTAATGCCAATAAAGCTAGTTTTTTTCAATTGGTTTTTTTTTGGAATTTTCGACACAAGGGGTACCAAGGCTTTAAAAAATTCGGTATGTAGGTCGATAAAAACCTTACCCTCTACTGGTTGAGACAAATAGTCAACAAAAGTGTCAGTAAAAAGTAAATAAATACTGGATAATGCCTCTTTGTTACTCAATAGGCTAGCCCATTTGAGTGAACGCCTATTGTTACTCATCAAAGGGCCACTAATATTTGAATCATCCAGCACGATGTGATCGATCGGACTACTAGTACTAGAGATTAATCTACGATCTATAGTCAAGTGCAATGGTCGATGGTCACTTTCGAACCTAGGGTCAATTACAAAGTCAGATAAGAAAGACGAGATATCAAAAGATACCAAAATGTAATCAATACTGCTTTGGGAGTCGTTTTTAACAAGGGTTGGTGCTTTTGGGGAATCTGATGGAAATCGGCCATTACAGGCCCTCAGACCATATACAGACACCAATCTCATTATCTGGGTGGCTAATGTAGTGCAACGCACACCCTTCTTATAGGATAGAGAGGGAATATTGTTAGCCCTATCCTCATCAATAAAAACATCTCCAAACCCTATGATCGGTTCAGAATTACAGTTAAAATCACCACAAACTATTACACTGCTAATCTCATCTACATGATCTAAGAAAAGCTTTTCCAGTTTGTCAAAAATAACAGATTCGTTAGATAGCCCACATGGACGGTTGTAAATATTAAACACAATAATGCGCCTACCATCCTTCGTGATAGCTACAAGGCCTAATATATCTGCTGAGTCTGTATTAACTAGTGTTATTTTTACCTCAAGTGACACACTGACCCACACCGTAAGCCCCCCCGATGGTCTGCCTCTAACTGAAGGAACTGCCTCAATGTTATATGTCTTGTAACCCACCCTATGAGGTATTTTGAGGGACCATGTTTCTTGGAGCAAGCAAAAATCACTGGCGTCTATATATTTAGCCCAATCAGGATCAGAAAGATTTTTTTTCAGACCGGCAATATTCCAAGATATCAAAGTAATTTTTCCTTGTGTAGGCGTTTTTTCCCTTGCTAGCATTGGGCTATTCCCTACTAGTAGTGCCCCCTTTTTCGCAGCCACACTATTGTTAGCCCTAATTGTTGAACTTGTTACTGGGAAAGCAGGGGTTACAGTCACTTGTCTTGGGAACATAACATCTCCTACATCAATATCAAATCCCCCAAGATAAGACTTGGATGGCATCAGTTCGTGGACCCCGCCTGTTGTTTTATCATTTGGTTCCACATTTTTAGATAAGACAGTTACAATCGATTTCCCACTTGTACTCCTACGGGTCATACATTCCTTTTCAATCGGACAGTAGTCAATTTCTGGTCAATAGAACCAAACTAGATCATTTATCGGTTCAAAGCAATTGTACATTTTACCATTGTAGGAATTGCCCCATTCAGAAGATACAGAATAAGGAATTGACCCTATGGAGGGGAGTTTATTACAATACCTTTGTACACAGGTCATACCAAACAAATCACCTATTGGTCTGGGATAGAAAAATGTGAGGTCAACAACACCGATTCCACCATTACTTGTGCCAACATTTTGGTTCGTGATCAGGCGCACCACCCTAGGATCTTGGAAATTAACCACTATACACTCCCCCCCTAAGTTCTTGGTCGTACGACCTATCCAGTTTGTCCTTCTCACTCCTATAATTAGCCCGTCCACTCCCCCGGGCAGTGGTCTGTTTACCTTCAACCAGTGCATAACCTTATTTTTTAGCATCTAGAACGACTCTTTTTGCCCGGCCAACAATGGTGGTACATTTGCAAGAACAGCCACATAGGGATAGGAATCTGGTGTAAGGTCCATAGGTGGTGTTGTACAAGATACCTTCGCCAGAGGAATATTGGAAAAGCTATTAATAGAAGCAGGGGACTGAGTGTTGGGATATTTGGGAGTGGATGGGGGTTGTTCAATACAATGGTGTTGGTTTTAGAACTGTCCTGGTTGCCCTTTCCAAGAGCTCCCGGAACTCCATTACTAGATTTTAGGGTGCTCAATCGTTGTAGGGCGCCATTAGATGCAGCGTTACCTCTTTTAGAGGTTTCTTTGTTACCCACCGCTAGACTATCAGGCCTGTTAGTTTGTTTAATGGAATTACTACTCGAGCAATCCAACAGGTCTGAATAGATCTTGGGGTCTTGCTCCTTTGACTGAGGTCTGCTTACTGTATTATCTTTATGGGGAGATACAATAATAGGCACACCATTTCCATTATGTTTCGAGGAGATATTACTGTCCCCCCTCTTCGGGATAGTCTTAATTAAGGCTTTGGTTGAGAAAAAATTATCCAAAGTGGCCTGCTCAAAATGATCCAACCGATCTGCTAGTTGTTTAACTCGTTCCTCGATAGGGCTCAGGAGAGACCTCATCATCCTCTCCAGCTCGCCAAGCAAAGCTGAAGTAGGGGATAATATCTCAACCGATTCCACCGGTGAGGGGCCGATTGTGTTGGATATCGGGCTAACCTGTATAGCCTGTGTAGCCCCCTCCTTAACAGTCTCAACCCCTACAGATACATCCCCAATAAGTTCACAGGAGGGGCGCCTTAACGCTCCTACCTTCCTGAATTTCTTTGAGTGTTTAGGAAGATAGCACTTTTTCGGGGCTGCACTTCTTTTCCTCTTGGAACTTGGTTTAGCTTTGTGGGTCGATACCCTCGAAGGAGCAATAGTCTCCAGCCCTATAGATAGGTCAGTTGATGGAAGTGGAGGCGAAATGAGGGGCAAGGAAGACACCTCCTGCCCCTCACTCGAGCCAGTCAACAGGTATATTAAGGGGGGAAAACCAAAAGGCGTTTCTAGTACGACTGGCAAGGATAGGGAAGTCAAGGGAGGAACCAAAGCCAGAGCTGGAAAGCCCTGAGGTGGTCGTTTTTCCAAGGGTATTTTAAGTAATTCTATTGATAGCCTGCGCTCAGCACGTCTCTCAGATAAAGCAATTTCTTTGTCAATATCTTGTGTTACCCGGCTAAAATATTTGTCCAGGGGACCCATGACTGCTACCCCCACATCAGCCTGGGTATGAACCTGGGCAGTGATATTTAAGGGAATAGACATTCTTTGCAGCCAACAAGCTATTAAACAAACAAACTATATAAACCAATACCAGGGATCTATCAAATGTCAGAGACCTGGCCCAGCCCGGCCTCCTTCGGCCTCTGACGGCCACAGACGGTCCCGCCCTTGTCCCGGGCTTCTCCCAGGACACTCCCGCGCGCTCCCGCATCGCGGGATTTACACTTGACTTAAATACGTGGGCTGTAGGCGTAGAGGCGGAGCATGGCTAGCAGGGAGAGCGGCCAGGTGACGGGAGGCGCGGGTTACCGGGGCTTCTGGGAAACGAAGTCCGGTCCCCAAGCGCTCGCAGCCCTGCTGCACACAGTTCGCCCACCAGCACAGTCCCAAGGTCCCTGGAGGTAAGAGCAGCGCAGCGGGACCCGCGGAGCGGGTACCGCAAGTTGTAGAAGTGAACGGCTGGATGAGCCCACAGCAGCAATCAACACACTCGGCAAAATGCCCCAGTGAACTCAGCTCCCGGGGTCCCTTTCAAGGTAGAGGCGGGGCGTGGCTAGCAGGGAGAGCGGCCAGGTGACGGGAGGAGCGGTTTACCGGGGCTTCTGGGAAACGAAGTCCGGTCCTCAAGCACTCGCAGCCCTGCTGCACACAGTTCGCCCACCAGCACAGTCCCAAGGTCCCTGGAGGTAAGAGCAGCGCAAGTTGTAGAAGTGAACGGCTGGATGAGCCCACAGCAGCAATCAACACACTCGGCAAAATGTCCCCCATGCATTAATCCTAGAACCATTGGCCTGCAAAATACGGCAAAATCACTACAGGCCATCCCTGCACTTCGATCTCTGGCCCATTGGAATTGCACTATACACAGATATTATGGTCCTCTAAACCACTCATCCTGACATAAATCTAAACCTCATAAGAGAATATATCCAATTTGAGCAATATTCGGGCCTTTGAATAAATGGGATAAATCAGTTGTAATACCCAGAACCTGATCTGGAGTATCCTCTAAAATGGCACACGGACCCAGAAAATATCTAGGAATCTGGATTCATTGCGATCCAGAATTAGTCGTCAGAGAAAACTACGGTAAAGCACTGGTGAGATTTGAAGAGCAGGAAGATAAATGGATTAAAATGCCTCTCTCCATGGCGGATAGGATAGCTTTACAGAAAATGATCATACTGCCTAGGTTACTATACCTGTTCTGGAATATACCAATATGGTTAACGTAGGCATTCTTTGTCAGAATACGCTCTATTTTGCAACAAGTAACATGGGCAAGAAAGCAAGCCGGATCTAGTTGGAAGACCTTAACTCAACCATACCATCTAGGAGGCTTTGGGGCACCGGATCTCCAATTATATTTCCCTTGCGCACAGGCACAGCGAGTACACACTATTGGACAAAACCTCATGCACATATTCCATATATTGCAGTAGAAAAGGATAGCGTACATCCCATGCCACTGACTGCTGTTATAGTGGACCCGATGTAGTGCACACCATGAGATAAGATCCAAACAGCTCACTGCACCTCTAGGGCGTGACACACACTGGCATACAGAGCAAATAAGCTCCTGATTTACGCACAGGCATTACCCATGGCCAGACATTCCAAGTTCTCTGTCACGTAGGAAAAGAAAATGTACACTTTGCTGAAAGAGAAGGGGCTGACCATTATGAGCACTATCTTCCCACATAATAAATTCATAACTTAGCAGACCTCTCACTTTGTGCCCATCAGTGCCCCTTGAAGAAATTTGCATATCTACGACTACGCATGGCAATCAGAACATTATATACCACATTCCCAGAAGAAGTCATGCAATTGAACACATTACAAATACTATTAACAGCACCTACACACCGGAATTTGGTAACACGACTATACAATGCGGCACAAGAGGAACAGGCAGGGAACAATAATGTTGCAGCTCATAGGTCGGAAATAGCACTTGGTGAGACAATAGACGGACAAGACTGGCAATACAGCTGTACACAACTCACGCTTCTTACGTCAAACTGCAACTTGCGCATTATTCACTTCAAGTTCCTCCATCAAATATACTACACGCCGGCCAAATTACACAGAAATGGACTTAGGGAGACAGATAACTGCCACAGGTGTAATGCACCAAACGCTGATTTTTTATATACTAATAATAATAATAATTTATTTTATTGTTTAGTCAATAAAAACCTTAACAAATTTTCTTTACAGCGTTTAACAATGTTAGCTTAAAACAACTAAAACAACGAAAACAGTAAGCATAAAATTTCAATTAAATTACTTTCAATCGTTATCTTTCCTAAAACCTTAAAAAAAAAACTATCATTAGTTTGTATTTACATATGTAAATGAGAGACTTCCTTCAGGCTAAGTCCGCAGTGCTAAAGGGGCTTAATAATATTAATTCATTATAGACTTTCAAGCGTTCTTCGAGAGCTAGCAAAAACGTTACCACTTTGCAGTTCATTTGGGGATCAGTTGGATCCAGGCCCCCAATAATAGCAGTCCTGCACATACGTATTCTCCTTACCAGAAAGGCATTCTTCAAAAAAATTACTCGCTCCTTGTGCAGCTTCTTACAATGGCATATTATATGGATTAAATCTTCCTTTATGTTTCCACAGAGACGGCAAACTTTTGACTCAATGTGCCTCCAAGATGGTTCATCGGCTAAAGTTGGAAGTTTGCCAAAACGCAAGGCCATTAGTTGTTTTTTAATGTAAATAGGAAACCTTGTGTCCAAGTAGGCCGCCGGTTTAAGAGTTTTATAATTATTGATCACAGTCCAAGAGTGGGAGCTATGAGAAAAAATACCTTTATCTGCAAGGAAAGAGTGAAGTTTTGCGGCTCTATTTAGTGCCTGCTTGAATGATATGAAAGGCAAATTTTTATTCCAGAGGTTAGAAGAACAAGTTGTCTCCAATGCACTGGTCAGGAATTTGTTGGCCTGCGATTTTTTTTGCGTTTCTAGTTCCTGCCATAGAAATTTGTTGAGGTTATTTTCACTAGCACTTTGCTTGATTCGATACCACACCTTTATGTAAGTATAAAGTCTACCCAGTGATTCATTCATTAGTCCGAATTCTAATCGCATTTGCCCTGGTGAAGCTGAACTCGGAAGTTGAAGAACGTTTTTATAGATTTTTGTTATTAGGTTATTAAGGATTTCAGAATCTTTGCCATGCATTGCGACGCTGGCATAAGATACGGTGGGCAGTGCTTTGCTAGCGATCACAGTCAGGAGAGGCCTCAGTGATGGGCCTTCCAATTTTTTTGCCAATGAGCTAAATGCAAATATTAAGGCCCCCGCTCTCTGTGTCATGTAATTTTCCTGATCTTTTAAGGATAACTTGTCGTCTATGTAATATCTCAAGTATTTATAGTAGGATACTTTTTCCAGTGGTTTTCCTTCTAGCCAGATGTTATGATGAGCGGCTCGTCGATTAGTAAGTAGCATTGTTTTTGTTTTTGATGAGTTAAGGTCCAACTTGTTTGTAAACAGGAAATCTGAAAGTTCTGTTAGAAGCCTCGACAATCCAACTTTTGTTAAGCTCAATAGCACAATGTCATCTGCATACGCTAGGTGAGAAAGTTTTAGCTTGCCTAGTTTCGGGGAGTGAGTATTGCTGTTATCTAGTTTTCCGGAGAGATCTGATGTGAACAGATCAAATAAGTGTGGTGCCAGGACGCAACCCTGTTTTAATCTGATAGTAGTATACACTTTTCTCGATAGACAGGTACCGTCCCCAAGTTTTACTTGTGTCCAGGTATCGGAGTAAAATAATAACAGACCCCTCAGTATACTCTCTGGTATTTCCCATGCTTTTAACTTTGCCCACAGCTGATTCCGGTCCACACTGTCAAAGGCAGCTTTTAGGTCTATAAAACACAGGTGCAGGTCCTGTTTCTCACGCTGGCATCTTTCGGCAACCATTTTAATAGATAGGATGTTCGAAGTTGTTCCAATCCCTTCTCTGAATCCCGTTTGATTAATTGGAGTCAGGTTTCTTTCTCCGGACCAGTTTACCAGGTCTTTCAGAAGTAATGATGCTAAGTATTTAGCTTCAACGTCCTGCAATGCAATTAATCTGTAGTTAAGTGGGTTTGTTCTTTATCCACTTTTGTATATGGGCATTATTATCAAGCCTTGCCAGCTGTCCGGTACTTGGTTATTGATCTGCACATCAGCAAAGAGTTTCTCGAAATGAGAGCTCCAGTATTCTGGTGCGTGTTTGTAAATCGCTTGAGGAATGCCATTCGGCCCTGGAGCCCCATTGCTTTTACCCTTTTTAATGAATTTTGCTATCTCCTCTGCTGAGTAGATGACATGATTTGCTACTGGCATGGATGTTTTGCGTTGGTCTATTGTTAAGGACTGACGACGACTTTCTTCGTCAGAGTTCATTTTTTTCAGATTTTTCAAAATGAATTGTTTCCGTGGGGCTTTTGATAAGTTTTCTTTAAATTTTTGCGAGAGGAAGCTAACCCATTCAGTTTCCTGCACATTCGAAGTTAAGGTGTTTCGATGTCTAGTCAATTGATTTATTGTCTTCCAAAATGTATTTGAGTTTGGGTGCTTAATACTAAATAGCAATTTAGACCAAAAACTCTCAGTTTTCCTTTTTTTGAATTCCGAGACCTTCTTTTTGTATTCTTTTCTTTGAAGGTGAAAAGTCTTCAATAGTCGTCCTTCTGTGTTATTTAATTGTAGCTTCTTTTGTGTTCTTCGTAACGCCCTTTTTAGAGCTTGCACCTCTTTCGGGAGTTTACTATTTGGACAGGGTCTTTTGTCCTTCATGTTCGGGACTTTCATTTTCGTCTTTAGTTTCTTTAAGAAGAGAGACCAGGCTTGAATCTTATTGGTTGAAGCGTTTCCTTATTCAGCCTGTATATCCTTTATTATCGAAAACCACTCAATGTTATTTGTATTTGTCCAATTTATACGTTTTTGATTAATTGAGTCTATTTGGCCCTCCAGTATGTGAGATGGTTGAAATCTTTCAATGCAGAGATTAAATTTGATATGTTGAAACGCATGATCACTCAAGGGGGTATAATCTATATGAAAACTGACTACTAATGGGATTAGCGAAAGACTTACAATTGTAAAGTCAAGTGTAGATTGGGCCCGCGGGCCGTAGTACGTTTTTTTTGGCGGACAGTCTTCATCTGTCCTTCCATTCAGCAATCGCATACATTGATACTCAAGATCTGTCACTAATTGCTGGCCCAGTCGATCCGTTCGAGACCTCGCCCCAACTTGAGACTGTTGTGGAACACACCAATACATATTATCTGCTGTCAGTATTTCATCTTCTTCTGGCGAAAATATCGGGTTTGAATTGAAATCACCAGTCACTATTATATTCCACGAATGCTCGGTACTGCGAAGGCCTGTAATTACTTTGCTTAGTAGAGCATTTTTTATCTTTTTGACTAGGAACTTCGGTTGTGTGTAGTAATTAATCAATATTGTCGTTCATTTGTGAATTACATTTTGTTCTGAAAATGTAATTAGTTGGATACTTGGGTCAGGAGATTTAAGCTGTTCCGAATTAATTATTAAGGCTGTAGATACGTAGACTGTCAGGCCGCCTATTGCGCGACCGTAGTATTTACATTTTTCTGCTGCTACAGTGTACTGGACGAAGCCTGCTAACGGGATATCTTCTTGCAACCATGTTTCTTGTAGGGCAATTACCTCACAATTAGCCCACTCTTTTAAAGCTACTCCGTCCTCTAGCAATTGTTTAGCCCCTGCTATATTCCACGATAGTAAATGAATACCGTCAGTTGCTACGTGTATCTCCCTTTCGCTCTTTGGTCAATTTTTCCTCTTATCGTTTAGCAAGCTGGGAAGCCAATTCCATTGATCCGTTGTTGATATGGACTCTCCTACTCTATCTAAATCTACTCCTGCCAAGGAGAGGGCTGTCTCACTTCTGCTTTTAGCATTATGTAAAATTGAGTAGACTTGCTTTTGAGGTGGCCACTTGTCTAATTTGCTGTTATTTTGCTGTCTGCAGGTTTTTTTTTAAGGGAAACGGATAACGAGGAGTACTGGGCATTGATATTTGTATGCCCCATGTCTGAAATAGATCCGATCTTCTTATTATCGATTGCACTATCCCTGGCATTTTCCAGGTGGTTAATGTATGTTCTTTTGATTCCTCATTGTTCCCACAAAGAAATTTTACGGATACTAGATCTGTAGATTTAATTTCACTTAGTTCCTTAATTTCAGCCATAAGTTTCAAAATATTACTCCTATTCAAAGTGTCATGACAGCCCTGTGTCTCGTACTCCGGTGTCCATATTATTTGGTAATATATATCATCGAGCTTTGAA
This sequence comes from Lissotriton helveticus, assembly GCF_964261635.1. Lineage (NCBI taxonomy): Eukaryota > Metazoa > Chordata > Amphibia > Caudata > Salamandridae > Lissotriton > Lissotriton helveticus. The sequence continues at coordinate 1,576,004,499 of NC_136067.1, forward strand.
GAACCCGTCATTATTTCCTTTCCATCGTGATAATTCGGTTGTATGTTTTCCTGATTTGATATACAAAATCTTAATTTGCCTTGATTCAAATTGCATTGTGTTTCTGATGTATCTCTTGATGTTTGACATTGGAGTACTTCTGCGGGATCTCGGTCTCCCATTTCTATCGCTGTTTGAGATGAAGAGACAATCTTTACCTTTTCCACTGCTTCTGTAAAATGTTCCGTGTGTGTTTGGATGATTCCACAATCTGATGCTCTGACCGTAGGTGGGTACCAAGCTGGTTTAGGTGCGTTCAGCTGGATATGAGATTTTAATTTTGTTAATTTCTCAGTTGTTTTAGGGTGCCCCTCTGTGTAATGTCTTCCTAAAGCTATTACCTTATCCCCTTATCCTGAGGTTAAATGCTCTTCTGGGATTCTATTAACTGCATATTTTCTTCAATGCAAAGATGACTGATTTTTTCATCTTCCCGATTTGTAGTTCTACTATTTGTTTCGACGGATCCAGTCGTGTTTATTGAGTTGGCGGTTAACGGCAGTTTCTGCTTATATTTCGCCGTTTGTGAGGAACTAACCTCTCTTTCTAATGTTAGCGAGCCCTTAAGTTCTTTATTTGAAATCTGAATTGTGTCGATAATCTTTTCATCTCTTCCTGTGGAAGAGAAGGCTAAGTTGTTTAAATTTATTAACGGGCTAGTTTCGCTGGAAAAATCCTCTTTTGGTCTTCCTGCATTAGATTTAGAAAAAATACGGTATATTTTGAAACCCGACTGCGACTCTGAGACACATTTTTTGATCCTAGCTTTTCTTTCTTTCTTTCTTTCTTTGTCTCTTTGATTGTATTGCTTTGTTTCTTGCAGAACGATAGCATCATTTTCTACTATTTCTTTTGTATTATCCTTACTTTCGACATTTCCATGTTTAGTGATTTGTGCTTCGTTGTTTTGCCCTGAGGTAACGTAAGTGTCGATTTGAGGTTGCGGCTTATTTATAGAAGCTCTGAGTTGTTCTGTCTCAGGTGCTGGGTTAATAAAGCGTTTATTTAAGATAAGTATCTGTTCTAGCATTGTTGGTAATGAGCTCAATTTATCTAGAATAGGTCCGCAGGTACAGACTGGTTCCAGCAGGGGAGTAATTAATTGTGCTCTTTTGATTACATTATTTAGATTGTCCAGTTTTGTGTTTATCCCAGCTATGTATGATGCAATTACATTTATCTATTTGTATGTCCAGTTCTCTGCTTGCATTATTAACGTTGTTGTTGATGTTTGCAATGCTTGTAGTAATGGAGTAACAAAGGCTGCCCTTCAGTGTTTAGGAAATTTACCTTATCCTCGTTTTTTGATCTCTTATGACGTCTTTCGTTTTGTGATAGTGACGTATTTACTCTGAAGCCTGTTGGCCTATGTTGGCTTTCATTGTGACATATACTGGCTGAATGATGCTCCGCTTCTTTGCTTCCTGTTTCTTCCTCTGATGCCGCCTTTATCTACCGGTGGCTCTTCCAATTTTTCTAGCGAATGTCATGAATTAAGCCAGAGATGAGCAAGATCATCAATACTTGAATGTAAAGATTGTGTAGAGTTCAGTTGATCTTTCCTTAATGCTTTCGAGTTTGGACTTGTTATAGTATCCGATATAACCTCACTAATAAGTATACTGTGACCCTTACGTGTTTTTGAGGTTGATGGAGGCTCTTGCTGCGTTGTTATATTTTTAAAATCGTCGGAGGCCGTGTGTAGTGTTGCTAGTGTAATAAGGAATGTTCTCATTTGTTTTTTTTTATTGTCTATGTCTTCCAGTTGTTCTGTCCTTTTAAACAAGTTATGTTTTTCACTAAGATGTAGGTTTGATTTCTCAGGAGTTGAATTTCCTCCACCCTCCTCTGATCATTCCCTACTAGATGTTTTAAGGAATCCCGGGACATCCCCTGTTATTGCAAACAGGGCTGATCCGGGGTCCTTTAAGAATTGAAATTGAAGAGTCTGTGAGTTTTTTTTATTTGAAACAGCTTTTTCAAATAAAGAGGCTATTGGTGAGATTAATGGGCTTTTTAAGATGTCACTTGCCTTATTTGCATTTGTTTTTTCAATTTTCCTCCATTTAGCAAGACCCTTTGAGGCTACTGCCTTTTCTCCCGGAGCCTTTCCTCACTCTGCCAGACCGCATAATTGATCTGGCTCTGACTTTGGCACTGGCTATGCACTAGCTAGGCACCTGCTCCGTTCGCCTCGCTCCCTCCTCTCGTTACGCTCCCCCTCCGCGTTAAGTCTTGGTAACGCGGGAGACCAGTACTGGGGGTTGGTCGCGGCGTGAGATGGTCTGAAGTATTATGTAGCTGAAGTATACTGATGTAGGGAGCGCGGGCTATGTGTTGACGGCGGGGAGCAGGTGTGGTACAGGTGCAAGAAGCAAAATGCTGCCACTCACTTCTCACTTCTCACCTCCTTTCGCCCCCCAGCCGTCTGCTCCTGACTGCTTTCTCCCAAAGCCCCGGACTGCTGTCTCCCAATGCTCCCTATGCTCGCCTCTTTGCTCACCTGTAATAGCAGGATTAGGGGGAGCTAAGGCGGCGTGGTGCTTTGCTTGTGTCCTTGTCTCCGTGTCTCTGTGTCTCTGTAAAGCAGGCTTTTATTGCAGTCCTGTTGTCCTGTTGTCCTGAGCGCCTATCTCTGCACCTGCCACCCGGCTGTACTCCTGCGGGTTTGAGGCTCTGTCCGTGGCTCTTGTCTGATGCACTTGTCCGATGCAGGGGTCAGAGGTAGGACTAGGGCTAGGGCCGCTGGCTGCTGGCTGCTGGCTGGCTATAAACTGGCTGTAAGTTGGCTGTAATCCACAAGCTGTGGCCCAGATGCCCGGTTAGCAAGCCTGTGGTGACCCTCTGCCGCAAACAGCAATCGGCATGGTGGTCAGCAAACATCAATCGGCAATGGCGGTCGGCGGTCAGCAGACAGGGAGAAGTTGTTCCAGACCGCGTGAGCTGCATAAACCGCCCGGAGCCCAGAATCACGTTGGAAGTGCTCTGCTCTGCTCTGGATAGCAATCCGGATAGTAATCTTCGATCTCCGAGCCTCCGGTGCCGGTGCCGCTCACAGCTTGCAGCTCATGGTGCAGCTCACGGTGTAACTCGCAATTCGCGGCAATTCGCGGCTCCCTGCGGTTTCGCAGCCGCTGCCGCGGCTGCCGCTTCTCGAACTTGCTTTCCACTGCTCTCTGCTCTCTGGTCACTCCCAAGACCTGGACTGGAGTCGTCAGTCAGTCGTCGATTTTTTTATATATGTCATGGTCATGCCCTCGATTGCAGATATATTGGCAAGACATTACTAACACACTCTTTTATAAAGCGCGCGGTTACGCTCAGCTAGCGTGTCCCTGCGCTAAGACAGAAAACTCATGAAGGCAGGCCGCAAGGTCAGCTAGAATTACCATGTGTAGAGATGTGTTTTTAGCTTCTTCCTGAAGTCGGCTTCAGACAGTTCTAGGCGAAGATCCAGGGGTAGAGCGTTCCAGCCCTTCTCCACCAAGTAGCGAAATGATCTGCCTCCCATGCAAGCCTTTCTTATCCTCGGGACCTTTAACAGGCCACCCTGGGAGGAACGCAGTGCTCGCGTGGGTTCGTACCTGGAGACCAGACTCTGGAGTGGTGCTGGTGCCCTCCCATTAAGGATACGATGGCAGGTGCAGAGGGCCTTAAACTCGACCCTTCTCCTCACTGGGAGCCAGTGAAGAGTCTGAAGGGCAGCTTTGGAGGCTGATCTTTTAGGAAGCTTCAGAATAACGCGGGCTGCCACGTTCTGCAGCACCTGGAGACGATTTAATACCTTACTGGTTGCTCCCAAATACAGTAGGTTACCGTAGTCCAGGCGGGATGTAACGAGGGCACGTACCAGCGTCCTGTGGGCAGATATGGGAAGAAGATCTAAGACCTTCCGCAAACTTTTTAGGACGCTGAAGCAGACACCCACCACCCGGCCTATCTGAGGTCCAAAAGACAAATCAGCATCGAGCCAAACTCCCAGATTCTTGGCTTCCCGACAGGGTGTAGGTGCCTCGCCCAGACAAGAGGGCCACCACGCCGACGACCACACAGAAGGGCTCCCCCCCACCACGAGCACCTCGGTCTTATTGCCATTCAGTTTGAGGCAATTGGTGGACATCCAGGTTGCCAGCTCCTGCATACAGGTTCTGAATTGGTCCACCGCAAGGCCAGGTGCACACGATAGGGAGATAGCCAGCTGCGTATCGTCGGCGTAGGATACTATGTGCATTCCATGACCCTCCACTATAGAGGCCACTGGGGAGACATATAAATTGAACAGGGTGGTGTTAGGGGAGCTACTGGTCATCTTACTTAATTTAGCTAGAGTTAATTTCAGTCTATGTTTAATTAAACTTTCAGTTTAGTTATTGTTAAAAATGTAACACTTGTTTTTATTTAATGAATGTAACTTTATTTTTCTTGTTTATGTAACTAATCTTTATTGTTTGGTAATTTGCTTTAGGCAATGTTTGTTGTTTAGTAGATTGGTAATGTATTGCCCTTCAAGATTGTGCGCTCTTCACGAGAGAGGTGGAAGACTCGCGCTGGCTCTCGAGGCTGGAATATTAATATGTGAGAGCTCGCGCTGCTCTCGTGCCAGAGTCAAGTCTATAAATAGACCTTTCCTTCAACGGACATGCGCTTCGTCTCTAGTGATCGTCCTGACGAGCACTCCTGTCATTGTGCCTGGTTTCTGTCAACCGTCAAAATCTTCCCCGGATTCAGTCCTCAGGTCCGTTTACCCTTTTAAATCTCAGAGAGAGATATCCCTCGCCGAGTCCCTTTTCCTGCCGTCTGTTTCCCGTTCAAAGTCGTCTCCGCTGAAGCCGAAGGCAGAGATTCCGTCCTTCGTCAGCGGAGATATCAGGTTTCATTTCCTGGTTTCCTGCGCATGGGAAGGCTGTTCGAGCCTTCAGTTAAACGTGAAGAATATTCAAGGGACAGTAAGATTTATTTTTTCTGCTGTTAGGAAATATTTCTAAAAGCGACGCTTCCAGCAAATAAACCTTTTCTCTTTAGGATTTAAAGTGTTACTCAGTTTAAAGGAGAGGAGGCTAACGTAAGAAGTGACAATAAACAAGTCTTGGCAAAGTCAAATTTATTCGTCTTTCAGAGGAAGGTTCTGAATAAACTTCAAGAACTTAAGAGGCTGAAAACAAGACATAGGCCCAGATGTAGGTAAAATAGATTTACCGATTTTAAATTACCGAATCATACCGATTCGGTAATTAAAAATCGGTAAATCTAAGGGGTTGAGATGTAGGAACATCCAGATGTTCCTGCTACCGAATCGGTAAAAATCGGTATTTACCGATTCGGTAAATACCGACCGGTAATGGCCCATTCATTCCTATGGGCTTTGAAGCCCATAGGAATGAATGGGCCATTACCGGTCGGTATTTACCGAATCGGTAAATACCGATTGACACAAGGGTGCAGGGGGTGTCACTTTGACACCCTCTAGCACCCCCAAAAAAGATTCGTGGGCCATGTGGCAGGCATACCTGCCCTAAGGGCAGGTCTGCCTGTCATATGGCACAGGTGTGCATGCACACATGTGCATGCACACCGGAATCGTTTTTTTACCATGAAGTTGGATTTCATGGTAAAATACCGATTCTGTAAGGCTTGTGGGACTCAGAAGAGTCCCACCTACATATCAATAATACCGAATAGGTATAAATACCGAATCGGTATTTTACAGATTCGGTAAATTTACCGATCGGTAAATTTACCGAATCTGTAAAATAATGTGTCCCTACATACCGATTACTGAATACCGGTCGGAAACGGCCGAAAATACCGATTTTCGGCCGTTACCGACCGACCTACATCGGGCCCTATATGTGTTAAACAAGCCTTGGCAAATCACATTTGAATTGTTAAACTCAACGGAAGGGTTTTTAATGACTATAAGTAATTAAGAGCCAGGCTAAAACTGCAGAGTTTATAAATAAGGCTTTGTAAGGTAAAAAGTGTGTGACTTCCAAGTTAGAGTTGTGAAATAAGAGAGTTAATTCTAGATCAGTAAGAATTCAGACAAGTAGAGCTAATGTTTCAAACTCTATTGTATTACCAAGAGCAACTGTAGCATCTAGGAGAAGATTGTTGTTTTTACACTATCTCCCTACTACAGATGATCCGTTGTGTAGAAGAATTGCAGTTGCCCTCAGGTATGTTATCTGCATGCTACTAGCCAGTTCAGTTCACTAACCTGATTAATAACTAACGTTATTTAGAAGGAGTTAATTCTGAATAATTACTGTGTTATTTTAAAGGAATCTTGAGACTGAGGCTGAACAATTTCTGGTACAAGTTAAGTGTGAACAAAGACCGCAAAAACCTATGGTCAGTAATTGTCATCTTTAATCAATTTTCTGAGTTAAGATGTTAAATGTGAAGGGTAGTAATTGTTAAATTTGAACTACAGAATTGCACGAAAAATTGAAAAGCATTTCAAGAAAAGGTCAACGGTCTGGAACACTTTCAAGAGAAACAACAGCAGAAGTCAAGTTTCTTTATATGCTGTTAGTTTCTCTGTCCACTTCCCCTTTCCCTTAGGGAAAAGTCTATGCAGTCAGAGTTGAGTTCCTGATTGCGTTGGCAGATCCTTGGGGGAGTTGGGAGTTTGCAGCTTCAAGAGGAAGCGTCAGGAGTGACTCTCAGGTTTCGCAACAGGTGGGGCTCAGTGATGAGCCCTGGGGCACGCCCTGTCCCAAACAGATCTCCCCAGAGTAGCAATCACCCTGGCGGACCTGGAAGCCTCTTCCCGTCAGAAAGGACTGGAACCATCTAAGTGCAGTGCTAGATATTCCGCCATTATTCAGACACTGGAGCAAGGTGGTGTGTGCTACAGTGTCGAATGCCGCACTTAGGTCCAGCAGGATGAGGGCCATGGTCTGTCCTTCATCCACCCCCTGGCGTAAGGTCTCCGCTGCCATCAGGAGCGCCGATTCAGTAGAGTGGCGGGGACGGAAACCAAATTGGGTGTCATGCAGGAGGGCAGCCTCCTCCACGAAATCCATCAGCTGTGCGTTAATAGCTTTTTCTGCCACTTTAGCCAGGTAGGGCAGAAGGGAGATAGGTCGGAGGTTCTCTAATTTTTCTAAACTGATGTTAGATTTCTTCCTCAAGGGTAGGACCACCGCCTGCTTCCAGTCTCTAGGCACTATCCCAGTCTTAAATGACAGGTCAAGCAAGTGCCTGATGTAAGGTTCCAACACTGGCAAGCTTTCGGCTAGTCGGGGCGGGGTAGCGAAGTTGGTCAGTCTATGTCTATTCCCCCAATCCCTCGGACTTTCCACGAACTCGGTCCCTGCCATAGGGTGATTAGGGAATGACGAGTAGATTTTAGTTACCTTCTCGGCGAAAAAGTTCGCGATCTTATCACAGGATTCCGCCGAACACTCATCTGGGGCAGTGGCTGGTATCCCGCCCGAGAGAGATTTGTAGAGCAGAAAAAGCTCTCTCGCGGAGTTGCCGGCCTCACTGATTCTGGTGGCATAGTATACAGCTTTGGACTTCCTAATTAGTCCGTGATAGAGTCGCCTCTCAGTTAGATATATCTCCCTGGTTTCCATTGAAAAGGCCACTCGCCTTTGCCTTTCTACTCGCTTCAGTGCTGCCTTTGCAACCCGCAGCTCGTCACTGTACCACGGGGCAGTTTTCTGAGTGCGGCCACCTACTTTAGCACGAGAGAGTGGAGCAGTGCAGTCAAGTGCCTCAGTGATACAATTGCAGAGGTTAGAGTTAGCAGTGTCCGCATCGTCCCCCCCGGACTCCCTCCTCTGATGAGTGCCGCACAGAACTTTGTCTGCGAGAAGTTTGCCCATCTCTGCCTAGAGTGGTATAGCGGAGCTACGTCAGTGATCTTGTCCCTGGAACACATACAGAGAATGGTACCAGATGGTGGTCCGACCATGGGATAGGGATGGGTGTCATTGCTTCTACATCCCCCCAGTTGACAAATATGGGGTCTAGCAACTGTCCCAGCTGGTGGGTGGGACCATCTACTATCTGATTCAGTTGGAGGTTTGCTAGCGCCTGGCAGAGATCCTTGGTAGCGTTATCAGTGGGGTTAATAAGGTGGAGATTGAGATCCCCTAATACCAAGATTTTGTCTCCACGCAGCGCCGCCTCGATGATGCCTTCTACTAGACTCTCCCCAAACCGAGCCATAGGGCCTGGGGGTCTATAGATAAGAAAGCCCTTCAACGTACAGCCTTCATTTACTTTAACGGTGAAGCTCCCCGCCTTACTATCTAAAATGGGGGAAGTATTCAGTTGACATTGTAGACTATGCTTAGCTACGATGGCGATACCCCCTCCTCTGCCAGCGGGTCTGTCCTGCCTCTGTATGGTATAGCCCTCCGGTAGTGCTTCTAGAGCCTCAGGAGTTGAACCTTCATCCAGCCATGTCTCAGTGAGAAACAAAAGATCCCATTGTCTCTCAATGAGTAGGTCGTAGAGGTCGAGTCTGTGCTTCCGCAGGGAGCGTACGTTGAGCAGGCCACAGGTCAAAGTAAGGCCTGCCGATGCCAACTTTCTACCTAAATCATAGGAGTAGTGGCAGTGTCCACAGGCTGTATTATCCTCCACTCGCATCGTATGGAGGCATGAGTTGGCAGTGGTGTTGCGAAAAGCCAACAACTCCTGTCCGCTCCACCGTATGCGTCCCACCTGATGGACATAGGGTACGGCCCTGGCCCGCGCCCGATCGCGAATAAAAACACAGAAATACAGTTTTAAAATCTACGTTGCTCCCGGCTTCCGCCTCAGTAGTTCCTGCTGTCTGGCTACACAATGGTCGAGAGCGCGCTAAATAGGCTCGGGGGCGTGGCCTGGCGTAGAGTGGGCGTGGCCTGCCCGGGGGGGGCTTCCCCGGAATGGCGTTGATGTTAGTGGCAGCCCCGCAGCAGCGTTTAGATCGGCTGCGCGGGATAAGGCTTTATCAAGAGTGTCAGGTAAAGTGCAATTGCAATGCAGAATAAAAACACAGAAATACAATTTTAAAATCTACGTTGCTCCCGGCTTCCGCCTCAGGAGTTCGTGCTGTCCCCGGAACAGATCACCAACACACCCTTGGTGTGCATTCTAGGAGTCAGGAAGCTTAAACATGCCAGACATAGGAAATTTATGGCGGTCACATTACTGCTTGCTATAAGTCGCATAGCTATACGGTGGGGGAGTAAGAGGCCCCCAAGACACAAAGACTGGATTGCGGATATGACCTACTGCAAAACAACGTTAAAGACTTATACAGTAGATATACCACAAGTCTCACGTCCCAGAGATTTCTGGGAACCACTAGTCCAGTAATTGCAGGCAACCTCAAAGTCCGAAATGACAGACTGACCTATAAGATCACGCTCATTCAACATAAACATGGCAGGTGAGGGTAAATGTAGCGGACACATATATATGGTGCGTTGAAACAGAACAAGTCGGTAAGGGGAATCTCAGTGAACCAGGGTGTCATTTGGCAAAAATGTGGGGCTGCTAAGTGATAAGTGACATGTACATGACATTTGCTGGTATTCTCAGGTGATATGTAAGACTAATATATATCAATGCGATGTATTCAAGATATGTAACTACTGGTTGGATGAAAAAATAAAATATGTTTTTTTTACCAATTCTAATTTCTGTTTGTAATTTTGTCCCACCTAGGCTACAATGTGGCCACTTCATTGTATTTACAATGTAGACATAATGCTTGATCTACAATTTGAGCAGGTCATATTTTAAATAGCTTTTTGCTGTTTTGCAATCTGGTAGTGTTAAGTATAGGAATCGTTCTGGATGTATTTCAGTGGTAGAGGTAAATTACTATTCTTCACAGTCATGCTCCCATTTGTAGCTTAATCCAAAAGAGTCATCACTATTTATTTCTTCTGCTTCTAAGGCTCCAAGCATGACCATTATAAATGTATGTGCATCTTGTTATTTGTTGAGAGTAAATGTCACTGATCTGCTACATATATCCAAAAGATGTTGAATGCCAGAAGCAGTATATATTTTACTTTGGCCATTAAGGAACCATTAAACTAAATGACACAGTGGAGAGCAGAATCTTTTCTTATGGTTTTGAATGATTTCATTATGAAAACATGGTAAATGAAATATTATATTGGGAACCACCTTAGCATAGCAGTTGATACTTGAACAGTTTTCTAACTGGTGTCCTACAATTTTACCCTCACTTTCCACTTGTTTTCTTCTTTATGCTTTCAAGTTTGTCTGGGTTGCATTTCTTATCTTGAAGTTCAGTTGAGTGTTTTGTATATTTCCATTTTGGAGATAGTATGTGTATACGTTTTTCATAGATTGGGTATTCACCTAAATGAGGAGCATAGAGACTTCTTAAATGTTTGAACTTTCTTACACAAGTTCCATCAGCACTAACATTTTTGTCATCAAATACAAACAGGACAATGTTCTTATTCGAGATAAGGCAACATATGCAACACCTTCTTTAAATACTTCTAATGTTTACAAAAGCTCTGTCTACACTTAAACCCTGAAATTTGTGGATAGTTACAGCATATGCTAAGGACACTGGGAACGGCTGTCGTCGTACATACAAGTCCTTTATAAGCAAAAAACGTACAACACAACGCCCAAGCTGCTTTACTTCATTAAATTATCGAATTTCACAACTAAAAATTCTATCTGATCTATGCTTTGGAAATTAACAATATCAACAACTTTTCCCATAGCACCATTTACTATTCATTTTCCTACATTCACAGTATGGTGCAAAATTACTTGACAGTTTTTACGCCCATATAAATACATTTCTCATCCTACAGTCTTAGATACAGATTTCACTTAAGAAACCGATTTAGCTTGTAGTTTTCCAGTTAGTAGTATTGTTACTCCCTGGTGTTCCATTTTATCAATAGCTGTAAGTTCCCAAATCTCATAATGTTCTAGTTTAGGTAGTTCCTCATTAAAGTTGGAACACTCTTGTAGCATAGGCAATAAACAAACTTTGGATTTCTCTTCAAATATCATATTATACATTAGTTGTGCTGGTGTCTTCCCAGGTGTAAACAGATTATTTATTAGTCGTGTTTCTAAAGTGTGTTTACCATGATTTGTCATCACTTCAATTCTTATGTTGTTAAGGTTTTTTCTATATTACTCTTCAGCTGCATATTCTTTACCAGTTCCTAGTATTCAAAGATTAGCCAAATGTTTACATTTCCAATAAAATATTTCCTTGTCACAGCATAGAAAAGTGTTTTTAAAACAGGTTGCCCTTTAACAGGAGTGAGTTGCAGTAGATGTCTGAACACAATTAAATCCTTTCTTCAAAAATCTAAAATCTGTTGCATTCTCACATGAACAAAGGCAGCATTAAGTTTGCGACCATGCTCACCTCATCGAAGTTTCAGTTCCTTCAGTACTCTTGAGAATTCATGATACGCTTTCCCAGAGAGCTTCTGGTATTCCATTTTATTATTACGTTCAATGGGTAGCATAAGTAGTAGCATAATCAGTTAATGTAAACTAATTCCTTTAATGTTCTGTGCTCCTGATTCAGTTGGTGCTGTTACTACACAGAATAAATTTGATTCTGTAGTCCTTTGTAGATAACTCAGCAGAACTTTCATTGAGAAACTGTTTCCCATTTCAGCTTGACAAATGATACGTAATAGAATAGGTTTAAAGGATGAGCATTGGCATTGTTTATTGTCATAGAGAAAATCATGTTCTATTTTCTCTTTCACTTGCACATATATTTATTTTGGTTCAATGTTAAGTTGTCCTTCCAACTGTTCAAAGTCAATATTATTCTGTTTTGCTTTCTGCATTGCAGTTTCTACCTCATTCATACTTATTGCTGGTTCCTTTTTAATAATTGGCTGTCCAAGTGGATCTTGAGTTAATGGTCCAGATCTTTGACTACTTAGCTACTTCTTCTGCAAAAGTGTCTTCTTGTTCAAGATCTTCATTTAACATTTTTAAATACATTGGAAAAACTGAACACTGAAAATTGTCTTTTACAGGGTTGAAGCAATCTTGATTGCTGTCAAAATCTCCAAGTAAATTTGTTTCAGATCCCCAAGGTTTGAACAATTGGAGAAGTGCTAAATAGAACAACCTTTCTCTCATACACAGTTTGGCAACTGAGTTTTTGATGTATTAAGATTCCCTTTGATATGTTTGACTAAACATCCGTCACATTCAATTACTCCATACTTTTCTTCATCTATATTTTCTGTAATATATTGTTTAAGTCTGTAGTGTTGCAGCATTTCACACAGGCCGAATTCTTCCTGGATGTGGACTCCTTCTTGGATAGTATGTATCCAATATATTTGTTTTCACAATTGCCATACTTTCTGGATGGGATTCCAGGAAAAAAACTTCAATAATCTGTTGCATGTGTTGGCATGTGAGATTCCTCTTGAATATGAGTATTATCAGGCTGACCTCAGTGGATACAAAGCACTCATAGGATCCTAGCTCTCAATGGGAAAGCATCTTCAAGCTGAAGCTGTACAATTTCTTGATGAGACTCTTTTTTGCGGAAATTACTTCCCACATATCTTTCAGCTTTGACTTCTTGGATTTTGTAATGTAGGATGTGACTTTATGAGCAACAGCAATGGAGTTGTCTGGTACAAACTGAATATCCATGTTTGTATTCCACATGTTCAAAATTACTGGATTTTAATCATTAATATACTTTGAAGCTTCAGTTCTCCTTAAGTTGAATGTATTTTTTGGGTGGTTTCTGAGTTTCTGTATGTCTTACTACTGAGACAATGCTGTTTACTCTTCCTGGTGAAATGAGAGGTCAGGGAAATCTGAAATGACATCTTGTATAAAATGTACATTTGCATGTATATTTTCGACAGCAATATTTTCCACGTCTATGACTTTGAAACTGTAAAAGTTGTTCTCTCATACTATTTCGTTCAAATTCTCTTGGGATGGCACATGTGACCTACTGTTCAATAAAAGATAGAACAGCCTCACCAATATCTGTTCCAAATTATGGTGCATCCTTTATCAATTATAGCATGTGTATTTCAGGAGCACCTCTGGCTTGGTACACTTTTCGCCAAAAGAACTCAGTTACCTCTGTAAGAGGGGGATTACTTTTGTTGCAGATAAACATCATAGCTTCAAACCTATGGTTAAAATATCTGCAATCATTGGCAGGATTCAAGGAATAAAGTTATCCATCTTGTTCTAACATCAATGTTTTTTTATATTTGAATTTGCTTCTCGTAATAATTCAAGTAGATCCTCCCATGCATACTACGTGTAAGAAACTATGTAGGTATACCTATGTTTCTTAACATGCATTTCAGTTCACCATAACAGCAATACCAATATTTTTTGGTGCCACTCTGGCACTCCATCAAAGTGATTAAGTGATGTTCCAAATTTTCATCCCTTTGTTCAACTTTGTCCAGAAACTCTTTTGCAGAAAGATGTTGTGGATGAGCTCCTGCATTCAAATCACTCTCAAAGACAAGATGCAATATAACAGGAATACACTGCCAAAATCTTGGGTCTTTAAAGTATAATCTTGTTGATTGGTATTCCTATGCTGGAATCCATACATGTTGGTCAACAAATTGTCCAATTTCTCCAGTGGAGAATAGCTGTGGAAAACAGTGAACTTTAAACTTTCTTACCATATACTCATCAGAGCTCCTTTTGCTTCTTTCATTCGAAATAATCTAATGGTGTTACCAAAGACTTCTTTTGAAAGGAGGGGATATATGCTGTAATGTTCATAAATCTCCTCTGATCTAGACTTATCTAATGTTTTAATTCGGCCACTTCAAACTAATGCTTTATCCTTTACATATGGTATTTCTTCAAAAACATTAATACTCTTATGATAAACATTATTTTGTACCAGGTATAATGTTGCATTTGAACTTTACTATATTTATGAAATCTTGCCCGATTTTTTTATTCTTTATTGGAACACCATTTACTAGAATAATCAATGGCTCATTATACTTTCTGTCTGCACCAATAGTTGTATTATTATTCCTAAAATCTAAAGGTAAGTATAAAACCATTCCTTTCAGGACTTTTTGTAAATCTGTTTTTGGCAGCTTACCTGTTTATTGCCTGGAATGGGTGTACAGATTGGATATGAATTTAACTCATAAACATTTAAATCTGCCAGTTATTGAGAGAAGGCAAGATGGCGCCCACGCGAGTGGACGTGTAGGTTGGTTGCTCCTCGACTCACCAGCAGACCGGTGATCTGAATAGGAGAAATGCGGAGTGTGAGCACAAAGGATTCGTGGTAGTGGCCGGATCGAGTGGATTATGATTGAAGGCATTGACCCGGCTCGTTGTGTGATTTTCAGGAACTGTGAACTTCAACGCTAATGATATCGGGGTTCAGGGCTTCAAGATTCCAGGTTGTTGAAACCAGAGGTCCGAGATCGGAGCTGGGAGCTGAATCGGCCGAACTCGGCTGTATTCGGCGCGGCGTACTATCAGTGTACTATCGCAAAATGCCTGATTGGAAACTAGCGGAGAGTGATAGAGCGAGAGGAGCCGCCATGCCACCTGAAGGTGTAAGGGGGAAGCCGTGGCTTCACGAAGAGCAAGGAGAGAACAGCACCCCCACTGAGGTGAGCAAAACCGCAGCACCCCCTGTACAGATAAATAAAAACTCTAAAGGTCTCCCTGATATAGCCAAATCTAAGGGAGTTGGAGGGGATAAGAACAAAGTGATACCGGCAATATTTATAACAGCTGCGGGGAAGGAAAAATCAAAAGGGGGGCTTGTACAGGAGGCAATAGCGGTATCCTCCACCACCACTACTACTTCTAATATCACCTCAACACTGAAGAATCTCAGCAAAATCAGGAGGGCCTTCCAGATGGAAACAGACTGTGTCTGGTTCCAGGAATGGGTAGTGGGGGTGAAGAGTTACCTATACAACATGATGCGGACCCAGGCGACTTTTATTCAATGTCAGAGGCATCTCTACCCACATCTTGTGAGGATCTTGTTGGTCACTATGCTCAACATATAAGCTTGGAAGGGGGTAGTCAAGCTAGCAGTATCTGCCTGGATGACTCGGTAGACATTACGGAGGATACCATTTCTTACTTTTGGTAGGAGCCATTGCCTGGAGGCTCTTGTCGTTCTTTGTGCTGTAGCGCTGTGCCTGTCCACGGACTGTCCACGGACCTCGCCGCACCCGCTCCGCGGGTGCCGCTTCGCAGGATTGTGTGCGGGGTTGGACTTTGGACCCTGTGGGGACCTGTGGAGTGCTGTAACCAGGCGGAGGGCTGCTGCAGGGCTGCGAGCGTAGCAGGGACTCCATTGCCCAGGAGTCCCTGCGAGACCGAGTGACAACTTCCGGTCCGCTCTCCCTGTTGGCCCGCCCACCGCCCACCGGGAGGCTTTCAAAAACTCGTGACTTCCCTGCCATTGTGGGATACCATTTCTTACTTTTGGTAGGAGCCATTGCCTGGAGGCTCTTGTCGTTCTTTGTGCTGTAGCGCTGTGCCTGTCCACGGACTGTCCACGGACCTCGCCGCACCCGCTCCGCGGGTGCCGCTTCGCAGGATTGTGTGCGGGGTTGGACTTTGGACCCTGTGGGGACCTGTGGAGTGCTGTAACCAGGCGGAGGGCTGCTGCAGGGCTGCGAGCGTAGCAGGGACTCCATTGCCCAGGAGTCCCTGCGAGACCGAGTGACAACTTCCGGTCCGCTCTCCCTGTTGGCCCGCCCACCGCCCATAACGCTCACTACTTTAAGGTCTTAATCTCCCGCAGCGCGGGACGCAGCCCGGGGCAAAGACCGGGCAAAGAGCGGGCCGTTTGAGGCCGTTCGAGTACGGAGAGGACTGGACTGGCCCAACCCCCTTGCTCCTCGGCCGGCCACTTGGCTACTAATATTGTTACACTATTTTTGCTGAGGTGGGTTCCATATCCTGTAAGTTATGTGTACTCGGACAACACGTAGTAGGGCCATTAAAGGTGGATTGCAAACAAATGGCCCCATGGATGATTTCATTACTCGTACAAACATAGCCATTGATAATGAAATTTCCAAATTGCAGACCCGCGTCTCCTTGGACTTGGCCGCTGCTAGAAGACTGTCTCAGGACTTTGCCAAATCCAAAAAATCCTCCTTGGGACACCTAGCAGCTGCTGTAACCCCAGAGCGTCCGGCCAACATGTGCTGTGGCACTATACAGGCAGTTGTCCACCATAGTTCGATTCCACTTACTCCAGCTTTATCCTTGTATTCGGCAAACCAGTTGGATAATCAGAATCTACCTGTGGCCTCTCCCAGCCAGTTAGCCATCACCCCTTTTCTGGTAACTCCTGAAATTCCTGTATATAACAACACAAATGGTAATAGCCAGCTTAATGTGGGAGGTGTACCTGTGAACAATGCCATAGGAGAGTGTGCATCCTTGCCCCAGGCTCATGTAGAGGTAGCTGAAGTGGGATCAGCCCCTACATCTGTTAACACAACTGCCTCTCCATCTGTTAACACAACTGCCTCCACATCTGTTAACATAACTGCTGAGGGAGACGGCTCACACCTAGAGGGACATGACGGGAGGGATGGGGAATTTATAGGTTTAGTTTGGGAAACACTAAGGAAGCTTCTATCTCCTTTAGATTTGAGGCTATCACGCATTAAAAACAATCTGCTAGAGATGGAAAAAAGCATTATAGCCTTGGCTACTCTTGGCCTGCGAGGACTAGAAAACAAAGGTCTTATAGAGAGAGAACCAGCCCCACAAGCCACACTACCCACCCCCCCAGCACCTGTCATAGCACGGCCAGGTCCCAAACCGCGAACCACAGGTGCGGACCGAAGATTGGCTGATCTACCAACTAGACAATCGAAGCCCAGCACTACTCAAACTTCATCACACCTTAACAATGCTGCCCCTCTAAGAACAACTGCGAGCAAAGCAGCTCACCATTTGACCCAGGGCCCACGCAATAAGAACAATTTCCAAGGGGGCTATATTGATCTTCCACCGGAGGCTAATGAGTACGTGGTTGTGTTGACGGGTGTTCCCCAGATTGAAAATGACCAGCACGAGAATCACTGGTCTCTAAAGAATAAGATCATGCACTGGCTCAACGTGAACAGACCGATCTCAAATGGTCGGAAAGGCAATGTCTTAATGGTCCGTCGAGTTCCATGGGTGGGTCCCACAAATAAATCTAGCCCCGGGGACTGCATAGTGGTAACATTTGAAGATCCTTACACGGCACACCACATTTGTTCATGGCCCACTGATGGCGAAGGTCTATCTATTGTACCTAGGCCACTGTCCTTCTTCTATCCACCACGTTCTACGTATACACAGGATGGCGATTGGTCTTTGGTACGCCATCGGCCTTGGAGGGGGTACTCCAATAAAGATAAAGACTATGAACTATCAAGACGCTGGCTTGGGTTTCCAATCAGGAATAGGTTTGGCTGCCTTGAGGACGTCGATTGACTCCCAAGGCAAGCTGCTCCATCAGCGCCAGTAAAGGCTCCCCTAACTGGGGGGGTTCTAAATCCCCTACTTTTTCCGTTTGGCTCTGAGGACACTAATCCCACCATACCCACACAATCCACGATTTATCCCCCGTCAATAGAGGGGGCTCTGAATCTCTTAGACAATCTAGGATCCCAAACAGCAGTGCAGGATATAGATGTTACCCCCATGATCTCTGTGTCACCCCATCGGACGGTTCTGCCGGATGGCAGGCGACCCTCCATATTCAGGGCCCTTACCCGATCTCAGAACGAACCTCCCACAAGACAAAATATAGCTGTTGTAGAGGCGTTAGGGATAGAGCCTGATCCCGACTTACCAGTTAGCTTGTCTAGACAGGCTATTCCAGGTAGAACCCAGCTAAAGATTCAAAGCTGGAATGTGGCAGGGCTTGCTCGTAAATTTGGCATCCCAGAGTGGAGCACCATTTTGGATCCTTTTAGTATCTGTCTTTTACAAGAAACCTGGTGCCTAGAACCTAGGCACAGGGTAGGCTTTACAACATACTTTGTTCCCGCCACTCAGCAACAGGGTAGTAAAGGTCGCCCTTCTGGCGGCCTTCTCATTTGGGTCAGCATTGCATTGGGCTTAAGCGTAAAACATAAATCCACCTAATCCCCTGATCTTCAGAGAGTATCTATATCTTGCGAGGGAGGGAGGAAGCTAGAGGTGTTTAACCTATATCTAAGGGGGGCCAGGGGAGGGGCTTCAACGCTACCATTAACAGGATTAAATAGTGAACTTGAATCCTGTAACGTTGATTCTTATGTAATCCTCGCAGGCGACTTTAATTGTTGCTTCGAGCCTCTGGCAAGTGAGGACATCCTGGACAACTGGGAAGAAGACACAAGGAGGGGCATTCCCACGATTGCCCTAGACCCGATCCCAAAATGGACGCAGAGTGCCTTAGACATTAATACACTTTGTATGGAACACGCCCTGAGAGCAACTAATGGTCGCTCCAACTCAGATCTTAAGGGAGCGCACACTTACAATAGGGTGGGACACACCTCCAGGATAGACTACATCATGCTGAATTACAATTTATGGCCGTTCCACCGAGATATGGAGGTTATATCGTCTTGTGATAGCGACCACAATCTTTTGTCCCCAACCCTCACTCCGCCATGGCAAGACAGGAAATTGGTTAGGGCCAACTCTGCATGGAAAACATCTCACGAACTGGCTCCATCAAACTGTGGCAGGCGGTTAAAATGGGCAAAAGTAGCAGCGGACGAGGGAAGGATGGAACAAGCAAAGACTATATTGACTGCAGTGAGGTTAAGTTTAGATGCTCCGAAGAAAATCGACGACACTGTTTTGGCGACCTTTACAGAAACCACTTCGGCCCTAAGCGAATTGTTTATCATTCCGCAAAATAGACCAAGGGCCGCAACGAATGGTCTCTTCAAGTCAAGAGACAAATGGTATTCTCCAGAATGTCGGGTTGCCAAAACGGAACTCATTTTTGCTGTGAAATCCAAAGATTTAGAGAAAATTAGACTTGCCAGGAATGTATATAAAAAAACTATAGCCTTGGCTAAGGAAGCACATGATTCTAATTTCTGGAGAGATCTAATGGAGGCTAGTTTTAAAAAAGACTCCAAGGGGTTCTGGGACCTGATAAGAGCTAGGGATAAGCCCATTGATGCACAACTGACTTGTAACATCCCAGGGGAGGCTTGGTCTGCCCATTTTTCTAAACTATATTCTATCCCTCTAGATGTTCTACAATCTAACATGGATTTCCCACTCAGACTGCCGGTTGCCTCAACTATCAATGATTGCCCCTTTAGTGAAAAGGAAGTAGAGGGGGCAATTAGGTGCCTTGTTACCAACAAAGCTGCTGGCCCGGATGGCATTCCTGGCGATCTGTTGAAGGAAAACGTATGTGTGTGGAGTAGACTAATTGCCTTACTTTTGAACGAGGCTGTTTTGGGAGGCTGCCTACCTGACTCCTGGAGGGGTGCTGAGGTCGTCCCGATTTTTAAGAAAGGCTGTCGGGACGACCCAGCCATCTACCGTCCAATTAGTTTGCTCGATTCGACCCAAAAGGTAGCAGGCAAAGTAGTCTTAGGTAGGATCCTCCATTGGGCTGAAGAAAACCAGGTATTATCAGATTTCCAGGCCGGATTCAGATCAGGAATAGGTACCATCGAACAGACATTTTGTTTATTAATGCTGTATTGGAAAGTGGTTGTATTGGGCAAGGGCAGTCTGTATCTAGTCTTCATAGATCTGCGGACTGCCTTTGACCTGGTCCCACGAGCCCAATTATGGAATGTCCTGGAAGGGTTGGGTATTCCCCCATACTTGCTGGGATTGCTTATAAAGTTTCACAAACGCACCTTTGCTCAGATTAGATGGGGTGACCAGGGGCAGAAAACATCTCCCATCCCTGTAGATAGGGGCGTCCGCCAGGGTTGTGTGCTTGCCCCCACCCTGTTTTCACTATATGTAAACGGAGTGGTTGAGCATCTGCTTCAACATCCATCAGATGCACCCTCCCTGGCTGGCAGAAAAATACCTACGCTCCTATTTGCAGATGACACCCTCCTAATCTCAAAGACCCCTGCAGGCATCCAAAAGTTGCTTTCTAGCTTTAAGGACTTTTGTGACACCAAGGGGTTAGCCATAAACATAAGCAAAACCAAATTCCTTGTTCTGAACCCCCCTAGGAAAACTGTAATTCCCCCTGTTTTAGACCTAGTCCCACTTGAAAGGGTGAAGGAGTTCGATTATTTGGGTATAAGACTTTCCGACGTGATGAATTGGAAGTCTCACCATCAAAAAGTCTTCTTGACCCATAAGAGGGCTACAGGGGCCCTGCTAAGAGAACAACGTGCCTCATCTCTAAAACCCATTGGGGCATTATTAGATATCTACAGGGCAAGGGTGGTGAGTGCGGCCTTATATGGTGCAGATCTGTGGGGTGTACAGAGAGTTAACACCTTAACATACCTCGAAAACAACTTCCATAAGGATCTTATGAAGTTGCCACATAGTACCCCTACACTCCCCCTCTTGCTCGATGCAGGCACACGTCCAATAAGTGAGCAAGTCAGGCTACGCCCCCTCTTACTATGGGCCCGGATTTGGAATGTACCACAACTGAGCAGCTATGCTGATGCCCTAAGTGAACTCCTTGCCCTACCTGGCTGGCATAAGATCGGCTGGCTTAGGGAAGTTAAGCGGCTTCTCTACGAAATGGGTTTAGGGGATGCTTGGGTTAACAGAACAGCTCCTCCAAAACAGATGCTCAAGAAATTCTACTGGTCATGGGCGTCTAATGTGAGAACGACCAATCCTAATCTTTGTAGATCAGCTGTAGAGTTTCTTCAAATCAAGGAGCTCCCTTGTACAGAACCTTACCTGGACTTGATCCTTAACCCGTGGGACAGATCGCTGTATTTTAGATTCAGGGTGGGAGTCCTTCCTCTAGGGCAGTTAACTTCTAATTGGAAGCCTCCGCGGCAAACTATACCATTCTGCCCTTTCTGTGAACTAAAGGTTGAGTCTATTGCCCACCTGTTGTTCGAGTGTCCCGCATATATAGCGCCCAGGTCCAGATGGTTGAAATCATTATGCAGGAGCCTCGGCACTAGATCGCATCTGGAGGCTCTAGGCATATTACGATCTGATACACGTCCCTTGCTCGCCTGTTGTCTGGCGAAATTTCTGGGCTGGGCATGGCGGATAAGAACTGCAAGGAAACTTCTGCTTCAGTAAAATACTAGTGGAAGCCTCCTTAAACTTGTTTTTAGCCTGGGCAAATAATTTATTACTGTTTTATCACTGACCTTGTAGATTTTATACAATGTTTGTTGTTAGATTACAAATGTATTATTTTATTCCTGTATTGTAATGCTTTTATGATATGTCAATATATCGAAATAAAGCTATTCAACAACAACAACATTACGGAGGATAGCCCTTCCACTGTCCGCAAAATAATTACAAAACCTGCAGCTAATACGGATGGAGATGGTTTAGAATCTTAGGAGGGCCCACCAAAAGCCATAAATGGTGATATCTCTTTGGCATTGATTTATGAGTCCATAATGTCACTTAGAGATGAGACTGGAGAAGAAAGCCAAAGAGTTTAAACCCTGTGTCGGATGCTTCAGAGCTCGGTTCGTCGGATCGCAAAATCTCAAGCTGATTCTGCATCTAGGTTTAATGAGGTGGAGGCCCGCATTTCCAGTCTGGAGGACACGGTTCATCAACAGAAAGGGGTTACAGAGACTTTACAGGGGATTAAGGAGGATACTCAGTGGAAACTCGCAGATTTTGAAAATAGAGCCCGTCGCAACGATCTGAGAATCCTTCAGGTGCCTGAAGGCAAAGAGGGGCAGGATCCTCGCAAGTTTGTTGTGGATTTATTCAAAAATGCTATCCCGGAGCTAAACAAATGGGATTGAGACAGGGAAATTGAAAGAGCACACCGTTTTCCTTTTAACATGCGGGGTCCCGGCAACAGCAACACATGTGACAGGAACGCGAATAGACCTAGGGTGCTCTTAATTTCCTTCAACAGCTTCTTGGCCCGGGAGGATATTTACAGACTTGCTAGACCAGATAAACGGAGACCAGGTCCCGGGTTTGAGTTCTTTGTCACTCAGGATTTTTGTAAATACACTATGGACCTACGCTGGCAGCTTCGTCAATTGATCACTCCGTTGCAAGCTAAATGAGCTCAAACGTATATTCTGAACCCAGCAAAATTAAAGATCATTTATAAGGATCGCACGCACTTCTTCTCCAACATAGGGCCGGCCAAGGAATTTTTGAACAACATGTAATAACATGCAATAAGGAAGAATCTTGAGTTAACTTTGTAAAATAAGGGCTGGGCTTTACGATCAATCTTAAGATTAACTATACTGCAATGTAACTAATTAGTTAATTTCAGAGGCTTGGTGTAGGCAGAATGGAGCGCTCATTCCTTAAGGTTTATAGTTTTTCATGTTTTTTCTTTTTTTTTAAATTGTTGATCCAGGGATGAACTGTGTATTCTGGACAGGAAAGAAAGGCCAGTGATTGATAACGAATTTTTGTTCTTGTATCGCTTCTCCTGTATGTAGGAGTGAATTTAGTAAATTTAGTGCAACAAGGATCTGCTGGTGGGTAAGAGGAATAAACCAGCTGGCATCTGCGGGACATGAGTTCTAAAGCCTCGTTATTGGGGAGGGAGTGTTGGGTGCAGGTGGGGTTGGGGGGGTGTGGGAGGCAGGGGGGTAGGGGAGGTGTTGGTGGTGGGGGAAAAGAGAAAAATTCCACTTTTTCAGACAAAAAAATATAAACAATAAAATGGTAAGAGAGTTAAAAATTAGACCGGAGTATAGTTGGAAACATGATAACTTTTGGCACGGGTAGGCTGTGTTTAGTATTGTCAAACATTATGGGGGAATCTCAACTGGGTAATGGATGCTAGAGACATTCGGATATGCTCTTTAAACGTCTCTGGTTTAAATTATTTTAATAAAAGGAGGTGGGTAGCTACTGAACTTCGCTATGTTTCACCGGATATTGTCTGCATCCAAGAAACTCACCTGCCATGGAACAAGCGCAATTTGCTAGCAGGTTTGGGTTTCGGTGTTTTAGTTTCTTCTCAACAAACGGGTATGACACGAGGGGTCGCTATCTTAGCAAAAAGAAACATGTTTAATGTACGGCGGAAGCTAGCGGATAATCTGGGTTGTTGGGCAATAGTTGAATTAGAAGGTACTGGGATTTGTGGGGCTTTTACCATATGTAATGTATACGGGTCTAATTTAGATGAGTCTGCTGTGTTGGAAGAGCTCCATCTGGAGTTGGCAACTTGGGTTACCCCATTAATTATTTGTGAGGATATGAACATTAATTTGACTAGCCAGGATTTTGCTAGGGGTCTAAAAGGATACAGTGGCCGGAAACCTCAGGTTTGTAAGGTTCTCTCTAACATTTTAAAAGACTATGGTCTGGTGGATGTTTGGAGCACTTTATTTTCTGCAGATCCAGGATTTACTTTTTATTCCCATCCTCATAAAAAAAAGTGAGACTCGATTATTTTTTTGGGAGTATTCCGTATTTAGCCAAAGTCAAAATGCAGATTTACCCTAACATTGCATCAGATCACTCACCGATTGTCTTAATTCGTTCTGGGTGGGGAACGTTGGGCAATACCAGGAAATTCTCCTTTGATCGAAAACTGTGTCTGAATGAGAGGTTCAAAGAGCATGTGACAGGGTGGATAAGGGATTTTTTTGATAATAATCGGGATTCTGCAGATATTAATATAGTGTGGGACACTTTTAAAGCCTGATTTAGGGGGGAGGTTGTAAGTTTTGGGGTGAATAGTCAAACAAAGTTAAAAATAGAAATGGAGATGTGTTATGGGGAACTACAACGTGCTGAGGAGAACTTGATGCAGGGAATAGCTACCCATGGTAATATTGATATTTTAGCAGATGAAGTGGCAAAAAAACGGGCCAAAAATCTGGGAATATGGGACAGTGAAAATGCGAGAAAATACCTGGCACATAGGAAAATTTGTCATGAGTATGGAGAGGCAGTAGGGAGACCCTTAGCCCTCAAACTGCGAATGAATGAAGCAAGCAGAAACATCAAAGCACTAAAAGATAAAACTGGGGTTCTAAGGTCGGATCCAAAGGAGATTCTGGCCATTTTTCATGAATTTTATTCCAATCTATATAATACGGAGCAAAGGGCGATGGTGGAATTAAATTCAGCTTCATTTGGTGACCTCTGCAAATTAGACTTCGAAGTCGCAGAACTGGTAGATGATCCGATAACGTTAGAAGAGCTAACTAATGCTGTAAAAACATTGGCAAGTGGGAAAGCAGCAGGCCGGACCAGCTACCTGGGGAGATCTATAACTTTTTTTTGATGATTTAAAAGATGTGATGCTGGCTACTTTCAGGGCGGCTCAAACTGGTGCACCACCAAAGACGTGGAATGAGGCTACAATTGTAGTTTTCAGTAAAAAGGATAAAAATGCAGAACTACCTGGCTCATACCGACCCATCTCACTTTTAAATTGTGATGGGAAAATATACTCCAAGATCTTAGCTAATCGTCTTTCTAAAGTCATTACCTCACTAGTTTCCCAAGATCAGCATGGGTTCATACCTGGATGGGGGACTGTGAGACATATTAATAAAGTCATTACTCTATTTGACATTGCAGAGGTGGAGAAACGTAGATTAGGATTAATACTATTAGACGCGGAAAAAGCATTTGATCGCGTTGAATGGCAATATTTATGGGTACTAATGGAGAGTATGGGATTTCGGCGTCAGTTTTTGATAGCTTTGGAAGCTTTATATGAGTCACCAATAGCCAGAATAGCTGCAATGGGTTCAACTTCTGAAATAATTCAGATTACTAGAGGGATAAGACAGGGGTGTCCCTGCTCTCCCCTTCTTTTCGCGTTATATATAAACCCTTTTATTACAATGCTTGCAGGCAGCAGGCTTATTAAACCGTTTATTGTACGTAATATCCCCATACAGTTTTCGCATACGCGGACGATATCGCGGTTACATCGGAAGATCCGTCCTCAGCAGTGATTGAGATTGAACGATTAGCTGAGGAGTTTGGTTGTATATCCGGATATAAGCTAAATGCTATGAAAACTCAGCTTGTATGTACCGAGATCACAAGAGTTGATGACCCAAGAGTTGTAGTGGAAGCAACGTATTTGGGTGTTAAGATACGGGCATCAATGTCGGCGGTAGTGGAGGCAAATTGGGGATCACTATATAGTAATATAGCAGAGTCCTTGGAGAGATGGGGGAGACCGCATTTCACTTTAATTGGCCGAACAAATATTTTAAAAATGAATATATTACCAAGGGTATTATATCTCTTTAGAGAAATGCCATTGGAAATATCGGGATCTCAGGTACAAAAACTACAGGCTCTACGTTTTTATGGGCTTCTGGAAAGCCCCGAAGAGCCATGAGATTTATGACACTATCAAGAGAAAAGGGTGGCTTGGGAGTACCGGATTTTACTTTATATTATTTTGTCTGTTTCCTTTCAAAAATGGCTGTGCTACTAGGGGAAGGTGTGGAGGTCAATGTAACAACACTAGGACTTAATAGCTCTATATTTCAGTTAACATTAGGAATAGAAATGCCGCAGTGGAAAGACATACGGTCTTTTCTTTGGGGGCCCGTTGCGGGCCCCCAGGGGTGAAGGTGGGGTGGGGGTGCACATGGGGGGTACCTATGGTACCCCCCTGCCTTTGCGTGCACGAAGCGGCAGGCACCGCGCGGTGCCTGCCGCTTTGTGCATGCAAATACACTGCTTTCACTTGCTTCAAGCAGCACCCGCCGCAATGTTAAACATACAGGATGTGATCGCCAGGGTGGTGGTCACATCCTAATTTGCACAGAGGGACCGCCGCTGCCCCTGCGGACGGTCGCTCCACCTCTGGGGTGGCGGACGGACGCAGGTCCGTCCCACATCCTAATTGGGCCCTCTGTTCAAGACCGTAGCTGCATCATTTAAAGTATGGAAGAAAGTGCGTAAATTCATTAATTTGGGAGCGCTTTCTTTTTATACTCCGATAAGCGCGAAAAATGTACTTCCATCTGTATTTAATGACAGAATGGCAAGGGCCTGGCAAGAAAGAGGCATTGTGTTACTGGGGGATTTGTGTGATCAGAGGGGAATTATTAGATCTTTTGAAGATTTAGTAAAGGTTTATAACTTGTCGCATTCTCAGTTCTTCAAATTTTGACAAATCCGTGATTTTTTGTTAAAACGGAAATTAAACTTGCTTACTAGCCCTTTGATTGAAGCCTTGATGGTTCAGAGCAAGATTGGCGTATTGTATAAGATTTTAAGTTCTGGGCAGAAGGATGACCTGGAAAAGCAAAGTCTACAATGGGTAGAGATACTAGGAGAGAGGGAATCGGATATACCTCTGGATGAGGCAATTTCCAGATCTAAGGAGGTCCTCCTGATGTCAGCAAACTTAAGAGTACAATTCTTCAAAACTTTATTTAGGTTATATTACACGCCAGCACGGGTGAAGAAATAGGGCAATCGGTACGATGGAAAGTGTTTACGTTGTGGGGCAGAAGATGGAGATATGGAACATATTTTCTTTAGTTGTGTAAAATTAAGCGTGTTTCTGAGTGATATGGAACGCTTTCTATCTAATATATTAGGGGACCCACTGTGTATCTCTTCTGCTTTAATGATTTTAGAGATGTGGAGGACAGTCTCAAAGGGATCTATCATGTATACACATAGACTGTTTTTATTTGTGGCAATGACTGTTGCTCGTCTCTGCATTGCGGGAGACTGGCTGTGCCCTGAACCACCAAGGTTTGAGGTTTGGAGGGCTAAACTGTACAGACTCGCCAGTCTGGAATTCAGTTTATATTCTTTAAAGGGGTCAAGAAAACGAAAATTGGGGCTCATGATATGGGACCGTTTTCTAAATTATATGAATAATTGAGGATGTGATCAAGTAGCACATATTATATAATAAGATGAGGAGAGCTGCAGTATGAACTGGCTAGGATGAAGTTATTACATGATTAAATGTGGGTTTTTTTATGCTCACTAAAATATGATTTTTAACTCTGATCTTTAGATCTCTTAGTAGCTTATGTATAGTCTGTGTATAGTGGATTCAAAACGAGATCAATGTATATGTATAGTTGGCCTGGCTAACTCTCTTAGATATGTAACTTTTGTGTAGGACTTATTATTATATTTATGTATATGTTGAAATGCCATGTGTCAGGAAAAGTGGAAATAATACAAAAAAAAAAATCTGCCAGTTATTGAGGAATAGGTACCAACTTTAAGTTGTTATGTTTTGCTCTAAGTTGCATTTTGTTTTATTCTAATTTGTTGTAACAGTACTTACATATAACTTGATCAATAGACAAATCAAATAGTTTTTCTACAAATAAATAAACAATAAATTGTTACCACTTATCATTGTTTTCTTTCATACTTGTTAAATATAAATCAACATTCCTAGTTTGACTTTTGCTGTGAATGCTTTGACAACAAATACAAATATAGTTTGGTTTTTGAGAGGAAACAGTGTTCATCTCTTTGGCAAAATCATAAATACTGTCCTCCTGTCACTATAGTGAATCAGTGATATTAGTAAGTAGGACATTCTATCTGTAACTCTGTAGGCTGGACAGTTTCAAGCTATTTTACAGCGATGCATTACAAAAAAGGGAGACTGGGTTGGTCCATCAAGGGGTTTGAGAAATGAGAATAGAATCAAAGATCATTCACTGCATTGCATTAGTTCCAAATGAAGATTTTGTTAGAGACGTTTGGAAAAGGGATTTTAGGATTCGTATGGGCAACTCATCATTTGTAGGTAAACTCAAAACTAGTACTATAGGTAATTTGTTTTAGAGAAGTACAATTATGTGACTACATTTGCCTGTCCTAATTATTTTGTAGAGATTACCCAAATCACTAATCTAGTTTTTTTCATCTTCATTTCTTACATCAACAACCAAGGGCAAGAAGAGGGATGTTGCAGATGGTCCAGGAGAAGATGGTCAGCCAGAGGTGCTGACCACTAAGCATGGGCGGATTTTGCGAATTGGCAATCCGCGAACTTGCGTATTTACGGATCTGCAATCCGCAAAATCCGCGAACTCTCGCGAATTTGCGTTTTTTTTTTGTGTTCGCAAGGATTTCTGCCAGTTCGCGAGGGTTCTGTACCAGTTCGCAATTGCGAACTTACTTGTCGGCTCGCAACGGCCGCGACTATGTTGTTTCTACATCTGGTTCATCATCACAGGTTCACAGCACCCTCTGTTTCACCACTGCCACCCTCTGGTACACCCATGCCACCCTCTTGTACATCACTGCCACCCTCTGGTTGGTTTATCACTGTAGATTATGGGGGTGAAAGAAAGCAAGCACACCTGTCCTGCTTCAACTGACATGAATTAATTTGGGGTTGATTAATGTGTCACTGAATTTAAAACTTCCAGTCTGGCTGGCACCTGCTTCCTTATCTGTAATTTGCTTTCTGTTGCAGTACAATTTTTTTTCACAGGACCTTTGTGGCCTATAGTTGCAAGTAGGCAACTGAACTCTGAAGGGGCCCCTCAGGAAGCACTACAGGGAATGGTTACTAATGATAAGATTGAACTTTTGCACCTGCTGAGTGCTTTCAGTTTTTTCTGTAATTGCTTTCTGTTGCAGTGTAATTTTTTTAACAGGACCTTTGTTGTATACTTGTAGCTATTCTCTGAGCCTGCTGTGAGGGTCAGAGCAGGGTCATAGAATAGTTGCAA
Source organism: Lissotriton helveticus (assembly GCF_964261635.1). NCBI lineage: Eukaryota > Metazoa > Chordata > Amphibia > Caudata > Salamandridae > Lissotriton > Lissotriton helveticus. Next base: position 1,576,033,355 of record NC_136067.1, read on the forward strand.
GTAGGCAAATGAACTCTGAAGGGGCCCCTCAGGAAGCACTACAGGGAATGGTTACTAATGATAAGATTGAACTTTTGCACCTGCTGAGTGCTTTCAGTTTTGCAAAAATCCAAATATCCAGCAGCATCCACAAAAAGTAATCCTTCCAGGTCAAGCTCCAAATCAAAGTGACCAGCACATGAAGAAAGCACTGGGAGGAGCCTGGTGGACAGGAACAGGAAGTTGGAGACTGTGGGGCACTTCCTTCCTCCCACCCCCACCCCCCTAAATGGACTACTTGCAAAGAAAAAGTGCAGGCAAATGTCAATCTGAGGAGTTATTCTGATAAAAATCATAATTTTCAAGGTTTATGCTGCCTGCTGGTGGATTTCTTGTGCGAAATTGCAAATTTTGCAATCTTGCAATTGCAAGATTGTCGCTGCCCGCCGCATCTACGTGTTCGCAAGTGTTTACTCCCGCGAAATTGTATAGTATTCTAGTTGGCAAGTGCGACAAAGCAAAAAATCTGCTTCGCACGGATTTTATGAATTTTCGGCAAGTTCGCGAGAGTTCGCGGATTGCGAATTTACCGAAAATCCGCAAAATCCACAAGCGGAACGGATTTTACGCCCATGCTTACTGACCACCAGCGCAACTGCTAAGGGCTCTGCTAACCCCAGTAAGTCCCATTATTTATTATTTCCTTAATGCTGGGTTTTTGATTGCTGTGGGCTTAAGGTTGCATCCTGGGGTATTTGAATATTGGTGTTGGGCTCCAGGACGGGAGTTTCTGCCTGGTGTTGCTGGTGAGAAATAAAGTTTCTGTGACACCCTTACCTGCCGTCTTCCTTCCATGTGGTGTAGAGGGCGGGATAAGAACCCACTCCTGCAAAGCACACTGGATTCAACTTTTGTTTCATTCCTGTTATCCCTCCATTATCTTTTTATTTCCTTATATTGCATGGTTTTCTTTTTTATTAGCTGACTTTTTCTAGTCTCTAGTTTACTTATCATCTGCTTTGTAGGTAATCCTTCTCTCTCTCCTTAATATCTTGTTCTACTCTAATTGTAAGACTAAGAATAACACATTGTGGTACTCTACAGTCTACAGTGAATATTGCAAGTAAGCTAGTAATAATAATAATGTTCACAATGTATGTTTTTTGAGAAGGCTTTCTTTTTCGTGCTCATGCTGTAACAGTTGAGTTCACAAGAGAAAGGCCAATGCTGTGTGCTGTCTCACTCATTTATACAGAATACCAGCAGTTTTCCATGACAGTGCAGCATGGTAGGAAAAAAGGATGGATGGGCAAAAAGTAGGCCTGGGCGGCAAATTCCGTTCCGCTCGCGGAATTTGCTGAATTTGTGTAATTCTGCGTTCGCGGAGAACGCGAAATTGCCCTAAATTCTGCGTTCTGTGGCTTCGTGAAATTTTTTGCTTGTTCACGTTCTCAAAATGCGTGTTCGCAAGATATTTACCCCCTGAGCATGCAAACAGTGATTGCAAACAGTAAAAAAGCATCGCGAACAAGCAATTCCGCATGTTTGCGGAATTTCTGCGTGTTCGCGTAGATTTTTTACCATTTCGCGGAGATTTTCGTAACGCAATTCCGCAAATTCTGCTCACCCCTAGCAAAAAGATGGTTGGAAGAAATTGAATTGATGGATAATGAATTGGAAATGTTGGTGGGAGACTGGAGGAGATAAATTAAAGCTTAATCATAGTGACTATGGCAGAACTAGAATAAAAGGATGAATGAATATTTGGATTGTTGTGATAAATAAGCAAGGCAGCACTTCTAATTGAGAGGAGCATGCTGCTCACCTACTTTGCTTTCTTTGTTATGAAGGGTTATCAAAGCTAAGGTTCAAAGTGGGGGGTATTTTTTATTTTTTGTTCTACTCCCTTGACACACTGTATTTATTAAGTGAGCCCGATGTATCCAACCATTATTCATTACCCCCCATGGCATTTGCCACCTATGACTGAAGTGCTGCATGGTTCAATTCTGCAGTGTTGGTTGTGCAATGTGCGTCTACTCTGCAGCATTTACAAAGTTTTCGATGAATTGCAAACTGAACACACAAGGTGTTTCTATTTGCCCACTCAGTAACTTCTTAGTACTTCACTTCTTTATTTTTCCATCCTAGCCTTCCAAAAAGTTGCAAAATCCATTCATGGTATGTGTGACATTTGATTTTATAACTATGTGACGTGAAATGATTCCTGAATATATTTTGTGGTAAGACTATACGGAGTTTGCACTGCTGTGCTATGCTTAACTCCGCAAAGCTGTAAAAAAAACTTGGCCGCACTGCAGGGAGTTCCGCAAAAAGGCAGAGTTGCTTGCCCCGCCTGTATACATGATGTTTCCACTGTACGGCAATGCCGGTTTGCATGTTCGCGGGAATTATCACGTGCTCTTGTTTTTTATTCTCTATTATGGTTCTAGGACCTCCTTTTTGAATCCTTCCTAATCTTTTCTAATCTTTGCAATCCTTGTTTCCAAAACCTATTTATTGATCTTTTTTTATTTTCTATTTTCTGTGTGGCTCTTAAGTGACCTTTGTACTGTTTTTCTCTCTACTTCTTTACTAATTTGTTTACTTCCTTGCTTCTTCTCTGTTTTTTTAATACTTTCTACAGTTTAATTTCCAACTCCCAGCATCATGGCAGAGAAGTGTGCCACGAAAAAGACTGCAAAGAAGAGCTGCCTTCCTTGCCGAAGGTGGCGCTCAAAAGGGGTGCAGCCCTGGGCCTTGTTTTCAGAGGTGGAGGTGGCAGGGCAGGTTTTTGTTTTGTGCAGCACAACCTCCCCTCCACTGTGGCAGCAGGCGGCAGGCCTCAGTCCTGGCTCTGTGAGTATCAGCAGCACTGGGTGAGGGTGTGTCAGGCAGTGTATCACTGCTCTGGGGTCCGGCACACCCACAATCCGATGACGTACCAGTGGTCCGGTATCCTGTGCCAAAAGCAGAACCTGCTGGACCTGCTAGGAGTTGAGGTCTTGGGGTTTGGCAAGTAGCTAATTCTTAATATTATTATTACTTGTGTGTTCTATAATATTGCTAATATTTTTCCCAACTAGCAAGTACACTGCTCATATGCATGTAAGTTACGTTTACAAATCTAATATTATGTGATAGTTATTCCAGACAGGTACTCCGCGCTACCTAATTGTACTTATTTGTGACTTAGCATTCGCTTGGGCTGATTATGTAAGAACTTAAGTAATGCAGACAAGAGAGAGACTTCTTTCCTTTGCCCTGTCACTAAGATAGTGGTAGTTATTATTAGTAGTTTAGTGGTGCATATCCTCTCACTTCATTTCATAGAACCTTTTTTGTAGATTGTACAGTGACAAGCAATCAACGAATTTGGTGAATGCATGTGTCTATCTATGCATTTAAAGACAAAATGCAGAATTAATGAATTGGCCCATCAAAAGGGGTTGAGAATGATTACAAATGAAATTGGAACTTAGAAGCAAATATCATTTGTCGCAATTTATTCCAAGGTCTTTGGAATAGGTGGGGTAGGTAGGTTTAGGAAATGTTGAATAAGTAGACATGATGATCCGTGAACCTAGTCTACTTCTAGTCAATCTGATTTAGGAAAGTTCAATGTTATTGCAATTGCCATTTCGTTTTTGGAGAGATAATTTATTTACCATCAATTATTTTTTGTCTCTTCAATGATGTCTTACATCAGCATTCAGGGGCAAGAGGTCATCTGAGTTGGGTATGGGAGCTGGAGATGCCTCCCAGGAAGAATGCTCTGCTGGCCCCAGTAAGTCCTCCTGCTGTTAATCTAAATATATATTTCCCTAACTTGTACTGCTTCTTAAGTTGAACTATTTTCTACCTGATTCCTAATTTTATTTTTTTCCAAGATTCTCTTCAATCTTTCTGTTTTAAAATTCCTATTATCCATGCATTATCCTATTTACTAAGTTATTTTATATTTCTAGTGTCTGCAATTCATCTCAAAATGTCTCTGACTGTGGTAGTCTGTCTATAGCTTCCTTTCTTCTGGTTTTTCAGTCAGCTTCTACTCGCCCCTTATCTATTTTGTGGACTACTTAGTGGTTGTACTGTAAGACTCAGAGAACCCATTTGCATGGTCACTTACTACTACTAGTACTACTATTATTCTGCCGTGCAGAGTGCATGCCCAAGTAAGGTATTCTACGCATGTTTGTTGAGATGTGAAGACTTTCTTTTGCTTTCTCATGCTCAATCAGTAAAGTGCGAAAGTGGCCATGATCACAATGGAAGCCCATAAGTTGTTTCTTCTTCTTATCAAGGCCTAGTATTATTAGCAGCAGTTGTTAGATGACAAATGTATATTGGTGAACGGTTTGTTAAGAATAATAGCCATGTTTTGATGGATGGATGGTATTCATAGGTGAAAACTAGATAAAGAGCATGTAAAATTTAAATAGTGACTGTGTAGCATAGCCAAGGGTGAAGAATAAAAACAATACTAGAAGAACAATGTAATGATAAATGAAAAAATCCCTATAAGGATGAGTAAACACAGATTTTTTTATCAAGGTTTTTGGTTCAAAGGTTTGCGGTTCTAATTCAGACTACTCCCTTGACTCACAGTAGTTTTCATTCAAGAAATATATTATGTACCCACCCATCATCATCAATCATCTCCCTTCGAGTCCCACACCCTACCCATGGCATTTCACCAGTGTCAGCCATTGGTGGCCTATCGGCTGCATGGTTTGAATAGTAGTACTTCATGTCATGCCATATATCATTCATATATTAGTACCTATTCATCTGAATCATTTAAAGAGATAATTGTGTAGTACAGCTGCCCCACATGCAGACAGTAGTAAAGTAACACGACACAAGTATGTCTGTCTAGGGTGCAAGTTGAGCTGGCATGCCTACATTATTTTAGCTAAACAGGAGAAAGAAGAAGAATACTTGTATACTCCATAGTGCTAAATGCCTGGAACTCTGATCACATCCAAATCAAATGGACCGAGGAATCGGGGGTACCAGCAAATGGTATGTACTGCTAGTGCTACTGTGCAACTATACAATTGTACATGTTACTGTTTTGCAAAGAGTTTGGGATACCATTTTTCTTTTTTCTTTCTTGATATAGCTACTTCTGCCAATCCATCATCCTCTCTACCCAACAGGCAAGAGGCAGCAGCCAGAATCTGGCAAAGGAAACAGGGCCGGATACCAGTGGCTGGTGGACAAGGAGTAGACATCATCAGATGCAGCCTCCAATGCCCAGGGTCCCCAGCCAGGCCCTAGTGTCCCGGTAGTACAGCACTATTGTCAGGCGGCCACCAGCCGCCATTCAACCACTTATGCTCCCCCTATAGACTCTATTAAGCCTTTCAGCGCTGCATGCTCCAGAGGATGGTGCTCTTGGAAGCCAGGATGGAGTAGCATTTTGACAGGTTGGTCGCGGGCGAATTTGCGGATTTTTGACGATTTCGCGATCCGCGAATCACGCGAATTTGCCCAATAATCCGCAAATTCGCAAGCTCCGAATTATTTTGCTTGGTCGCGCTTGAAAAATACAATATCACGCGCGCGGCGTTGACTCTGAGTCCGCCAAGTTGTTTTTCTCCAGGTTTTGCGTATGCTGCGCCATTTTCGATCTTGCTGCGTGATCGTGCGAGAGTTTTTCTAACGCAATTACGTTATCGCGGCTTGCCATCTTGCACAGCGAGAGTTTAACAACGCGAGTACGTCATAAAGGCCCGCGATCACGTATTGCGGGAGTAAACAATGCCGAACACGTAGATGCGGCACGCAGCTGACTTCCGGCAGGAGATTTGAACAGCTCGTGTTCCCGAAATTGCAAAAATTGCAATTCTACACAAGAAATCCACCGCAGGAAGCATAAACCTTGTGAAAATGATGATTTTGATCACAATAACTCCTCAGATTGACATTTGGCTGCACTTTTTGGTGCAGGAGTCCATTTTTTGGGGTGGGGTGGGAGGAAGGAAGAGCTCCACAGTCTCCAACTTCCTGTTCCTGTCCAGCAGGCTCCTCCCAGTGCTTTGTCCATCTCCTGGTCACTTTTCATTTGGATCTGGAGCTGGAAGGATTACTTTTTGTGGCTGCTGCTGGATATTTGTATTTGAGGACTTTTTGGACTTTGGACTTTGGATCACTTTTGGACTTGAGATTTTACAAGTAAGTTGGTGTGGTTTGTTTGGGGCATTGCAGTTGAGGCAACTCCAGTTCTAAAACTTTTTTCACAACTTTAACAAAATATATATTGTGGTGGGTAGCCAAAGTATCCAGTAGGCCCAGGGTTAGTCATGGGTGCATTATACAACTGTTTCTGTGATTTTTTTTTAAACTTAATTCTCATTTATGTCATGGAATTTTAGCTCACTGTTATATGTTGATTTTTTTTTTAATTTTGGGGTGCCTGTAAAGCCTCACTAGCCAGTAGGCCCAGGGGTAGTGAGTGGTGCATGGACCAAGTCTTTCTGTGGGGTGTCGTGAATTTAAACATCATTGAGGGCATGGATGGCATTGGATTGTGGTGATTTCTGTGTGTTTTTCGAGTTTTGGGGGGGTTGTTGTGGCCTGGCCATGTGGGTGGGGGCCATTTTGAGGCCTGGACCAGGCAGGGCCTGGCCAGGTTGCTGGGGGTCAAGGGTCCATTTTGGAGCCAGGCAGTGTGCTCAGGCCTGCACCCAGTTTGCCTTGCTTTCAACCATTATGCCCAGGGGTACTCAGTGGTGCATGGACCTAGTCTTTCTGTGGGGTTTCTTGAATTTAAACATCATTGAGGGCATGGATGGCATTGGATTGTGGTGATTTTTGTGTGTTTTTTGACATTTTGGGTGCTGTTGGGGCCTGGCCATGTGGGTGGGGGCCATGTTGAGGGCTGGTCCAGGCAGAGCCTGGCCATGTGGCTGGGGGTCAAGGGCCCATTTTGAAGCCAGGCACTGTGCTCAGGCCTGCACCCATTTTGCCTTGCTTTCATCCATTATGCCCAGGGGTACTCAGTGGTGCATGTACCAAGTCTTTCTGTGGGGTATCTTGAATTTAAACATCACTGAGGGCATGGATGGCATTGGATTGTGGTGATTTTTGTGTGTTTTTCGACTTTTGGGGTGCTGTTGTGGCCTGGCCATGTGGGTGGGGCCATTTTGAGGGCTGGTCCAGGCAGTGCCTGGCCATGTGGCCGGGGGTCAAGGGCCCATTTTGAAGCCAGGCACTGTGCTCAGGCCTGCACCCATTTTGCCTTGCTTTCATCCATTATGCCCAGGGGTACTCAGTGGTGCATGGACCAAGTCTTTCTGTGGGGTGTCTTGGATTTAAACATCATTGAGGCATGGATGGCATTGGATTCTGGTGATATTTGAGTGTTTTTCGACTTATTGGGGTGTTGTTGGGGCCTGGTCATGTGGGTGGGGGCCATTTTGAGCCCTGGTACAGGCAGGGCCTGGCCATGTGGTGGGGGTCAAGGGGCCATTTTGAAGGCAGGCAGTGTGCTCAGGCCTGAACCCAGTTTGCCGTGCTTTCAACCATTATGCCCAGGGATACTAAGTGGTGCATGGGCCTTGTCTATCTGTGGGGTGTCTTGAATTTAAACATCATTGAGGGCATGGATGGCATGGGATTGTGGTGATTTTTGAGTGTTTTTCGACTTTTTGGGGTGTTTAACTGATGTTCCTCTGGCTTCCATTGCTTTTAGGTGCACAAGAGAACCACTAGTGCCAGGAAGAAGTCATGCAGCGGTGTGTGCAGCACAACGTCACGTGATGTCACGTGTGGCCACAGACAAGACAACTCTGCAACTCGTGCAACTGCGGCCTGCTGTTCTGACATCTGAAGAAGATGGGCTCAAAGGAAGGTGGCCGTAGCGCCTCAGCGAAAAAAGTTGCCAGTGCCACTGCCAGTAAGAAGGAGCAGAAGAAGCAAGTGGCACCACCTACCAAGGAGACTGGTTTGCCCACCGACACCTTTTTTGGGAAAAAAAAACTACGCCTGCAGCAGCAGCGGTGTCCGCCGGGAACCAAGCTGGAAGCAGCACCTCCGCTTCATTGGGCTCAGTGCCACCACGCCAAGTTAGGCCCAAGCCCATGAGTGCCGCAAAGGCAGCCACTTTGGTTGTTCAATCACCATCGACCAGTGATGTTGGCTCATCACAAGAAAGTACCATCCAATGAACGCAGAGTGTAACTCAGCTGACGAGTGTTCAACAACCACAGCTGCAACGACAACCACAAGTGCAACTATTACAAACTCAAGTACATGGGCAAGGAGAGGCGCAAGTAGATGGGCAAGGAGAGGCGCAAGTAGATGGGCAAGGAGAGGCGCAAGTACATGGGCAAGGAGGGGCGCAAGTACATGGGCAAGGAGAGGCGCAAGTACATGGGCAAGGAGAGGTGCAAGTACATGGGCAAGGAGAGGCGCAAGTACATGGGCAAGGAGAGGCGCAAGTACATGCACAAGGAGAGGCGCAAGTAGAGGTGCATGGAGAGGTGCAACTAGAGGTTCATGGAGCGGCACAACTGCCTACAACGCTTGTTCCTCCAGAAGAAGGGGCACATCAGGAAATTGATATTCAAGTGGAGGTATCATCCGAGGAAGCAACTCCTCCTAAGGATGATCCATTGTCTTCCAGATCCCCAGCAAGAAAAAGGTCAAGGAGGGGTGCTACTTCTACTACTACAAGTTCTTCTTCAAGCCCCCTTAATTCTGATGGCCTTGATCATGATTGGAACCCAGCAATGCAGTCTGACAGTGAGGCACGCCATGAGCCGACAAAGGTAGATGAGCATAAAAAGAAGGTTCCCGCAAGGCTTCGACTTATGGTTGATGACGATGAACAAGATGTGGTGTCTTCTGCTGCTGATGAACAGTCTGACGGTGACCCAGTCATTACAGACGTCACTCCAGCCACAGCGGGCATGCAGCAGACAAACATTTTCACCCTAGCCCGAATGGATGCTGAGCGGGATGTGGGCGGTGTGGCACCGGTACCACCACCAACGCAGTTAACTGCAACACCAAAACGACCTACAGCTTTCATATTTTCTCGTCAGAAGGGCCGTCAGGGACCTCCATCCAGCTCGACCTCCATTACCTCAAGTAGTGGTGCTGTAAGTGAACAACAGAAACAAATTCAGCCACGCCCATCCTCCACATCATCTGGCATTGCAAGTCAAAGTAGCACCTCCACCACCAGCAGACATTTCCAGTCCCCAGTTTGGGACTTCTTTACTGTTAGCCAAAAGGCGGAAAACATGGTCATTTGTTCAATTTGTAAAGTATCAGTTAGTCGGGGTAAGCTTGGTACCAACTATGGTACCGGAGGCCAGAGAGGTCATCTCCAAAAACACCACACTATCCGGTGGGAGGCGCACCTAAAGAACATCCGGGAAAACCAAAGTAGAACTGATCCAAATGTATCCATTGACATTGCATCTTATGCTGACGAGGGGCTGATTGTGCAGGAGGGAAGACAAGAACCGACCGACATTTTTTCTGGTACACCCAGTACCCCTGGCAGCAGCACTGCAGTGGTAGCGCCCACACCCTCTGCCCCTGCAACATGTATGAGGCACACTAAGAGTCTGGGACAGACACCAATGCAAAAAACTAAATCAATGAGCATAACTGGTTTGAAGTCTGCATCATCATCATCATCACGTAAAACGGTGCAGCCCACCATTAGTAGCATGGTTTGGTTGGATGCGCCATTTGAAAGCAACCACCCAACGGTACGTCTGTATAATGCAAAGCTGGCTAAAATGCTAGCGCTGGACCTTCTCCCTTTCTCTGTCGTGGAAGGGGTGGGTTTTCGTGAATTGGTGGCAACAGTCTGCCCTGAATGGAAGGTTCCTAGCCTGTCCTATTTTGCCAGGGTTGCTGTTCCAGCACTACATCAAGATGTGCTGGAGGTGATTCGCGCAGCTATTCTGAAGAGTGCTGTTCACACTATCCAAATGACAACAGACATGTGGGCCAGTTGCCAAGCGCTTGATTACATCTGCATCACTGCACCCTGGGTCTCTTTTGCAGGGGTCGAACAACAGTTAAAACAACAAGCACGTGTTGACACGGAGGAAGTTTTTCAAGCTACTCGCAAACATGCAACAATAGGCATGTTTGCCATGGAGAAATCTCACACTGCACCTAACCTTTTGGAGGAGTTTAACAGGAAGGTCAATGAATGGCTGCATCCAAGAAATCGCATAGTTGGTTATGTTTCCACGGATAATGGCAGTAATATAGTTAGGGCCATGACTGATGGTGAATATTTCAGAGTGCCGTGTTTGGCGCACAGTATTAACATTGTGGTGCAAGATTTCTTGAAAAATGAAAACACAGTCAACAAGTTACTGACCACCTGCCGAAGAATCTGCACACATTTCAGCCATTCTCTCAAGGCCTGGAAGGAGCTGAGGACCATTCAACATGAACGTAGACTGCCAGTCAAAGGACTCATCCAGGAGGTGGCAACACGTTGGAACTCAACCTTTTACATGCTTGAGCGTCTATCTGAGCAGTGGGAGGTAATAAATGAGTATGTCTATAAACTGGGTTCTACTCACAAAGAGATGAGGCTAGAGTTGGAGGAATGGAAGCTAATTGCAAGCCTGACAGACATGCTTCGTCCTTTCGAGCTATTCTTGCATGAAGTCAGCAGGGAAGACTGTTCTTTGAGCAAAGCTATCCCATTGTTGCGCATGCTAGAGCACCAACTGAAGGACGTGTCTTCAACGTTCAGAGATGATGGTGAAAAGCGAGAAGCATATGATTTGGCGGAGAAGTTATTAAGGCGCCTACTTCGCACTGAAAGGCTTACAAACATACATACAGAACAACATTACATTTGTGCCACTATTCTGGATCCACGGTACAAAAAGGCAGTGTCTAGCAAAGCATTCATTCCTTTTGATGAAGCAGATGTTTCAAAGTACAAACATTGGCTAGCTGTGTCAGCCACTCGGTTCGAAAAAGAGCAGCAGAACCTTCAAGGAGGCAGCACAAGTACAACTGAATCAGCAGGCCATCCGGCGTCAAGTTCCACTTCTCAATCCGTGGCCGAAGGAAGTCACTTTCCCTGACAGCCGTTAACGACACCAGCAACCGTATCATCATCCTCACCTGCACCAGGCCGCCCAAAAATATTGTCGGAAGGGGATTGGCTAACTCATCACGGGTTGGCTCGGTTCACTGCTGCAAAGTTTGCAGATGTTACGCAAAGTGGATCAACCCTGGAGAACCTTGAGACGTGGTGCAGGCCTATCTGGATGACCGACAGAGGTCTGTCATAATGAGAACCCATTGGGATATTGGTATAGGAAAAGCTCTGTATGGCGACTGATCACCAACCTGGCTCTAAATTATTTGTCTTGCCCACTCGCAAGCGTGTCTTCTGAACGTGTTTTCAGTGCTGTGGTGCCATTGTTACTTCAAAAAGGACCCGCCTTTTGGCCAAAAATGTAGAGAGGTTAACAATAATCAAGATGAATCAGCACTTCATACCACCCGATTACAAAATACGTGAATGCATGCAGGAAAAAGAGGACACCGACTTAGGTGACGCCAACGGAAGTTCTTCTCTGTCACCAGACCTACTCCCGTCTCAATTCATAGACTGTGAGGACAAGCTCTTTTTCCCTGACACCGAGGCCTGAAAATGACTTCCTTTTTTTCTGTACCTATTCACTTTTATTCCAGTGTGTCTTTCTTGTTTTGCAACTTTTACCACAACAACACTCTAATCACCTAATCACAACAAGTCCATCATCAGCACTGTCTTCATCTTATTTTCCTTATTGATTTGAAGGTGCCGCAGTCTGCATTCCTGATGTTCACAAGTTCACAACTCAATCATGCTCCTCTATCCTCCTCCTCCAGACTCCCCCTATCCATTTCCCTCAAGGCAGATGGATGGATTATGGAGAATAAATAAACTTTGTCTTCATAGACGAGTCCCCTCAAGTGGGACTGAAATAACTGACTGACTACATGCTTGCTGATTGTTGACAGACTTATTTCTGAAATTTACAGGAGAGGCTGCCCTGTGGGCCCTCACTTTCCGAAGAAGATGCGGACAAAAAGTAGAACAGGTAATGAATAATGAGAAGATGGCATGCAGTGGACAGCAATGGCTGTCTGTCTCTGTTGAAACCAATTGCTGTTTGTTTTTTGTGAACAGCGCAATTTGCCATGTTTTGAATATACCAGTATTGCAGGTTTTTGGTGGTTTCTTTGGGGGTGTTCTAGATTTGCGGTGCTGGGTCGGGGGGTCTGGGAACACTGCTGGCACAGTCTAATTTTGATTGCATTTCTTTTTCAGGAAATCCATGGTGGAAAAGGGAAGTTATGGCCTAGCTGCACAGCGCGCTTGGAGTGATTTTGGAATGAGGCCTAAATATTTCTAAGTGGGAGTTTTTCCGGTTTTGCTTTTTGCCTGTTTGGGGGTCTTCTCCTTTTTTTCACCTGGGTTGACGGGTCTGGGGGCATTGCTGGGAAGTTCTAATACCGGATAAAAGTGGTTTGGACTAAATCCATGGTGAAAAAGTTTTTCCGGTTTTGCTCACTTGCCTGTTTTTGGGGTGCTGTTTGGGGGGGGTTCCTGGTGTTTGGGGGTGGGTTGGTGGGTCTTGTAGCAATGCTTGGTATGGGTAGTTTTGATTGCAAGTGGTTTGAAGAAAATCCATGGTGGCAAAGGGGAGTTAGGGCCTAGCTGCAGAGCGCGCATGGAGTGATTTTGGAATGAGGCCAAAATATTTCTAAGTGCCCGTTTTTGTATTTTTGCTTTTTGCCTGTTTGGGGGTCTTCTACTTTTTTGCGGGTGGGTTGGCGGGTCTTGGGGCATTGCTGGGAAGGTCTAATATCGCAATCAAGTGGTTTGGACAAAATCCATGGTGAAATATTTTTTCCGTTTTTGCTCACTTATATGTTTTTGGGGGGCTTTTTGGGGGTTCATGGTGTTGGGGGGGGGGGGTTTGGGGTCTGGGAGTTTTTCAGGAAATCCATGGTGGAAAAGTAGAGTTATTACCTAGCTGCACAGAGCGTTTGGACAGAATTGAAAGAAGGCCGAAAATATTCCAAGTATGAGATTTTCCATTTTTGCTTTTTGCCTGTTTGGGGGTGTTCTGCTTTTTTGCTGGTGGGTTGGCGGGTCTTGGGGCATTGCTGGGAAGGTCTAATACTGGATAAAAGTGGTTTGGAGAAAATCCATGTTGAAAAGCGTTTTGGCACTTTTTTTTAACTTAGTGCTCGTTAGGGTTAGCAGCAGTATTGCATGTGTTTGGGGGTGTTCTAGATTTTTGCAACTGGGTTCCGGGGTCTTAGAGCACTCGTGGGAATGTGTAATTTTGGTTGCAAGTAGTTTGAAGAAAATCCATGGTGGGAAAGGGGGGATTTGGCCCAGTTAAAGAAAACATTTGGCACTATTCTTAACTTAGGGCTCGTTAGGGTTAGCAGTATTGCATTGCATGTGTTTGGGGGTGTTCTAGATTCTTACGACTGGGTGGGGTCTTGGAACACTTGGTGGAATGTCTAATTTTGATTGCAAGTGGTTTGAAGAAAATCCATGGTGGAAAAGGGGGGTTTTGGGCATACTTTATGAGTGCGTTTTGGCACGATTTGAAATTAGGCCTCTGCGAGGTAGCAGCAGTATTCTGCACATTTTTGGGAGGGTACTGTGGGGTGTTCTATATTTTGGGGATTGTCATCTCTGAAAGTGAAATTTTTGCACTACACAGCGTGCCTTATATATTTTTTTCTCCGAGGTGTATTTATCACTTACTGTTGTGTTTTTCCATCATCAATTACAGGCAGGCTTTTACCCTGTGCCATCGATGTACTACTCAGGCTTACAATTAGCGATCCACAAATCCGCATCAGGCAGGCAGTGGACAGTGTGTCTGGTCACCAAGATTGATCGACGGAGCATCCGATGGAATGAAGGAGTACCGCGAATAAGAGGAATGACTGGATGCATCAACTTCACAAATTCAACGGGACAACTACAAAAAACAGTAACAGTATCCAAAATTCTCCTTATCTTTTAAATGATATTCTTGTGAACTTGAACTTACTTCTACGAGTGTGACTGTGAGTTTGTTTGATCTCTGCTTCAAAATTATCCCTCCAGCTATTTGATACGTCTTTGCTATGTTTAACACTAATTTAATGTTCTAAGTGTTTATTCTCTCTAATGGCAGAGAGTTTAATGACTGCAGCCCTGTACTGTCAACTTCTTTCTTCGTAGTTACTAGTAAGTTGCAGTAAGTAGTAGTACTACTTTTCAGTAACCTAAACATCCATTTAGTAAACAACTTCTGGCATGCAGTAGTGCACTTCCTTTGTTTCCCTTTAAATATTTATCAATATCCTCAAATCCAAAGATTTGTTACTCTTCATTTGTTGTTTGACTGTCCATGCTGTGTTTTTTTCCTCTCTACCTAACCCTACCTACCTACCCTAACCCTCTTCCCCCGGGCTGTGTGGTATTTCATTGAGGTGTGACTGACAACAACAATAAATTCCACACACTTGCTGGGGAGGATAAGGTCAAAGCAACCAGAAGTTCATGTGCGCCATCGTGGATTGATAAGAACATCCTCCTCCTACACCACGTGAACAATCAAATGCTTAATGCTTACCTTACGTTGGCACTGCTTAGGCTATAATTTAGGGCACTGTTCTGTACCGTACTATCTATTGTACTGTTTCTAATGCTACGCTCAGGCCACTCAATGTTTAATTTCCTCTTTTTTTCATGTGGTGATACTGCCAGTGTGTACCACTACTGCTACCAGCACAACAATGATATTGCATCCGTCGAGGATTCAAGTCAACAACCAACCTTAATCACCATTTGCAATGCAGCCAGCCCTGGGGCTACCCCGATTCTCTAACACAGATCATAGGTAAGATAAGCATATTGGAGAGGTAGTAGAATAATGGGCTAGGAGGACTAAGTTGGGAGGAGAGCAGAGACTGACAGTACTACTAGTAAAGTACAGTAGTAGGGCTACTAAATTTACTAACTCTGTTACTTGCATTTTGGTACATTTCAGGACTAGATGTTTCATTCATGCTGGTAAGTTTGAAGAAAACAAAGGTCCAGTAACCACCACCAACACCCGCACAAAATAATATATGAACGCGTATACTGTGTTTTTGTAAGAAAAATAATTATTAAGAAATATATATTCATGTTGTTTTCAGCACAACAATAAAATAAATTACCCAAACTCACCCCCTCCCTAACCCAACCAATGTCAAAAAGTCCAAAAGTCCCCTTTCCGAAACACCCAATTCCCACCCCCCAACAGTCTTTAAAAAAGGGGCAAGGGACAGTCACTTCCTCCGGTGGCGTAGTTTGGCAAGCTGTTGCTGCATGTCCCGCTGCTCTGATGTTTTTCGGCCAACCGCTCCAGGTAGTCCACTCTTCTACGTAGCCGGCGCACACGAACCATCCAGGATCTGGGGGGGGGGCGCTGATTTTGTTGCTGCTGTGCGGTGGCGGCGGGAGGCTGTCGGGCCACGGCTCCATTTAGCTGGAGGCTTCTGGCTGGTGGACCCGTGGGCAGTGGAGGAGGATGTAGAGGTTGATGTCTCCTCATGCTCCCGAGCCCACAACCGCCGATACTCGGCACAAATAGCCTCCAGCTTACGGGCCCTGGCCCAGACAGCCATCTCCTTGCGGGTGAGCTTTTTGGGAGTAGCATCTATGAAGAAAGAAAGAAAAATACTGTAGCCAATAGTCTTTAACATAAAGTCAAAATAATTCAACGGAAATTTGACACTCAGTAACTCCAGCAAGTAGCAAACACAGTATAACATTTTGGCATGTATCTTTCCGCCGTCTTTGTAAGCCTGTGACATTACTGTGAGTTTCAGGAATTCCACTAGCAGCACTATGGGTGGACTCACTACTACATACATAGTCAGAGAGTAGTAAAAAAAGGCCTTTTTTACTTTTTTTCTCTTATTTTGCAAAAGAAATTACTGGTACGTGAACTTGTGGTAGCCGCCATAATGGCAGCTCACTCAGCTTTCACCCAAGAAATACAGACACAGGCCATGATGATGCAGACTCGCAGTACTTTAAGCAGTAAGTCCAGGTGGGGATAGGATTGTCTTACTTTTCTATAGGGGTGGCACTGCCACTGGCCATACTTCATCCACTCAGCGTCTGCTCTACTACATCATACACATCTGCTATTGACGAGGAGGATAAAGAAGATAACATCCAGGCTTCCAAAGTACATCTATGATTCTTCTTAATGTCTCAAATGTAGCAACATTTCGTTTTGTCAACAACCAACTAACACCCTTTTCATTATATTTTGGAAACCGCTGTCTTCTTATGTTGAATTGCATTCAACAAAACCATTCTTTACAGTCATAAATATTAGGACTCGCTCGTCCTTCGTTTCACCCTTCTTTAACTTTTCGTTCTTCACATTCCTAAACTACATCTGATATGACTTGGCTTCACAATAAAAATGTGCCAGTTGAGTTGAAGTGAAATAGAGGGGGCCATTGGTTACCAGAGAAGTACCGCCGCTAATGCTATTACAAGTCAAGTTTAACTGTCTTCTCCGTGATAGCCCAAAAAGTAGTTCTAAATTAGTAAATGTTCTTAACAGTACAGTGCAATTATACTAGTGTACTGTGTACTACTGTACAGTACATCATACACTCCTTTGCGAGCCTACTAAAAAAAATTCAATAAGTAAAGAGTATAATAACTTACCACCGTCCGCCGTCGCTGAGTCTTCCCCCCCAGCTCCTCCTGTTGGCGCCGCCGCATCCAGAGTGGACCCCTCCGCACTGCTGGCCCCAGCACTGGTGGTCATCTGTGCCGCATCAGATGTTGTGACGTCTAGGAAAAACATGTCATATTTTCAGATGCCATACACAACCCCCTATTTTGTCTCGTAATGGAAGAAAATGTTACATAATACATTTATTATTGGGATTGAAAAAAAGTAATGGTTTTGGGGAGGGTGTTAACCTTTTATATGATTATTCCATTAAATGCTACACTTCTTCTTATGACAACTGATGAATGCTTGCTTAATGTGCACAATTTTTCTCATTACAGAAAGAAGATTCCATTTCCCTTCTGCCAGACGATTCACCAACTACTAGTAAGTCATCACCCGCCTTACTTTAAGTACTTTAAAGAAGGTGGGGGCTCCCGCACAGTTATTCTAATAATGTCATGTGTCTGTTAACCAATATTAAGTTTGAGTCAAACTAATTTCATTCATGGGAATGTTGTTTGAACTTTAACCTCATCTTCATCCATCACCATTGCTCGCTCAGAATACTACGCTATTAAAAATCAAGAAATAACGTTTTCATTTCTTAATTGAAAATAAAACTTTAAAACTAACAAACACTGTGTGGTTTTTGTTCACGACTGAGTGAGCGGAAAGGTTTGAACTACTGCACTTGGCAGTCATGTTTCTTTCAATGACTCAGATAGGCCTCATTTGTACTTACCTGTAAGCCGTGAGGGCAACGGCTCTCCACAACGCCGCAAAACACTGTGAGGGGAATCGCTGTAGACCGAACTGCAACTCCCGGCAGGCCTAGGGGCGGCGGCGCACATCGTTCACGCCAGCAGCGCGCCCGGAGGCGCTAGAAGAAGCCGGAGCGCCTTGAGCTCCTGGTGGCCTCATTTCTACTTACCTGTAAGTCGTGAGGGCAACGGCTCTCCACAACGCCGCAAAACGCCGTGAGGGGAACGTCTGTAGACCGAACTACAACTCCCAGCAGGCCTTGGGGCGGCGGCGCACATCACTCACGCCAGCAGCGCGCCTGGAGGGGCTAGAAGAAGCCGGAACGCCTCTCGCATCGTGAGTCGCGCGCGGGAGCATCGCGGGAGAAGCCCGGGACAAGGGCGGAACAGTCTGTGGCAGTCCGGGGCTGGACGAGGCAGGGCAGGGCCAGCCCTCTAACATCTTCATCTACTCATGGGTAAGCTCAAGAAAACTGTGAATGCAGAAGAGGGGGGGGAAGAAGGCTAAGGTGCCAAGACACTCTGAATCCATTATTTCATACCTTTCCTCAGCTATGGGGCATTGATTGCGAACGCTGAACATCAGCTGGGATTGGCTCCTTCCTCGCCAGTAAATCTTACACAGCCTTATGACCCCGCCCATGTGTCCCACATCCCCCTAGAGCCAGAGGTGGTCGTGTTAAACCCTAATTCGATTGTGGCACTAACTCCTTGTCCCTCTAATGACATCATTGCAGTTCCGCCCTCGCCACAGGGCCCACAGGTTACTGGACATAATTCAAAACAGACCTCGAAAAAACTGAATAAAACGGAGGGTACTCTGACCACTGCCAATGGGACTGCTGTGAACATCGGTGACCAGTTAGAGTCCTTGTTTGCTGCTCGCATTGAGCCTTTGTTGGTGGGCTTAGCTAAAGACATTGTGGAAACCTTGAACACCCGCCTTGCTGGCTTACTTAAGAAATGTACCCTAATTGATAAAATTGTCAATGACTTGACCCTAGCACCCGCTTTACACAGAGGGGATGTGGTTTCGCAAAGCATAAGATCTGATGTATTGTCAAACTCATCTGGCATTTTGCCGCCTATTAACAGGCAGGTTACAGAAATTGATAGGTCCCGGGTTTCCCACTCAGTGTCCTACACAGTTTGTTCCACCTCAGAAGCAGCTCACCCGAATCCAGGCATCACAGGCAGCGCCGCCCATCCTTCCAAAACCTCTTTAAAGTGGCGGGCAGGGGGCCGCCACACAAGAGCTGACTTGCCCCCGGAGGCTGCCCCTTTAGCTGCAATATTTATTGGGGTACCCCCTTTAGAAGAGGGTGTGTCTGAACCTGCACGAGATTTGATAAACAAGGCCAGATTGTGGTGTACGGAAGCTAGCAGTGGCGGGGTCAACATTTCAAACAGGATTATATTTGCCAGAAGGGTTGGTTGGATCGGGAGACGGCCTAAATAGTCAAGGGGGATTGTATGATAATACATTTTGACACCCCAGACCTGGCAGACAGACTGTTCTGGGATGGCTCAGAGATATCAGAGGCAAGCCATATGAGACCGGTTCCCTTGGGCTTTTTTTACCCATCCCCTGGCACTCAACATATGGCCCATCTCCCAGTTTCCATAAGGAGGAGAACGAGACGATTAGCGAGTATAGAGACAGTAGATGGATACACACAGAGTCAGTACCAAAGTAGGGGGCTAGGAACCCAGCCAGCTTCTCATCCACAGCCAGATGACACATCCTTGGAGGGTGGTGGGCCAGCCCTGAGCAACCGCTTTGCTCCTCTCTCAGCAATCGAGGAAATTTATTGACAGCCAGTCCCAACGCAGTCTGCCACGCCCGGGGTATCTGCCCCTGACGAGTAAGCGGCCTGAAAAATCCTTAGTTTGAATACAGCTGGAATCAGAGCGAAAAGGGCAGATGTAGCCTGGCTTGACTTTGTCACTAGCCATGATATCATAGCCCTTCAGGAAACATGGGACACAACTTCCAATTTTTGGTTAGACGGTTTTACTAGTTTTTCTGTCCCGGCCGCCCCTAGTATTGCTGGTAGAGCGAAGGGTGGCCTCATTTTCCTTTTCTCACTTACTCTCAAGGGGACCTTTAATATGATCCAAACTAGTTCACTGAATCTATTAATCATAGAATGGGTAGTCTCCCCATCTAGTAAAATAATTTTTATTCATTTTTATAACTCCTGGGATAGAAACAATGGGACTGAACACATTGATGCCCTGGGTAATTTCCTTTTTACATACAGTCAAAATAATCACACTAATTTTGAGTTGATTTTATTGGGTGAATTGAATATACACCTCTGTAGGGACTTGTGACCATAGGTGAACATGAGGGACCATCGGGTTCGGTGGTACCCCATTTTGAGCATACCAAGCATGGGGAGGCTTTCGAAGAGTTGGTGGCCAATTTTAATCTTTTTGAACCCTGCAACACCGAGGAGGGGGCAAGAACAATTACCTATAAGGGTTCTGACCCTGACTCTGTGATTGATTATATCTTTTTGACCCCGGGTATCCTGCACAGGGTAGCATCCTATAAGGTAATAGTCTCAATATATAGTGACCACAATCCAGTGTTGCTTGAGGTGCTTTGGGGGGACTCTATGGGTACAAAGCCCTGCCCTGTTCCACCAGGGCTTGCCCTCCATTCGGTGGACCAAGGGCGTAGGTTAAAATGGGCTAAGGTAGTCCCTGGAAACTTCACCGACGATTTACTCCCTAAAATCAAGGATAATATTGTGATATATCAGGACCAATACACCACAATCACCGACATTATGGGGGCGTTTGAGGCCATATGTGTACAAATATCTAAAGCTCTGACAGCCAAATCAAGGCAGGGAGACAACAATCACCACAGATGGTTTGATTCCACGTGCTCTAGAGCGCATAGGGCCCTATTGCTAGCTCTAAAAACCACCCCGAGAGATAAGGCAGTTGTTGCCTGTTTAAGGAAGGAATATAAGCATATATTCAACGGGAGGAAGACTGAGATAAAAAATGCAGCTTGGGAGAAATTACTCTCTATTGATGTTTTGCGTGACAGTTCCCAGTTTTGGGCCACAATAAATCAGCCCTTCTTTTCAGAGCAAGATAACGCCATTATGGACAGTGTCATCCCAGATGATAAATGGCTCACCCACTTCAGAGAGGTGTATGGCGAGTCAAACTCTGGAGCCCAAGGTGGTCCTTGGATGGCCCCTCCTCTACTTTTTAATGAAGCCAGGGTGGAGAGAGCTATTTTAGAGACGTCTAAAAACAAGGCCCCGGGGCCGGATGGCATCACAGACTTATACAGACATTCCCCAAAACTCTGGGCGAGGGTCCCTCTGGGCGCACGTGTTTTCTACTGCAAATGGTAAAGTCTTTCCTACTACATGGGCCACCTCAATTATTGTGCCAACTTTTTAAAAAGGGAGGCACGATGATCCGGGGTGTTACAGACCCATTTCCCTCCTAGACTCTGCTATTAAGATCTTAGGCAGAGTCTTATTGTCTAAATTAAGGAGTAACATCGAGAATAGTGGAGGTCTATCTAACATTCAGTATGGTTTTAGAGAGAGGAGAGGCACCTTGGATCAGTGTTCCAACCTGCACTTGCTAATCTCAAAATACATTGTAGCCAAGGAGGGGACTCTGTATTTGGCCTTTATGGACCTCTCCTCGGCTTTTGACTTAGTGAACAGGGCAAAACTCTGGGATATCCTATTGGAGATAGGGATTGATACATCGTTGGTGAATTGTATGGCGTCCCTCCATCAGGAGCTGTTTGCAACAGTAAGGGTCACCAAGGAGGGAAGGTGCACGAGCCGCTTTAGATCTGAGCTAGGAGCACGCCAGGGATGCATCTTGGCCCCCCTCCTCTTTACAATCTATATAAATGGCCTGGGCAAATATCTAGAGGCAGAGGAGGTGGATGTATTGCGTGTAGGGGATGTTAGAATACCGGCTCTCCTATACGCGGACGATGCAGTCCTGATAGCTCGTACTGGGGTGGGTCTCCAACGTTTGTTGGATCTCTTCGGCGCCTTTATGGACCGATTAGACTTAAAAATTAATGCAAAAAAATCACACACGATGGTGGTCGGTCCCCATAGAAATAAGAGTAAATCTAAACCTTTTATGTGCAAGGATGAGGTGGTTTCTAGGGTTACAGTCTTCCCCTACCTAGGGGTGATTTTTGATGAGAAGGGATCGTGGGGCCCCCAAATCAAGGCCAAGAGTATATCCATGGCTAGAGCAACATCCTCCCATATAGGGTTCTGAAAAAGATTGGGGGCCATGCCTATGGAGGCGCTCCTTAAAGTATATAATGCCAAATGTATCCCGATTGCCATGTATGGTTCACCCCTTTGGGGGTATGTGTCTCAGGAATTGATTCAAAAGGTGGAAAATAGGTTTCTGATACTCCTCTTGTCCGTTCCTCAGTCCACCCCCACCTTCTCAATTCATGGTGAGGTGGGTCTGGACTACGTAACCGACAAGCTTAAATTGGCCCCATTAATATTCTGGGTAAAGACATGGCTGAATCAAGAATTAACCCTTAACCACGCAATCCTGACTGATGTCATGTCCTTGGACCATGCTAGGCATATTCCCTGGTTGGAATATTCGAGACACACCTTTGCTCAGTTGGGGCTCCCGGAACTCTTCTCATTACCATCCACTATTAAGAGGGAGGACGTCAACTGGGCCAAAAAGCATTTTATGGACAGGGCCAGACTAGCTCGTGAGGAGCAAGAACTGTTAAAATCTACTGTGAGATCGCACTACATAATAATAAATTCTCCCTCACTTGAGCCATACCTTAGGATTGTAACTAAGCCTCTTCACAGATTTTTATTAACTACATTTAGATTTAACTTGATCCAGTTCTCCTTAGGCAGTTACCAATCCTGGTGCAAACCAGAAGGGGGTCCATGTTGTAAATGTGACAATTTTTCCATACAGGATACCATGCATTTTATTATGTTTTGTGGGCTATACTCGGACATAAGGCAAAGATACTTATCACCAATCCTGAGAGAGGCTGGCTTTCTCGCGAGAAAGGCGCATGCGTGGGCGGCCGCGCCTGCGCATTACTATCCAAGACGGCGGGGCGAATCACGCGATGACGAGAGGAAGCCCCGGGGACGCGGCGGACAAGGTAAGTGGTTTTTAATCATTTCTAAAATTTAATTTAAGTATTTAGGGAGGGTGGGAGGGAGGCGGGTGGCACGTAGTGGGGCTACGCGAAGTGCATAGGTAGACGTAGTGTCTCGCCCACTTTGCGTAGCTTCGCGAAGCCCACCTACGCCCACTACGCCCACCGTTAATTTATACCTCCCAAGTAATTGTCCCATCCACACTGTTTACAGTCCGGGTTTTGTATTGTACTTATTTTAAATGCCCCTGTAGGGTGCTTGTAAATTTAAATTAATGAATTATGTGTTTTTAACTCATGTATATAAATGTTTTATGCCTTTTATGATTTTTAAAAAAATAGAATAAAGTGAATTTGACTGACTGACTGACTCAGATATGCCGGGACTCAGCGGTAGTCTTCTTCTGGTCTTCTGGGTCGTAAAATCATTGGTCAGACACACTAGATAGTCGGTCAGGGGATTGGGGGTTCAACTTCTGTTCGGACTGAGGTATGTCGAAAGTCGAACTGCACCTAATATCAACAATGTCCTATTTATCTTGTCCATACTTCTTTGTGTGCAGAATAGTCCCTGAAACACTAGCAGCATGGGATGTGCTCCTCTCAAATCAAAAAGGCAACTGCTACCTTTTACTTGGTGTAAACAATGACATTTTGTTGTTGGAAATTGTCAAAGCACTTACATTAAGAAGACTGGAATAGACGGCAAGGGCAACCCAGAGGACTGCACTCAGTGTCTAGAGCTATTGCTTCATCAGAGTTTTGTTTCACACCGTTTGCCGAATGGGCAAGCTTAGCTACCTACACAGACCGACTCATAATCGTAAATAGTAGTAGCACAGAGAGTGATGGTAGAGGCAGAATAAGAATGTAGAAAGTAGTCTACATTAGAAGAAGATCAAAGACTATTTTGTAAAACATAGAATTATTAGGAAACAGTTTGTAATGAATAGGAGCTGCAAAAGTTAGGGAAGTATAAGTATTAATATAAGAATAGAACAACTTACTGGGGCCAGCAGAAGAGCCTGCAAGGGACTGATCCTGTCCACCTTCTGCCACCGGAGTCTCAGTCGCCGCCGGCGCCTTGCCCCTGGGAGTTGCTGGTGATCATGAAATAAAGAAACACAATTTGGATGATTGTTTTTTTGGAAATATTTGATTTCTTTGAACACAATCTAAAATTGGGGAAACAAATTAACAACAATTGCATCTGATCTAGTCAACTAGGAGGATAGTAGTACCATATTGCAGGATTCGCAGACCATCTAATAGGAAATTTATGTAATTCACTAACTACATCAACAACAAAAAGGTTCTACTACGACTGCCATTACTCAGCAGCACGAGACGTCGCGTGACAGACACAGTCCGTCATCATGATTGCAGACCACTAACAAATGTCCTATAACAAGTAATAAATAGTATACTCAACGTATCAATCCACCACTATCTCTTCAAAGTGGCAGCAGCAGGAGTACAAAGAAGGACTAGACCTGAGTCTACTGTCTCTAGCATTACGCAGTAATGCTCTCAAATGACTAAAAAGTTGCAAACAAGTAAGCATAGTAGCAACGCCAATAACCAGGCGAGCACCTGCAATGACAGAAGCTATTTAAACATTAATTTACCTGCAATGTAATCGAATCAGCAGCATTCGTACTCTTCAGGAAAAAATAGATTAGCAATATAACAAAGCAGAAGGAAAAAAGTAGTTATTAAATAGCTACTTACCAAGGCCAGGGAACTCCAATCCTAGCAGGTCGATCATGTCATGCTCCCGGTCCAGGATGTCACTCCACCGATGCGTCACTTGCTGGTAGGTGCACCGGACCCCAGACTCCTTACACGTGCGCCGGCACACCTTCTACCACAGCTGGCGACACTCCCGGAGGCCGTAACCGGAAGCAATCCGCCCACCTGCTGCCACCGTTTTAGGGAGGTGGACTTGGACGAAAACCATCAAGGCGGCCACCTCCACCACAGAGAAGATCTCTCTGGCCTGGACTTCCTCCCCCCTCAAATGTCCGCAAGGGAGTAGGGTACGGGGTGCTGGGCCCTTCCCCTTGCCCTTGTTGGCTCCCTAAGCCATGGTCCTGGGCACAAGAAGAAGGAAAGAAGAATAAGTGTGAAAAAAATAAAAGAGAGAGCGAAAGAAATAAAGTAGGTAATAAAGTAACAAAAAGTTAAAAAAAAAACACAAAATATAGATGTAGGAAATTGTAGAGATAGATATTAAGCAAAAAAAACAAAAAAAAGTTCAGAAAAACATAGGATTACAAAGATGTAAGATGGATAGAAAGGTAGCATGCCCGAAACCATAACAATGATTGAAAAACAAGATGGCCGCGCCCGTAGAGGACCGTGTGGGTAAGTTTGCGCGATATTTCCCCCGCGAGCACGCAAAAACGCCCGCGAACCCGTAAACGCGCCACGCGCACAACGCGAGCATGCACCTAGCACCCGGAACCGGAAATACGCAACGCGCACAAGATGGCCGCGCCCATGTACGACCGCATGGGTAACTTCGCGGTCGTTGTGCTGCAAGCGGTCCGCGAACACGCAAAAAAAACAACCTGCAAATTTGCACGAATTTGCGAATTGCGAGTTCGATTTTGCGCCCTGCGAATCTCGCGAAATTGCAGAAAAACTAATATTGCACAACAAAAAGCACTTAGCAGGTGCAAAAGTTCAAGCTAATTTGTAACCATTCACTGTAGTGCTTCCTGAGGGGCCCCTCCAGAGTTCAGTTGCCTACTTGCAACTATTCTCTGACCCTGCTCTGACCCTCAAAGCAGGTTCAGAGAATAGTTACAAGTATGGCACAATGCTCCTGTAAAAAAAATAACTGCAACAGGAAGCACTTACAGCTAAGGAAGCAAGTGCCAGACTTGAAGCACAAATTCAGTGACACATTAACCAGCCCCAAATTAATTCATCTCAGTTGAGGCTGGGCAGGTGTGCTTTCCCCCCATAATCTACAGTGGTGAACAAGAGGGTGGTAGTGGTGAACCAGAGGGTGACAGTGATGAACCAGAGGGTGGCAGTGGTGAACTAGAGGGTGGCAGTGATGAACCAGAGGGTGACAGTGGTGAACCAGAGGGTGGCAGTGATGAACCAGATGGTGGCAGGGGTGAACCAGAGGGTGGCAGTGGTGAACCAGAGGGTGGCAATGATGAACCAGAGGGTGGCAGGGGTGAACCAGAGGGTGGCAATGTTGAACCAGAGGGTGGCAGTGATGAACCCGAGGGTGGCAGTGATGAAACAGAGGGTGAAAGTGATGAACCAGAGGGTGACAGTGGTGAACCAGAGGGTGACAGTGGTGAACCAGAGGGTGTCAGTGGTGAACCAGAGGGTGGCAGTGGTGAACCAGAGGGTGCTGTGATGACCCAGAGGGTGACAGTGATCAAACAGAGCGTGGCAGTAGTGAACCAGAGGATGGCAATGATGAACCAGAGGGTTGCAGTGATGAACCAGAGGGTGGCAGGGGTGAACCAGAGGGTGCTGCGATGAACCAGAGGGTGGCAGTGATGAACCACAGGGTGGCAGTCATGAACCAGGGGGTGGCAGTGATGAACCAGAGGGTGACAGTGATGATCCTGAGGGTGACAGTGGTGAACCAGAGGGTGGCAGTGATGAACTAGAGGGTGGCAGTGATAAACCAGAGGGTGGCAGTGGTGAACCAGAGGGTGCTGTGATGAACCAGAGGGTGGAAGTGAAGAACCAGAGGGTGACAGTGATGAACCAGAGGGTGGCAGTGGTGAACCAGAGGGTGGCAGTGATGAACCACAGGGTGGCAGTGGTGAACCAGAGGGAGCTGTGATGAACCAGAGGATGGCAGTGATGAACCAGAGGGTGGCAGTGGTGAAACAGAGGGTGCTGTGATGAACCAGAGGGTGGCAGTGATGAACCAGAGGGGGACAGTGATGATCCAGAGGGTGGCAGTGGCAAACCAGAGGGTGCCAGTGATGAACCAAAGGGTGGCAGTGATGATCATGAGGGTGGCATTGGGGAGCCAGAGGGTGGCAGTAATGAACCAGAGGGTGGCAGTGATGAACCAAAGGGTGGCAGTGATGAACCAGAGGGTGGCAGTGATGAACCAGAGGGTGGCACTGGTGAACCAGAGGGTGCTGTGATGAACCAGAGGGGGACAGTGATGATCCAGAGGGTGGCAGTGGCAAACCAGAGAGTGGCAGTGATGAACCAGAGGGTGGCAGTGATGATCCTGAGGGTGGCACTGGTGATCCAGACGGTGCTGTGATGAACCAGAGGGTGGCAGTGATGAACCAGAGGGTGGCACTGGAGATCCAGAGGATGCTGTGATGAACCAGAGGGTGGCAGTGATGAACCAGAGTGGGACGGTGATGATCCAGAGAGTGGCAGTGGCAAACCAGAGGGTGGCAGTGATGAACCCGAGGGTGGCAGTGATGAAACAGAGGGTGACAGTGGTGAACCAGAGGGTGGCAGTGATGAACCAGATGGTGGCAGGGGTGAACCAGAGGGTGGCAGTGGTGAACCAGAGGGTGGCAGTGGTGAACCAGAGGGTGGCAGTGATGAACCAGAGGGTGGCAATGATGAACCAGAGGGTGGCAGGGGTGAACCAGAGGGTGGCAATGTTGAACCAGAGGGTGGCAGTGATGAACCCGAGGGTGGCAGTGATGAAACAGAGGGTGAAAGTGATGAACCAGAGGGTGACAGTGGTGAACCAGAGGGTGACAGTGGTGAACCAGAGGGTGTCAGTGGTGAACCAGAGGGTGGCAGTGGTGAACCAGAGGGTGCTGTGATGACCCAGAGGGTGACAGTGACCAAACAGAGCGTGGCAGTAGTGAACCAGAGGATGGCAATGATGAACCAGAGGGTTGCAGTGATGAACCAGAGGGTGGCAGGGGTGAACCAGAGGGTGCTGCGATGAACCAGAGGGTGGCAGTGATGAACCACAGGGTGGCAGTCATGAACCAGGGGGTGGCAGTGATGAACCAGAGGGTGACAGTGATGATCCTGAGGGTGACAGTGGTGAACCAGAGGGTGGCAGTGATGAACTAGAGGGTGGCAGTGATAAACCAGAGGGTGGCAGTGGTGAACCAGAGGGTGCTGTGATGAACCAGAGGGTGGAAGTGAAGAACCAGAGGGTGACAGTGATGAACCAGAGGGTGGCAGTGGTGAACCAGAGGGTGGCAGTGATGAACCACAGGGTGGCAGTGGTGAACCAGAGGGACCTGTGATGAACCAGAGGATGGCAGTGATGAACCAGAGGGTGGCAGTGGTGAAACAGAGGGTGCTGTGATGAACCAGAGGGTGGCAGTGATGAACCAGAGGGGGACAGTGATGATCCAGAGGGTGGCAGTGGCAAACCAGATGGTGCCAGTGATGAACCAAAGGGTGGCAGTGATGATCATGAGGGTGGCATTGGGGAGCCAGAGGGTGGCAGTAATGAACCAGAGGGTGGCAGTGATGAACCAAAGGGTGGCAGTGATGAACCAAAGGGTGGCAGTGATGAACCAGAGGGTGGCACTGGTGAACCAGAGGGTGCTGTGATGAACCAGAGGGGGACAGTGATGATCCAGAGGGTGGCAGTGGCAAACCAGAGAGTGGCAGTGATGAACCAGAGGGTGGCAGTGATGATCCTGAGGGTGGCACTGGTGATCCAGACGGTGCTGTGATGAACCAGAGGGTGGCAGTGATGAACCAGAGGGTGGCACTGGAGATCCAGAGGATGCTGTGATGAACCAGAGGGTGGCAGTGATGAACCAGAGTGGGACGGTGATGATCCAGAGAGTGGCAGTGGCAAACCAGAGGGTGGCAGTGATGAACCAGAGGGTGTCAGTGATGATCCTGAGGGTGGCAGTGGCGAACCAGAGGGTGGTAGTAATGAACCAGAGGGTGGCAGTGATGAACCAAAGGGTGGCATTGATGAACAAGAGGGTGGCACTGGTGAACCAGAGGGTGCTGTGATGAACCAGAGGGGGACAGTGATGATCCAGAGGGTGGCAGTGGCAAACCAGAGGGTGGCAGTGATGAACCAGAGGGGGACAGTGTTGATCAAGAGGGTGGCAGTGATGATCCTGAGGGTGGCAGTGGTGAACCAGAGGGTGGCAGCAATGAACCAGAGGGTGGCAGTGATGAACCAAAGGGTGGCAGTGATGAACCAGAGGGTGGCAGTGGTGACCCAGAGGGTGGCAGTGATGAACCAGAGGGTGGCACTGGTGAACCAGGGGGTGCTGTGATGTACCAGAGGGGGACAGTGATGATCCAGAGGGTGGCAGTGGCAAACCAGAGGGTGGCAGTGGCGAACCAGAGGGTGGCAGTAATGAACCAGAGGGTGGCAGTGGTGAACAAGAGGGTGGTAGTGGTGAACCAGAGGGTGACAGTGGTGAGCCAGAGGGTGGCAGTGGTGAGTGCTGAACAAGAGGGTGGCAGCAGGGGTGAACCAGAAGGTGCTGTGATGAACCAGAGGGTGGCAGTGGTGAGTGCTGAACCTGAGGGTGTCAGTGGTGAACCAGAGGGTGCTGTGATGAACCAGAGGGTGCTGTGATGAACCAGAGGGTGGCAGTGATAAACCAGAGGGTGGCAGTGATGAACCAGAGGGTGGCAGTGGTGAACCAGAGGGTGCTGTGATGAACCAGAGGGTGGCAGTGATGAATCAGAGGGTGACAGTGGTGAACCAGAGAGTGGCAGTGGTGAACTAGAGGGTGGCAGTGGTGAACTAGAGGGTGGCAGTGGTGATCATGGGGGTGGCATTGGCGAGCCAGAGGGTGGCAGTGCTGAACCAGAGCGTGGCAGTGATGAACCAGAGGGTGGCAGTGATGAACCAGAGGGTGGCAGTGGTGAACCAGAGGGTGCTGTGATGAACCAGAGGGTGGCAGTGATGAACCAGAGGGTGGCAGTGGTGAACCAGAGAGTGGCAGTGGTGAACTAGAAGGTGGCAGTGGTGAACCAGAGGGTGACAGGGGTGAACCAGAGGGTGACATTGGTGAACCAGAGGGTGACAGTGCTGAACCAGAGGGTGACAGTGCTGAACCAGAGGGTGGCAGGGGTGAACCAGAGGGTGACAGTGGTGAACCAGAGGGTGCTGTGATGAACCAGAGGGTGGCAGTGATGAACCAGAGGGTGGCAGTGGTGAACCAGAGAGTGGCAGTGGTGAACCAGAGGGTGACAGTGCTGAACCAGAGGGTGGCAGGGGTGAACCAGAGGGTGGCAGTGGTGAACCAGAGGGTGCTGTGATGAACCCGAGGGTGGCAGTAATGAACCAGAGGGTGGCAGTGGTGAACCAGAGAGTGGCAGTGGTGAACCAGAGGGTGACAGTGCTGAACCAGAGGGTGGCAGTGGTGAACCAGAAGGTGCTGTGCCCATACACGACCGCATGGGTAACTTTGCCGTGCAAGCGGCCCGCGAACAGGCAAAAAGCCCCGCAAACACGCAAAAAGCCCCGCGAACACGCAAAAAAACAAAAATCCGCAATTTCGCACGAATTTGCGAATTCTGCGGATCGCGAATTCGCTTACGCGCGATTTCGCGAACCGCAATTTCGCAGATTTCGCCTTACTTGGTGGTGAGCGCATAAAAGTTACAAAATGAAGTTGACTTGATCTATGAAGTGGACAAGCAAACCCCATTAGTGCTGGAAGGATGATGCTGGCAATTATAAATTATGTTCCTCTGAAAAAAATATAAATATTGAATAATATGCATGGGTGGGCAAACTAATATATAAAATATTGCCAGTGTGGGCTATACTTAGAGCAGAGGAAGATCCTTGCCCTGCCTTAAGTTGGTGTTGCTTTCACCACATCCGCCCCACCAAGTGTGTGATCAATTAATTGTGTAAATGTAACTTAGTCACACCTCAACAAATCACATAGCCTGTGGGAAGGGGGTTAGGGTTCGATGAATGCATGGAAAGGGGGATTTGAGGTGAAGGATTGACAAAGACAAACTCTACAAAAGGACAATATTAATCTTGGCAGACAACCATTATAAATCTGTTATGGGTGAAAAAGGAAATGCATGAATGATGATGAGTACTAGTACAGGTAAATCAAATAGTCTGTCTGCCCCAAGAGAGACACAAGTTACATTATGTTCTATTGTATCAAGCTGTGAAAAATACTTAGCAAATAAAATTAAAGTATCTGTAGGAGTCAAGTAAACAAACATAAAAGACACACAGTTCTAATGATTAAAGAGAACAAATGATACTGTATTCTCAAAGTGAGAGTTGCATCTGCATTCCTCTTGGATTGCCCATCAATCTCGGATACCGGGCAGATGCAGTTTGGTGAGATAAGTGTGAGTATGTTATATTGTTTTCCCAGTATGGCGCAGGGTAAAAAGCCAGTAGATTGAAAGACAAAAATGATATTGAAAAACCAGGGAGAAAAGTTAAACTGTATAAGGACTGCAACGAGAAGACACATAGGTAGCAAGGCTAATTGCCTGTTTCTGGCAGTTACCTTCAACAGCATGCTCCCCACCCAACCACCTCTTAGGTTCGAATTTGAGCCAGACAGCAATGAGCAGACATACACCCAGCAACATAGCATTTTCCCAATCAAGTAAAAAATTAACACACCACTGTCAGTCACACCACTCACCACTACACAGATTTGTGCAGGTCTGTTATTTAACTTTAGGCCACTTAAAAGTCATCATCATCCAAATCGGTTGGTTTCACTGATCTTGAAACCTTCCCTCTTCTTCTGGTGGCACTTCTTGAAGAAGTCACATTCAAGCCTTCAGCCGGAGTCATTCCATCATTCCATATCCTCCTGAGTCTAACTCCACGTATGGTGTCTAAATCCGTACCAGCTGTGTCCATAGTCCTAATTCAGAATGCCATAAATCGACCTGTTGTGGTACAATTTAGTTGTTGAACAACAAGAAAAGAAAGACTGAGTCACTTTATGTGCAGACTAGAATTGTGTTTGCAACTTTGCATTATCGAAGGGACTGGTTGGGTCTGACTCTTTGGGGAGTATAACGCAGAAAACAATAAAACAAAGATAAAGCAAGGTGGACTCTGGAGTGGACCCGGTGAAGCAATCTTGTTATCTCTCAAAGGGGAAGGAAAAAAAACTTTCAGGGGAAAATTATTGATCAGCCATCAGTCACCAACATTCTGACTCTCAATCATCACTAACACATTAAGCATGACAAACAAACACCCAGTTGCCCACAACCTGCCACCACCAGAATCATCTCTTCTCAACACACTTGATGATGACACATCACACGTAGATTGCATCACAGCAAACAACAATCACTTAGACAGCAAACAACAATCACTCAGCTTGCAATTGCCTTTGTAAATTGAATTATAATAATGTCAAATGTGGGCAGTTCCAACAAACATACTTTTTAGAGAACCCAATTGATCCACCTCCTTTTTTGGATAAAAAAATCCCAAATATGAAGGTATTTAAAAAGTACCCTCCAATCCAGCCCACACATATTCTTAAGGTCATCAAAGGATGTAAAGCCTCCTGGTGAAAAGGAAGATTCCAGTCTAGCCAGACCAAGCTCCATCCATCTTTTAATAGGTTGATCCCCAAAGATCTCTGGCAGATTTAGAATATTTGCCAGAGGAGTATAAAAACTAAGGTACCTATTCCAACTAACCTCTGAACTGTTCCCCATATTTAAAAAACCCATACAGTGTCCTGAAGTGAACTTTCTTGTAGTAGCTATCATTTAAATATTGCCATAGTCATCCCCATGCATCTTTCCCCATTATGAGCCTATAAGAGGAAGGAACCTCTTCTATAATCCTTTCCACCGGATGCTCTTGTAAGAAAATTAGACTGTGTAATAGAAAGGTGGCCCAGTAATACAGTCTCAAATAGGGCAAAGTCCACCCCCGCTCTCCTAAGGCAGTGTAAGGAACTTAAAAGCTCTTTTTGTTTTAGCATAGGCCCAAACAAACCCAGAGAACAGATCTTCCATTCTCTTCAGCTAGTAGGCTGAAAACTCTAATAGGATTGCCCTTAAAAGATATAAAATCTTGGTGGAAAAAAGCATTTTTACAGTATTACATCTACAAACAATTGATAGATGAAGATTATTATTTTATTTTTTTATTGGTCTTTTTGCAAAATACAGAATTATCATCACAATTTGCATGTGGCTTCACAATAATATAACCCCCAGTACTATACATGGCAGTGAAAAAATGAACAAACTCATATAACCATTGTTGTAGTGTAGTAAAATGCCATACACATAGTGCACATATACAATATTAATGTTCTTCAACTTCAGATATTTGGTCCTGGTCAACTGATCGCAAGTATTGCATGAAGGGGTCCCAAATGTCCTTTGGTCTAGCTGTGACAGGGAGCTCCTCTGCATACAGTGCCAA
Source organism: Lissotriton helveticus (assembly GCF_964261635.1). Classification (NCBI taxonomy): domain Eukaryota; kingdom Metazoa; phylum Chordata; class Amphibia; order Caudata; family Salamandridae; genus Lissotriton; species Lissotriton helveticus. The sequence goes on from NC_136067.1 coordinate 1,576,066,361, forward strand.
ATTGTCCCGACAATATACCATGTCACAGATCCATGTAATGGGCGATGGCTTCATTTTTCTCTCCCATAACATCGCCACCCGTCTTTTAGCAAGTAGTAAAGTTATTTTCACAAATGTTCCCATGCTACCCTTAAGGGATGGCACTAGACCCAGCAGACACACCTGTGGAGAGCATTGCACCGCCACCAGCGTCATGATGTTCAACCTGTGTATTATATCAGACCAGAACACTGCACCCGTCCGCATTCCCATGCCAAATGCCAGAAGTCAGCTCCCAGTTGTCCGCATTGTTTACATGCATCATTATCTCTGAGCCCAAATTTAAACGGTTTGTGCAGTGTGGAATATACCTGCTGTATATATTTGAAATGGATTATTCGTAGATTCCCATTCGAGGTGGGGGTGCTGGTTAGTTGACAGCAGTGTTCCCATTACTTCTGTGTGATCTGTGGGGTGAGTCGCTCATTCCACTGCTCCAGAATTTTATTAAGCGGCAGAATTTTATCGTCTCTGGCTGCCTGATAGAGCTTAGTGATCAATTTGTGCCTTGTCAGGCTGGTCAGTACAGCGTGAAGGGCCTGTAAGGTTGGGGATTTGGCCGGAAGTGTGGTGTAGTGTGCTTGTAGCGTGCTCTTCAAACTATGAAATCGGAAGATGAACAAGGGTCTTGTTGCGTATGTAAGTTAAATCATCTAACGTAAGAAAAGTGCCATTGGGAAATAGATCCTGCATCTTGTTGATCCTGACCAAGGCAAAGTCACGTATGGCCCCCCTTTCCTGTGTAACTGACATGTCCGCGTGGTGTGCGATAGGCAGCAGGGGTGAGTATTTGGGTAGCTTCTCAGCCATACAGCCAAGTGCCTGCCAGGCCGCAATCGTGGCATCAATCATATTGATTTGATTTTCAGGGGTACCCTTGCATGTGTGTGTTAGTATGGATCGGAGGGGGATGGGGTGCACATCACCATCCTCTACTGCAAGGTGTGGTATAAAAATGTGAGTGTTGTACCAGTAGTGTGCGTATTGTGCATGAGTGCATAGATAATATAGGTATATATCAGGTATGCTAAATCCCCCCTTCCTATAGTCTAGAATGAGGGTCTCGCAGCCTAATCCAGCCTGCTTGCCACCCCAAACCAGTCTGAGAAGCAGCAACCACACATGTCTAAAGAAGGTTTTTAACAACGGAATAGGTATGTTGCTAAACAATCTCAGCCATCTCTCAACTTGTTGCCCCAATGTCATACAGGCCTTGCCATAATTAAAGTGTATGACTATCTCTGGGTCCCGGTGTACCCATATCCCTAAATATTTTAAGGGTTCCACAGACCATATGTATGCAAATTCAAAATAATGGGGAGAGGTGCTCTCAGTAAGTGGAACTACCACTGACTTGAACCAGTTTATGGTTAGTTCCAAGAACAGCCCAAACCTAACATATTCTCTCAGAATGGGTGCCATGTGAGAGTGCTCCTGTCTAATAAAAAGCAGCATGTCATCCACACCTAGTGAGGTGCTCACTGGATGGTGGGCAAACCAAAATTCTGTTGATCTATGACGTTGTCTGATGATGCAGGCCAGTGGTTCAAGCGTTAGCGCAAAGAGGAGCAGCGAGATGGGGAATCCCTGCATAGTCCCCCTGCTAATCTGTATGGGGGTCGAGGTACTTCCCTCCACCCGGATTATATCTGTCGTATGATATAAAAGAAATAGTTGCATTCTATGGAGTCAAAGGCTTAGGCTGCGTCGAGCATCACAGCCGCCCCCTTGAGGTTGGGATCTAGTATATGAAACATCGCAAAGATTGTGCGCATGTTATGCAACATCAACCTGTCAGGGATGAACCCCAATTGGTCGGGAAGGACCAAGTTTGCCATATCTTAGCCAATATTTTCGCATCATTATTAATAAGCGACAGCGGCCTGTAAGAGTTGCATCGGGATAGCGGTTTATCTCTCTTCAGTAGGGTTATTATTAGTGCTTCTCTCAGCATTGGTGGCAGGCTGCCGATCTCGTAGGCCTCAGCATATATCTCGAGCAAGTATGGCATCAATTCCTCAGCAAATACTTTGTAGAATTCACTAGTGAGGCGTCAGGCCCCGGGGCTTTTTTATTCGAAGGGGTTTTAATCGTTGCCTGGATTTCCTCTGCAATGATTCATTGGCTGATGTATTCCCTGTGATTATCTGACAGCCATGCGATGGCCACATCCACTAACTATTCATCGATCTCGGCACTATCCGATCTACCCAGTGATGTATATATGTTTGCATAGGTGCTCCTGAATTGTCTTACAATATCGTGCGTGGTGTAGTGATCTTCACCGTCATCTGTGATCTTAGTTATGGTGTATCAGTCTGTGCGGGCATTGATTTTAGCAGCTACATTATGCCCAGGTCTGCCCCCATTCCCCATATGCACGGGCCACATGTCTCCTGGACAGATAACAGATTTTGTCAGCCACCAGTTTGTCATAGTCTGTCTGTGCATCAGTTGAACTGTCAAAGTCTCGTTCGAGCCTGGTCAGAGTGGTTTCGACTTTAGCTAGTTGACCTCTAATGTCTTTAAATATACCTGCTGATGTGCAAATGCATGTGCCTCATATAGTAGCTTTGAAGGAATCCCAGAATTTTGCTGTACTGTCAACCGAACCTTTGTTCAGGTCGAAGTATTGTACAATGGCTTCGTGGATCATGTGAACATATAACGGATATAGTAGCTCTTCGGAATGAAAATGCCAAGTTAATTGAAGGTGGGTAGTTTGTGAAATGTGCAGGTTGAGTTTGACAGGCTTATGATCTGACAGTGTTCGTAGTAGTCCCTCTACCACGGATACCCAGGTGTTCGCACCCTCACTGAGCAGCCAGTAGCCAAGCCCCGACCAGCTGGCATGTGGTGTTGAAATGTGTGTGCCCTCCAAATTCTCAGCATTACGCAAGCACACATCCAGTAGACCCAGCTCGGCCATTCCCTCAGTGATTACCTGGGCCACCTTTGGTGAGTGACCCCTGTACTGCTTGATGTGTCCTTACTAGGGTTTAGATTCGTGTTAAGGCCGCCACCCCAAAATATGACAGCCTCAGGCAAGTCACGTAATATGGAGATGATACGTTCGAACAGATCCGGGTCATCCATGTTGGAATTATACACATTCACAATTGTCAACCGTGTACCAGCTGATTTACCTTGTATTATAGCATACTTGCCAGCATCATCAGTACATCTTCTGACCACCGCAAAAGGTAGTTTTTCTTTTATGAGTGTGAGCACCCCTCTAGCACATGCCGAGTAGGAGGAAGCCAGCCTGTATTCTGCCCATTGCGCCCCTATGTGTGTTTCAGTATACTTTGTCGGATGTGTTTCCTGAATGAGAACTATGTTTACCTCATGGCGATCCAGATATGCAAATACATGCTGTATCTTTTTGGTTAAATTAAGCCCTGTACCTTCCATATTAAGCATGTCAATTTTACATTAGCTAGTTGCGGCATTCGAGTACATTGTATTACCTTTATAGCATCCTAGTGTTGTATGGCACTTACATGAACAAAATATGTTAACTGAGTCACTCTTAGCCATTTTGCTCAAACGCCCCACCCCCACCCTTCCCACATCGCCCCTTTCCACTTCAACTTCCCCATGATCGTGTTTGGTTTTATTTAAATGGGGTTCTATATTTTCCCTGACTATAATATCTACGTTTGTGGAGATGTTAGCTCCCAAGTAGGCAGTATTCTTTACCAATCTATTGTCCTGTATAGTTAAATTTCCGTTAACCATCACCTGCATTTTGTGTTGAATAAGAGCATAACTAGAGAGTTTCCCCATCCTTTCTGCTTCCTGTTCTACTTCCTTGAGAGCATTCAAAGGATCAGTGGTCACAAGGGCGATATCATTGGCATAAACCGATAAATTTGTCTCCCACCCTTGTGTTTGAATTGGAAAATAGCCCTGTTTTTTCCAACTTACCTATGAGAGGGCCAATATATATAGCAAACAGCAGAAGGGAACTCGGGCATCCTTGTTGGGTCCCTCTAGTTATTAAAAAATGGTTGGACAGTGTTCCATTCACAAAGACCCTAGCCCTTGGGTGGAAATATAGCATTATGATTGCCTGCAGAAAGCTAAACTTAATTCCCACACTTGACAGGGACACCCATAGAAATTATCAGGAGACCCTGTCGAAGGCTTTTTCTGAATCAAGCAGAACTAGTGCCATCAGATCCCTAGCTATTGCCGTAGCGTCCAAAAGCGAACTCAACCTCCTTATGTGATCTATTGTCCCCCATCCTGGAATAAATACATGCTGTCGGGTTGAAACTACCTTATGAACAATTGGCGCTAGGATTTTAGAATACATTTTCCAATCATTATTTATCAAAGTGATCGGATATGTGCTAAGTTCAACTCAGTTCGCTCAGAGGACTGCCCCTCTTAAACGCATGGACAAACAATTGAGTCATGCTCTCTTTGAGTTGTTGGGCAAATGTCCTATAAATTATAGCCGGTATACTGTCCCTGCCAGTAGCATTGCCACTAGGCAGTTTATTCATGCTTAGTTAAATCTTTATCCATTGTGGGGGGGTCTTCTAAATGCTGCTGTTCTAAGAACTGTTTATCAGAGATTGAATCCAAATATTCTTTAATCTCTCTAAGGTTACCCTTTAAATCATTCCGATAAAGGGTTTAATAATATTGATAGAATGAACATCTTATATTCTCTTAATCTGTGGTTAGCCCCATAATTGGGTGCTGAATTTTATGGATTAGGTTTTGCGTGCTCCTTTGCCTAGCTCGCATAGCCAAATAGTGTCCAATCTGCTCACTGCATTCGTATGAATTCCAAACAGTGAGTTTATCCGCAGCTCTTTTAGCAATAATTCGCAAAATAGAGGATTTAGACAGTACCACCTTTGCCCGGGCTTCCTCCAGACCCTCCCCTGCTGAACCCTAACCAAATCCTCTTCTGCTTGAACCAACCCAACTTGTAGATTGCATACTAGCAGTCAGCTTTTCTTATCAACGTTCAGAGAAAATCTAAGGGTTTCCTCACGTATACCAGCTTTCAATTTATCCCATACAATATCTATTTCTGCACTCCCTAAATTATCTTTTAGAAAAATCGAGATCCATCTCCGCATGTAGTTACAGTATTCCTCATTAATTAAAAAAGCTCTTTCAAAGCTCCAAGATTTTTCCTTGGGCTAAAACCTTCCCCTTTAATCACAATCGCCAAAGGATTGTGGTCTAAAAGTATACGCAGAGCTTTTTCCGTTGATCACTCATGAAGCACCAATAGGAAACAAGCACATAATCTAATCGGGCATGAACATTATGCGGTATAGAAAAAAAGTATATCCAGGATCCTATGGCTTTTGCCAGTTCCAAACATAACTTAGCCCATGGTCCTTACATAATGCCCTCAGGGCACGAAACACCTTTGGTTTCCTCCAAGAATATATTTAATCGACTACTGAGTTCAACGCACTGTTAGCTGGTACATTAATCTTAAAATCCTGCAAAAATCAGTTGGGAGAGGCCAATCTGAAAGTTCTCTGGTCATCTGCTCAAATATTCTTGGATCATCCAAAATACCTCCATAGGTTGAATATATAGTAAAGGTTTCTCAAGTGCATCTCAAACTTTCAGTTATGACCCATCGATCAAGTTTATCGGCTAACATGCAAGTGAATTGTAAATTAGTATTACATGGCAAGATAGCCACCCCTCACGTCTCGGTGTTCTGAGTTGTTCCCCCAACCAGCCTATATCCCATTGAATTTAAAAGGTATAGTTGGGTACCTTCTATATGAGTCTTCTGGATACACACAATATCAGCATTTAAGAGTTGTAAGCCTGTCGCAGTGTTCTGCATTTTTTTAGGATCTCTTAAAAATAGGACATCCTGATATTTTCTTGGACCATATATACTGAAAAAAATAGAAAAAATGTATAATTAACCTCTCCAACCAGACTGCGGCCCCACCCCCTTCAACCTGCCACCCCTCATCCACCACCAATTACGAAGCCAGGATGATGTCATCCAGAGCAATCCCATCCCCAACACTCCCCCACCACTTCCCTGTGGCTTCCCAAAAATAAGACTAATCAATTACTAAATTGCCACACATCAAAGTGAACACGAAAAGATAATAGCACCATAGTCATATAACATATTATGACATATAATGATCCATCAGGCACCATTCTCAGGTCTGCTAGTAGTATCTGTTAAATACATTTGAGCCTGAATTTCTGAGGTGAAGGTGCAAGTTTCCCCCAAATGACAATCTTAAGTTGAGCTGGATTCTGAAGATATATTTCTGCCCCCAGCTGTTGGAATGGAGCAAAAAGTTGTCCAAGCTACCACCTCTGTTCCACGTCAGCATGGGTAAAATCTGGTCAGGTAAAGAAAATCACTCCGTCATGCTCTTTTTTAGCCGTAGGGCAGGCCAGATCATAAAGGGCTTGCCGTAGCAAAAAAAAATCCAACATAAACCTGCATTGCCTGTGGCCGATCCGGGGTTTTAGGAGAATGTTTCACAACAGTAAAGGAAACCTGTGGGCCCGGTGGATTTCCTTATCCTAGTCCCATGTTTTTATTTCAGGACAGGCGCCTCTTAAAAGGAGAACCACAGATTTTCTGTGATTGTTCCCCTCAGCCCCTTCTGTGACCCCCAAGAAACAGAGATTGTTACAAAGTTGCCTGTTTTCTGGATCTTTGATTTTCTACATCATTTTTTGTGACAGACCCCTCATGAGCTACGCCCTGCGTTTTTAGAGCCACAACTTCTTTTTGGAGGCTCTCTGTCTGAGTCTCAACAGTGGCTATTCTTTCAGAAATATCAGAGCAGGTTCTTCCCACTTTCCGAACAGCACTCTGCAGTTTTTAGAGGTAAGCCAGGCTTTGCGATTGTCACTTTTCACCTCCTCCTGGAAACTCTTAATAGATTGCAGGACCATTGTGAGAGAGGAGTCTCTATGATTTCCAGTCTCTGATGTATCCCCAATGTTAGATATAGCAGAGAGTGCCAGATCTCCTCCAAGTTTGCCCACTCATTCTGCTGAGGCAGAAAGCTATGTGGCCAAATAATCCCACTTCAAATCCCCCATACTGCCTCCATCCAACATTTCCCGTAAGCCCTTTTCTTTCTTTTTCCCTCTTTTACAGAGAGAGTGTCTATGCCCCTGAGGGTTTACTAGATCTTCTGGTCCAGAGCTGCTATATCAATTAGCCCCTCCTCCACACTAGATGCTGATATCCTAGAATCCAAAAATTTGGACTCATCTGTCAGAGAATAACATTTCTCAGTCACAGCTAGGTACATAGCAATGTTTGGAGAGGTGCTTACTATTTTATCCATTTTGTCTCTATCTGCATGATGTACCGTTGTTTTAATTTTTATATAGCTCACATCAGCCACTTCAGCCCCATTCAAGGAACCTGGATGGAGAGCCGGTTCTTCCCCCTTACATGAAGCTTCTGAGGCAGATTCTGTATTAGATTTTGACAATGGATCAAACTCAGCTTCTACTGCAGGATTGGATGTCTCACTATCAGCTTGAGAGTTATTTACTAGTTGTTCTCTCTCTCCCCTCTCCTGGCCATCAATAAACTGAGAGCCCTGTGGTACAAAATAATTTAGTAATCAGAGGCTGACATCCTTCCACTTCATGGGAAGATTTCTGTGGCACTTTTTTATCAGTCTACAGCTTTTCCAGCTCTTCCCCCTTGCAAGCTGGACCGTCACCCTTATTACTACCAGTGCGGTTCTCTGAAGCAATCTCGAGCACTCGGGGCAAAGCAGCAGGTCTGCGAACAATCAGCCAGCGCTGCAGGTTCGCAAAGGCAGTCGAAGCAGCTTGGAGTAACTGCTGACTCAATGCGCACCACCACATGCAGCTTGCTCCACAGATCTTCCCGCAAATCTAGCTGAAGTAATCCACCTTCTCAGTCCTAGTGCTCCGGTAACTTACATAGTGCATGCTCCTTCTTTGATCGGCTACTCCAGGGGCTGGAGGTCCGGTTGCAGGATAAACTCACTGGAATGCCAATTGCCTACCGCTTAGTTATAGAGTAATACATCTCTATATTTACCATTAGGGTAGATGCTGCTATGTCCCATGTTGTCTACAACAACCTAGATATATCAATGCTTGTAGTAGCAGTTAGTAAGTTGCTTAATTACTAACTAATGTAACTAGTTCACTTCCCTGCATTGTTGTTTTACCTGAATATAGATGAAGAAATAACAGGAATGACATCATAACTTCACAGTTGAGGTCCCGCTTCCACACAGCTGAGCTTCAACTGAAGGGTTAAGCAGAGGGATTATTCATCGTAGGCAACAAAATGAAAATCAAAACACTGAGTTTGTGGGTTATATATCAAAACTTTACAAATAATGGATATCAGATTACTACATGATGACACAACAAGAATTATTGATAGTGATCAAATAAAATAAAAAAACAAGCAAGAGCAGCATTTTGGCTAATTGGGAGCTACTAGTAGCTTACAAAATCCTCAGGTCCTGAAAAATGGACTCAAAGTCTTGGTTGGTTATGCTTGGGCTAGGTGAATATGGTTACACAATACATGGCGTGAATGATGATGCTGATGACTGATGTTCTTCATTCTATATCTTAAATATGGATCTTTTTTCTGCATGGGTGGGTAAATAGGGCCAGTGTGGGCTATTGCCACATCAACCCCACCAAGTTAGTGATCCACTGATGGTATAAATTATGCTGAACCTCAATAAATCACACAGCCCGGGAGAGAAGTGTTATGGGAAAGAAGATTTGGAGAAAGGTTTGACAAAGACAAACACTACACAACGATAACATTAATTTGGGCATTGAGCAGCACATCATTCGTCATCAATCTGTTGTGGAAGGAAACAAAAGGAATGAGTGTGTAAGAGTATAATTAAATGCAATGCAAACAGAACTTCTGCCCTGAGACACAAGTTATCAGATATATAAATGTTCTGTCTTTCAGGTTAAGAGTGAGACCAACAACCTCATTAGGAATGTCCATCACTCTTGGATACCTGTCTGGACTTGTCCAGTAGGTAAGCAGGAGTGCTGAGCTCAGCTTTTACCTTTTGTTTGTGCAGGAGCCTAGAAAGACTGAAGATTAAAAAATAGAAATGGTATTTTAGAGACAAGGAGAAAAAAGAAGGAAGGTAAGAAAATTCAGATTCAGAGCAAAAAAAAACAATAGGGGGACTCAGACTTACTTTTTGCCACAAATCCAACACACATACACACAGCAGTTCACACAGCAGCATTTCACAAATAAACACACCTCTCTCCATTCACATAGCGGATTACTAGGCATCATACTTATAGTTTACCTTTGAAGTCGATAACTTCTTGCTTCCAGCTGTTGAGGAGGTAGTCCCACAGCCCTCAGTTCTTCCATCCTCCTACTGAAGCCAAGTAACTGCTTCCCAGACCAGTCATGGCCCGAGTAATATAAACAGTGTTGTGGAAGAACAAGTAGAGAAACAGAATTGCAGTATTTATTTTGCATAGGTTTTTGTTAACTAAGGTGACTGTTCTGGCCTCTGAAGAACCAGAAAAAAGAAGAGGACCCTGCAAGTAAATCTGGCTAAGTGTGAAAGGGCCAATTAAAATCAGCGAAAAACTATCGCCTATCACTCAGGCCCAAACATTGCAAATTGATAATTTCAAGCAAGTTTCCACATTACAGTTTAACACCCTCCCTCACTTTCTTTCACCACATGGATCATCAATCATCACTCACAATCACTCGATAATTAGATCACTTATTGGTGCAATGGTGTCTGTTCAATCCAAGCACGGCGGTAGGTACTCCATCTCCACTTGGATGCAAGCATCAGATTAGAATTTGGTAGTCCCGTAAATTATACGATTGTACGGGGAAGTCATCCAGGATGATGAAAAAGGAGAAGGATTATAGGAGTGGACCGTACAGGTTAATTCATTTTTGCTAAGTATATTTGTAAATGCCAATCAACTTCAGGGAAAGAATGAGTGCCCATTACTCAGGCCCCAAACATTGCATATCAATCATGTCAAGCAAGTTCCCATATTACAGTTGAACAACCTCCCTCACTGTCTGCCACCACATGAATCATCAGTCATATTCACTCACATAATCACTCACTCACCATTGCAAAAATGGTAGTTACCTATTTCAATCCCAGGTGGGTAGTTTAGGAATTAGGTATTCATCTTTGATCCAGGAAACATATTGGAATTTGGTATTGACACTCTTGTAAATCAACAATCTTCCGGGGAAGACTTTCTAGTTCTAAGTGATGTAATCATGTATAGGCAAAATGCATGTGAGGGGGCAGGCATTGTCTCCTATGTCATGACCGACTTGTGGAGCCTCCTTCATGCACACTGGTCCAACTGCAATCTGTCAATGTAGGTGTACAAAAAATGGGGGGGTGCAGCATAAATCTGACACAAAAATAATAATGTTGCTCTAGCTACTTCTTTTGTTGTAAAGATATAAGTTAAATGAGAAATAATTAAAACGTTCTATGAGGGCACTGGAATACTTAGTCTGGGAAGTAGAGTTTGTCCTCACACTCAAGTGGTTCACTCAGAAGTAGATCAGACTATACACTTGATTCCAACCAATCATCATCCTGTTGTGCTGTTTCAGGACTGGTGTAATTGTGTGGTATGAAATGTTGGATCATTTTGATAATAGTCAATCTCACCACTTTTTGAAGTGAGAAATTGGTCCTTTTCACTGTAACAACCACACCTGCTACACTGAACACATGCTCAGCAAACACACTGAATAAATTTGTTGGCACGTAATTTCTTTAGACATGCAATAGTCATATAGTAAATTAACAGATAAACATAGATTTTTAAGCACACAACATTGATTTTTAGATAAGTATGCATATATATTTTTTCTTTTTTCTTTTTTCATATATATCAACTTCTTTTCACCAAAAAAAGGCTGTCATACAATACAAAAATTAGTGGTTCAATAGTGACTGTTGTTACATGAGGTGATAGAAGTGAAAAAACTGAAAGCAAGAAACAAAAAACACCGCTACATAAATAACAAAATAGTGCCCAGTATATTTAAATCTCGCTCCAGACGTATAATTCCAGTAGTAATCTGAACATTCCACTTCTTATGGTTACACTGTTTTAGGACATGAGGAACAATATGTCAATGTTTTAACCCAAAATGTTTGTATTAGACGGACATCACAAAGTCAAAATAGGTCCGACTTGGAACTTTCCATTTTGGGCAGATAACTGCCACAAGTTCTAAGAATCCCACTCCTTCCACAAAAGAGAAAGGGAGGATGCCCAGCACTAACATTTTTGCCAGCTTCCCACCTGTTCAAATGTGCTGTTTGATAGTTCAGCTCGTAGGACACCTCTGGCCTATACATGCCATTAATAGTAGACTGGATTTTTTTCTTAGAGCCACTGGTAGAGGTTTGTTTGAGAAGTAGATGGTGGTGGTAGATTCTCCATGTGCATTGTGGTGCGTCAGTCACTGTATGCAGTGGTGTCTCCATCTCTCTGTGAGTCTTGTGTCATTGTGAAGTCACTGAGGTGGGTGATTCTGCTGGCACACTGCTGTGGACAAGACTGCTTTGTATGAAGATGTTACCATCTTCTTCCTCATCATCACCTCCCACTGTGATTGGATTTGTAGCTGATGATCCCTGGCTCTTTTCACCAACGGGATCACATTCAGGAATTTGTTTAAGGTCTTCCTCCCACTTGATCGTGTGGTATTTTTCCATATTGGTCTTTTGACCTTCAGTACTAAAATGTGCACCATGCTTACCTTGACGAACCTTTGCGTGGCAATGCTGCATACTGCAATGCTAAACATAAAAAAGTGGCCATAACAAAAAGTCAAAAACTGGAGAGGAGTACTTTTTACTTTTACTGTGTCACTGCCAATGCCCAAAGAAGAACTGGAGGTAGGTGGGTGTGTCAATTGCCTCTCCGCTTCTCCTGAGGTAAGAGTTGGAGCAGGTCTCAACTGAGGCTTTGCAATTACGGTAGCTGGCAGTGCTACCTGTTCCACCTCCTTTGGAGCAGGCTGAACAGTAATGTCAGACTCTTCTGTGTCACCTTCCACAATGACTGCCTTGTCATTGCTATCCTCCTCAACATACCCTTCCATAAGTCTATGTCTTTCAGGAACTTTTCTTTTCCCTTGCCTCTCCTGTTGTATACTGGACACCAATGATTTTAAAAGAGGAGGTCCTTGCTCGTAAGTAAGCTCAACCTCCTGTTCTGTTGCAACATCAGGAATATGTACAATTGTTAGCTGTGGGTGCTGTCTACTTTGCTCTGTTTCCTGAAACAATTGTGAACTACTTTGCAAAAGGAACAAATTCAATTCAACATCATTACTTGTTGGCGTTGACATGATTGCAGTGGCTTTCTTATTGACAGACATGGTACTAGGCTTACAGGGAGGTGGTGCTGTTGATGCAGGAGTGCTGCTCTCAGCTTGCTCCCTGAAGGCCAGTGCGGCAGGCACCTGACATGGTGGTCCAAAAAAGGTTTCGGGCAACATGTCATGGGAAGCTGCTTCTTCTCACTGACTACTTTTTATTGTTTGTAGTTTTATATAGTGCAAACTACACCCGAAGGTATCAGAGTGCCTTACATGAGCACCAGTTGCGTTACAGACGGACACATTCATTTTTGTTCGGCATGGGGAGATTAAGTGATTTACCCAGAATCACAGGATGTTGGGCGTCCCTGCCAATACTTTCTTGGAAGCATCTTTCTTTGGCGCCATCTTAAACCTCTCAGTTGGCAATTGGATCAAGTTACACAAGTGGATGTGATTGGAGGATAGCATTTGACTGCATAGGCCTTCTGTTTGGCAGTACTGTGGATCCTGTCTCTTCTTTTCTGCACAGAAAAGCAAACAAGCAAGAAAAACATGTATTGCCTGATCAAGTTGCAGTTGGAAAGAGCCTTTCCGACCACATTGTAATATGCAAGTCTGATTCCTTTCCAACCGTCCCATTACTACGTAGGTGGTCGGAAAGGAATCTGAACGGTCAGTCCGACTGGCTTCCGATGTGCTCAGAGAGCCCTTCTGCCAATCAGAATGGGGCCATTAATCCCTAGGGCTGATCTTTCCACCCTTGTGATTATGATGTTGGGTTTTGGCAGCCTTTCCGTGCCGGTCTTTCCAACATAGAAAGGCTGTCGGAACTCGACTTTCGTGCCTGGTGCCCCTTAGGTGCACAACCTCCAGTTAGTCACCAAGGGGGCACCTATGGTGCCCCCCTGTTGATCCATGCACCCATGGCAGGCAACTTGAGGTGCCTGTCACGAGGTGCAGGAATGAACTACACCTCCTATTTTTCAATGGGAACATGCATTCCCACCAGAATACACGCTCCCATTGTAAAGTATAGGAATACAGCTGAACAGTGTTTGGTCGCATCCTAATTAGTTGGTCGGGACTGCCGACTGGTTGTTGGTCGGTCACTTGACCGAGACAATGTCGAGTGGAGGTCACTCTGCTAAACATCGTAATAGGACCCTTAGTGTGAAATGTGGCATTCTATGCAGTTTGACTTAGCACAAAGACAATATTAGTGTGGTTTGTTTTGTTAATTTTTAGTTAAACACTTTATAAGTCAACCCAGACCACCATACCATAATTCCCCACGAGAATAACACATACAGAATGATAGAGCTCTTTCCTTTATGTTCATATATTCTAAAGGAAACACGTGTGGCACTCAGGGAACTAAATGGGTAAATGGAATAGTAATATATATTTTTTTAAATGGAGGTTAGTGTGCACCTATGGCAGACAATGTGGTCCGGGGGAGTGGAACAATAATCGTCATCATACATTGCACAAATTAATTATGCTAGAGTCTAAAGTGCACCAGAGCCTGGGTATCCAGGAGGGAATTGAATTATATACCTAAAAGACTGACTGCTGTTGCGTGGCTGTGCACCTATGGTGGATGGATGGATGGATGGATGGATGGATGAATGGATGGATGGATGGATGGCTGGCTGAATGAATGGATGGATGGATGGATGGATGGATGGATGGATGGATGGATGGATGGATGGATGGATGGATGGAAAAATGGTTGGATGGTTGGATGATGGCTTGACCAAGGGAAAAAGTGATAACTGGGACAAGTAAGTTACAATAAAAATACAGGAAAATAATAAAAATTGGGAAACAAATTGAAAAATGTATATACAAATTGAATTTGCAAAGCAACATTAAAAAAATTAAAACAATTAAAAAAATGTCAAATAAAAGATATTAAATCAATACAAATTAAAATCAAAAGCTAGAATAAAAAAAATAACAATCAGTAAAATGATTCTCATGCATATTATTAAACTGATATATCATCCTTCCATGCAAGCCTATAGCAAAAGCACACTGGCTGGATGCACGAAATGGCTCCCAGCCAGTGTCACATGGTCAACAACAGCACTGAGCAAGAAAGCATGGGGAACAAAGAAGACATGCAGGATTTTGACAAAAGCATATTGACTGCCTACACAAAATGACCAGCAGACACATGGTCACAGCAACAACAGCCAGCCAGAAGGCATGGCCACAACAAAGAACACCTGCAGGCCTATGGCAAAACCACAATGGCTGCCTACACAAAATGGCAACCAGCCACATGGTCACAACAACAACTACAATCAGCAAAGCAACATGGCCACAACAAAGAACACATGTAGGCCTATGGCTAAAGCACACTGGCTGCCTACAAAAAATGGCCACAGCCATATGGTCTAACAACAATGAGCAGGAGGCACGGAAAACAAAGAACACATACAGGCCTATGGACTTTGCATGTATAAAAAAATGGCTTCTTGCCACACGGCTTGGGGAGCGAGGAAAAATGGTGGCCTATGTCAAACACACTCACACACTGGTCAAACAAAGGATGCATGGTCACACAGAAAAACTGCATTAATTCAGAAATGTCAAAAACTAAAATTTACCTGGGCTAAATTATTTTACAACACCACACATCCTCCAAAGGCAGCAAATATAAATAACCCACCTCTACATTGTTTGCCGAGAAAAGAGTAAAATACCCCCACAGCAGACATCCATGACTACTACTGGTCCTACTGGCTGGAAGATCCATTGGCAGACTATGCCACATAGTGAATTAAATGCATTTTGCTAATTAATTAAAAAATAAGGAGAAAATTTACTAAACTGTGCAATATTTCTCCTTTACAATAGAAGAGAAATGACACACAAAATTCTGCAAACTCCACAAGCGGAGAGGAGTTCTGCACACGAGCCGATTACATACTCTGTCACACCTATTCACATAGCCATAGAGACACTGTCACACCCATTCACATATCCATAGAGACTTTGTGATATCCATTCATAAACTCATAAACTTACTGGCACTCCCATTGACAAACCCAAACATACAGTTTCACACTAATTGAAAAAACCCATACAGATTCTGTTAAACCAATTCATATCCCATTGAGACACTGTTAAGCCCATTGAGAAATCCACACAGACACTGTCACACCCATTCATAACCCTATAGACACCCCACACCCATTCACAAGCCTATACAAACTCTATCATACCCACGCATGTACGTTTAGAGACACTGTCACATCCATTTTCATACCCATAGAGACTCTGTGACACCCTTCATAAACCCATATAGACACTGCCACACCAATTCACAAGCCCATAGAGACACTCTCATGCCCATTTGCAAACCCATACAATTATTGTCACACCCACTCAAACTCATACATATACTGTGACAATCATTCACGCACAGAGGAAACAGTATTATCAACTCCAAAGTGACACAGACAAACAATATGAGGTGGAGAATTTGCAAAGTTTAAAAGAGAAGCTGGTTAGAGTACTACGCACTTTCTCCAAAACGATGTCTTCAAATGCATAATGAGAGTACATACCTATCTAAAAATGAAATTTGCACATTCAGTGGGCAAACGCATGGAGTATATGCTTCAAAAAGTACAAAATGTACTAAGCAATCAGAGAGTTTGACATGGAGATAAAAACAGTTTAAGGATTTAAGAGCTACAATGTTTGGAACTAGGCTAATACAACAGTTGCAGAAAAGAATGAAAAAATATAAGAGGAGAAGTGGTGGATTTAATAATGATGTAGAGAAAGCATTTGCTTTAAAGAGGAAGTTATTTATATTAATCTTGAATTGTATGAGCACACTAGACAAAACAGTGTTGTGTAGGAAGAAAAAAAGTGCTAGAAAATGGCTTACTGATGGAACTAATTTTTGAAAATTGTTTAAAGGTGAATGGAAGCATATGTCTAGTGCAGAACCTTATTTCAATGTGGAAAGTTTTTTCCAAAAGAGTGCACTAGTTCTTGCTGTTAATTTAACTGGTCATTGTTGTGAAGTAAATGATGATACTCGTGTTGCAAAAGAGGGGATGGTTCCTATGAATGCAGAAGAAGTGATAGCTGAAGAGGTCAAAGAAAGGCGTTAGATTGGCTCCAGTTTACAAATGGAAGTGGAATTGCATTGGCTTTATTCGTCAGGAATCAATTAATTTATTACAACATTGCATAAGTGACTTTCCATGCAGAACTCTTAAAAAGAGAAATTTAAATTTTGCAAGGACTAAATCCATGCAAAGTTGGGACATTGAGGGCCAGATGTGCGACCCGTTTTTGCACTCGCAAATGGGAGATCAGCTCATTTGCAACCTCAAAACAGGGTCCTGGCATTTACAAAAGCTATTTTGCGAGTCACTGACTAGCACGATTTTGTTCGCGACTTTCGCTATAAGGAAGGGCCGTCCCTTCCTAATAGCAAGTTTCAATGCCATGTACTATTGCTTTGTGACTTCATTTGTGGCCGCAAAACACTTGGGGGCATATTTACGTCTTCTGGCGCATCTCTGCAAATCAGCAGGGATGCACCAGAACCGATGCGTCATGCAATTCACTCCTTGCGCCACCACAGATGCGACGCATTTACAATGCCGCGCACCATGGTGCAAGGAAGGGCAGATGCGTGACGCATCATGTGGTGTACGGGCGGCGCATTGCTGGAGTCGCGTCGCAAGCGCGACGCGACTCCTGCAATGCACAGGGGCCACCCATACATAACATGGTGCATCACTCCTTACACCTGCTTCAAGCAGGCGTAAAGATTTGAGGCAGCAGCGTGGTAAAACTGACTCAGTGAAATCTTGTAGATTTCACTGCGTCAGTTTTACTGGGCTTTCCTACGAGGAAACGCCCACCTTGCGACAGAACGCCCACATGAAACCTGACGCAGGTTTCATGTGGCGCAGGGCTTTACAACGTGACGCATCTGCCTAGATGCTTATTGCATGTTTATTGCATGGCACTTTAGCAAAGCTGGAGAAAGTTTGTGAAGATATTCAGTTTTGGTTGCTTGGTCCAGAAAAAGAGTTTAGGGAAAATAAAGAGTTGGCAGCTAGAGGTATAGAGGAGCAAGATACAAAAATTGCAACTGAATGCTTTGCTCACGCCATTGCAAAGTTTAACACAGTTTCCTCTGAAAAAAACAAACTGTGTTTTTGTGTGTTATCGACACACTAAATACAAAAAGCAAATTCCAAGAATTGTTGTGTTCTCTAAAGTTGAAAAACAGAACAATGATAAGTGGCAAGTATTTGGTGTATGTTTCTTTGTTGATGAAAGATTTGATTTGTCTACACTGCATATTATCTGTAAGTACTGTTTTGACAGAGAAGATGAATATAACATTTCAGCTAGAGGTATACATAACAAGTTTCAATTGGTATCTATTTCACAAGATGGTAAAGCATTGAATTTTTATGAATCAATTCTTATACAACACATAAAACCTTTTGAAGAAATTGGTTGTATAGAGCCAAAGACAGGGAAATTACCTCCAACTGAGCTCCAGAGAGGACTAAAAGGAAGAGTTGTGTATTTACCTTTAGATTTTCTAAAGACTACTGAAACTGTAGGAGTAGATAGAGAGAAAGAAGAGCCACTTATCATATTAGTAAATGATATTCCAATACAGAATAGAAAATCTTACAAGAGTTAAGATAGTTAAAAAAGCAACATTGTACCTTGTTGAAAATGATATTTACTAGAGAAATTCCGATGTTGCTGAATTGAAAAAGTGGATTGATCTAGATCAGAAAAAATTTATGAGCACTATAGCATCTGCTCTCTGCATTATAAAGAAGTCAATGGTGATGCTATTGAATTGTTTCAAATGAAGCAAGCAAAGGGAAGTATTTTAAGTGTCTGGGAAAAAAAGCTTAGGGGTTTGTTGTTTTCCACAACTGTTTCCCACTGGAGTATGTGGACTCTTTCATGACTTCCCTGTTCAGATACCAGAAGCTCAATACCTCTAAAAAATGACTATACTCAGAGGATCAAGGGTTTTCTTAGTGCATTCCTTATATATATAATCTTCTGTTTTAAATTGATTTGTTTGAACCTTCTTTTGCTGTGAATCATATATTAAAGGCAGGAGTAAATCTTCAACAGTTGTCTGCTAGAGAATGTATTGATAAGGTTCAAGAAAAAGATGAGAACTTGGAATATAACTAATTAATTTGAAGGCAAGTCATCAACGAACAAATGAGTAGGTGTATTGTTGTCTTGGAGAACTCAAATGCATGTTAAGACACCTAAGGCGGCCTACTTGTTTTTTTGCACTAAGTTGTGCAGAAAATACATTTGATGATTGGCTTGAACTTTTGAGAGAGGTTAATTCAAATATTGAAGACATAATGTAATGTAATGACAGCAGGAGAACGTTGTTCTTTGGATCCTGCTAATATTTGCAGATATTTTAACCACAGATTCCAAGCCATGCTGTCTTTAATGTGCAATAAAAGTAATACTCCTCTTGGCAAAGTAAACTTTTTTTGGCTTAAAGAGTACAAAGCAAGAGGTGCTCTTCATAATCACATTTTCTTGATGTGTGCTCTTCCAAAACACACTAGTGACAAAGGCAAGGGACAAAACGTTATGCTGTTTCTAACAACAATATGCGGGAAATACTGCCGTAGAAAATAATGATCTAAAGGAAATTTTTTCGTGAGATGTCGTTTTGGATTTCCATGACTTGTTATTCCACAAGGAATAGTGAACAGCTTTTTGTCTGCAGTGAGACATACTGTAACAAAAAAAGTCACCAAATAACACTTACAATCTGAGAAGAACAGAGGTGTCCAAAGTCCAAATTCCAAATACATTAATGATTACAAAACAGTCATTCTGAAAATATGAAATGCAAATATGGACATACAATTTGTTGCAGACAACTCTATTGCTGTTGCTCAATATGTGACTTCATATACACTACAAAATTGTAGAAGACTAAGATGAAAAGGATGTGGCAAGAGATTAGTGCAGATAAGAGTCTAACAAAAAGTTGTCCATCTTCAGTTTAAAAATGTTGTCGAATTGGGAGATTGGTTCTTATGAATGCTCAGACAGGTTGAGCAAGTTTATACTCTAAGTCAAGGGGAATAGTTTGGGTAAGTTTAGGCCTTGAAAGTTCCCAAAATATTGTTACATTATTTTCCAGAAATTCAGTATCTAGCAGATTTTCACTCAGAAAGTACAGACGTAGTAAAAATAAACATGCTAGATACATACTACCCAAGGAAAGGTGTGCACATGGAAAATATATGCCTATATGAAATTCTTCAGCACTACAGAGAGAAAAATAATGTAAAACAAAACATAGAAGAAGCCAAATTTAGTGTGATCAGATGTGATGATTGTTTAGTGAAACATGCAAAAGGAAATCTCATCTCATTAGAGAAAGAAACTTAGTTGCCAAAATCAAGAGAAAATAGAGTTTTTCTATAAGGCACTTCATCAACTTTTTAATCCTTGGCATGCCGAATTTAAATTACTTGAAGGCTATGTTTGTTATGAAGATTCAAATAATTCTGTAAATAACAGTATCAAGTGTTCGGTCTACCAAAATTGTATGTAGATGTTAAGTGATGAGATTCAACAAGAAGAAGCAATTTCTGACGACGTAGCTAGGAAAAGTCTCAAAGAAGTCAAAGTTCTGTAACACTTGGTCAAGATCCTCTTGGAGCACCTCTTATTCAAAATAAAGCTGTAATAGCAATGGGTGGGGTGAAAACTGATGTGGAACAAGCTAGACAGGAAACTGAAGATCTAGAACAGTTAATTGCAAAACTCAACAATGAACAGAAGGACACTTATGTAGAAGTAAAAGAGAAAGCAGAACATTGATTTCTCCATGACAAGAAATAATGCAGTTGTTCTTCCTTTAATCCAATTGTGTTATACATTAGTGGTCAAGCTGACACAGGGTAAAAAAGTTGAAATTAAAGCTCTGACTGCTTACTTACAGAGGACAACATGATCAAATTTGTTGTGCATAGTGGCAACACCAACAGGATTAGCTGCATACAATAGTAAAGGAAGTACTGTACATCGACTACGAAGGATACCTGTAGAACATCACAATAAACTGGAATCCCAGAAGTTATCTGGTGAAGCATATCATGAGGTGGCAAGAGTTTTGAAGAATTTAAGCTTTCATTCATTGATGAGGTAAGCATGATCTCAAATGTAATGTTGTTTTTATACACCTACAAATGCAACACATTTTAAGAACAGAGTACGATGTTCGCTTCGGAGGGAAGCATTTAATTGTTTGGTGACCTCCTGCAGCTAACCTCTGTAAAAGGAGAACTTGTTTTCAAGACGCTTGTCCATGAACAAACATGTAACTCACTACGAAGTTTTCGAAATATAAATATATGGCCAAAGTTCCAATACAAGGAACATTAGAAAAATATGCGTCACGTGTCAGGTGAGGTACATAACCAACAAAGGTAGGAGTCCCTTACAGAGTCAACAAATCAAAAAAACTATTATTGTGTAAGAAGCCACCAGCACACCGCATGTTCAATTTAATTGAAGATGGAAAAATCAATACTGTGTTTAATGCAAACACTTTAAGATTGTAGACATTTCAATGAAGAATTACTGAAATAAATAAAAAGGAATTTTTTAAACTTACAGATATTAACAAAATGGAGTACCAGAAAATAAACAGTACTGCTGACTGAGAAACTGCAAGAAAAATTGGATTATTTTGAAAAATATGTTTCTAGGACTACTGGTTTACAAAAGTGTTTATGTGTTGGTAACAATTGTAAAGGAATTTTGCAGCAAGATGTAAATGTTGAGGAAGGCTTTTTAAATACTGCAATGGGTAAAGGCATTCATTTTATAAATATTCCAAATAGAAATGGTGTTGAATATATAGCTGTAGAATATGATCATGGCATGAAACAGATTGGCCATTGTGTTGTATATTCTTTGCTTGTCAAAGGCTTATATGTGAGGCAGCACCTGCTCCCATTCTCTCTAGCGTATGTGGTAACTATCCACACATCTCAGGGTTTAAATGTAGATGCGGCCTTTATTAATATCGGCAGTAGTGTACTCAAAGAAGGTATGTCATACATTGCATTGTTGCAAGTTAGAACACTGTCTAGTTTGCTTTTAATTGATTTTGATGAAAACAAAGGGGTTCATTATGATGGCAGAAAGCCAGGCACTGCCAGCCGTGCGGTGGCGGGCCCTCCGAGATCTGACAACAAATTTCCCCACGCCAAATTACAATGGCATGGGGAATCGTGTTCGGTCTGCTGTGATCTCAAAGACCGCCCACCACACTTCCACCACAGGCAATCGTAGTGATTGCCTGCTGGAGCGGTCAGCATCTACAAAATAGTGGCGGTGCCTGGCAGGCACCATCCGCCACATTACGATACTGGCTGCAGCCAGCCTTTCCGTGTTGGGTAAACCGCCATTGAAAGGCTGGCAGGGATTGTTTTGGGGTCCTGTTACAGGTCCCCCTTGTGTTGGGGAAGGTGCTGGTACACCCTACATTTCCATGCACTAGGTGTCAGGCACCGCGTGGTACCTGCCAAGTTGTGAAGGGAAACGCAGTACATACATTTTTAACGTTGCACCACAATGGTAAAATGAAAAATGGGACCGCCACGGTGCCAGTCACATCGTGATTCCACATGCAGGACTGCTGCCATACAGGATGCGGTCCCAAGGTCCACCACGATGGCGGGCGAACTCAAGTCCGCCCGCCATTGTAGTGACCCCCCAAAGCTTCTGCTGATTCTGGTTGTGTTAGAGAGTATAATTGGCTGAGAAGTGATGCTCCTGACTTAGGATAGTATCCCTTTCATGAGAAACAAAGAATCCGTCCTAAAAGGAAATTTACTAAGCAATCCATGGATGTTCTGTTAAAGAGAAAAAAGAAAGATAAAGATGAGTTTAAGAAGAAGAAAAACCAGCAGGTTATTTGGTCTGATCATAAGACAGTCCAGTTCGAGTTTTGCTTTGAGCCAAAAAAAAAACAGCTATAAAATCAAAACATAAATGTAAGTTGATTAGGCCCGGGAATAAAATAAACAAACAAGACTTAATTAAAAAACGTGGGACTATGCAACCTGGTGTTGTAGGTAACCCAGATCAGGATGCTGCACATTATTCTAAAGGGATTCATGAGGCAAAAATGACAGTTGCCACAGAGAAGATAGTTATTAGTAATGGAAAAAGCCCATCCGCTCTTTGGTTCTATGAGCAATTATGTCTTAAAAATAAAATGTGGTGTTTGCAGGAAAGGAAATGGAGAAAATACTATGCCCTGGATGAAAAAGAGAGATACAAAATACAACGTCAGGAATATAACAATGTAATTACTTCTGAGAAAACTGTTTTTTTTTACCCATAACATTAGCTCAGCAGTCAACAAGCCACGTGAGCTGTTTAAGACAGTGTCTAATCTATCAGATATGGTTAGTCCACCTTCTCAGCCTCCCTCACAGTTTTCTTGTGAGAATTTAGCTATATTTTTAAAAAACAAAGTTGTGGCGTTGTATAGAAAATGTATTTTAATTAGGAGTTCAAATAACCAACTGCAAGTTACCACACAACAGTTCCTTTTTTCCACCGACCTTGCCAAAACATATTTTGGAGGTCCTTAAATTAACCAAATCCGGTGCTCCTTTCGAACCTTTCCCTCCTAAGTTAATACACAGAATAGTGGACTAGATGGTGTATCTTTTTTCCCTAATGCTCAATAATATCATTACAACAGGAATATTCCCCCGGGAATTAAAAAATGTAACTATCTTACATCTCATTAAGAAACAATTTCTAGATCCAGCCGAAGAAAGGAACTATCGCCCTATATCAAGACTAGCTAATCCAGCAAAAGTACTGGACAGACTTCCTATTTTTTGTCTTACTCAGTTCCTGGACCAACAAGACATCTTAGATGAGGCTCAATTTTGGTTTCAGGAAGGCCCACTCAACAGAAACTGCTCTACTTATTATAGCAGAGGAGATTAGGGTGATTCTGGATTGGGGAGACAGAGCTGTGGTGGTCCTATTAGACCTATTGGTGGCTTTTGACATGGTTAGCCATGCAATTTTGAAGCAATGGCTATTAGATATAAATGCCAAAGGCACTGATTTCCAACTTATCATCTTTTTTGGAGGATATAACTTAGTCTGTTAGCTTAGGAGACTTCCGGTCAGAATCTTTCTGCCTGCCTTGTTGAGTTCCACAAGGTTCCTCTGTAAGTCCCACCTTCTTTAGTATTTATGTGGCCCCTCTTATGAGCTTAATCCCTTCCTTTGAATTTGTTACACTTTTTTTATATGGATAACATTCAGATTGTAGTTCCTGTAACTAACAATATCAAGGAAGTAGATATGCATTTACAAAAATGCATTAGAACTGTAGTTAAATGGATGGGGAGCCATTGTTTGAAACAGAATGCAGCTAAGACAGAGATTCTTCTCTTTGGATCAGATCCTTCTTTTTGGAATTAATTCTGGTGGCCTGAGGAATTGGGCACTGTGTCTAGCCCAGTGGCTAAATCTAAAATTCTCAGAACGATTTTTGATAGTAAATTGTCATTTAGAGATCATGCAAACAATCTTACATCATCCTGTTCTACACACTTAAAATTCTGTAGAAAATTCTCCCTTTCTTACAAATGGAGCTTCAGAAAACAGTCATCTCCTCCTTGGTTCTATCATGATTGGACTATAGCAATACCCTTTTGGTAGTTACACAGCAGGGCATTATAAATAGACTGCAGAGAATATAAAATGCAGCTGTTAGAAATTTGACTAATATCTAAAATTCTGAGTCTGTGGCCAAAGCTAGAAATGATCTTCATAGGTTGCCCATTAAAAAAGAATAGCTTTTAAAGCTTTATGTATAGCACATAAAGTGGTGCAATCTCAGGGCCCCAAACTTCTTATAAAAGAACTGACCTGGTATACTCCCAACATAACTTTGCGGTCTGCAAACTGCATGACTTTGTCAGTTAACTGCCTTAATAAAATTAATTTGGGGGAAGAAGCTTTGCACTCTCTACATCCCATCATTGGAACTCAATGCCTATCCTTTGGAGAAATTGCTGTAATCTTTTGGCTTTTAGAAAGCTTCTTAAAACCTGGCTTTTTAATCTTTCATTTGAATTCCTAGATTTAATTTGACCTTTATTTGCTAGCAGTGCCAAGACACTTTTGGGCATATGCCACGCTTTATAAATTAAAATCAAATATAATCAAAGCAAAATGAAGGAGAAATCATAGGCTTTCAGTTTGAAAATACAGATGCTTATGTAGTTCTGAATGTAGCCTTTCATTTGCCACGTCTTGTAAATGCAATCGAGCATAAAAGAGACAGCAGCTTCTGCTCAGAATCATGTTTGCTGCAACATTTATGCAGTGGTAGGATTGTACTACATTCTGTTTCAGGAATATGAAAAACAGTGGACACAATCACTGGATACCAGAAATGTAACTTGGATGGTTCAATTTTCATCATTACAATTTCTGTTTATAATCAAAGACAATAATTAACAATCTGTTAAAATCATTAAATACAACTGTAGATGAACTCCAGTAGACAAACCTGGAACTTTTCAAGATAAACACATTTTCTCCCAAGTAACCAGACTTCTGTCCCACTCACTGCATAGATTGATCTAGATTGGTGCTTGCCATGAATTCTTTTAAACATGGGAATTTTAAGATATATGACTTAACCAAAAAGAGAGAAAGGGTTTTATGTATATAGCAAAGGGAATACTCCTGGTATCCTTATGGTAATTGTATCAAACAATTGAAGGAATCTACCCTTAAGACATAAGATGTCCACGTGGTATAGAGGAAGACACAAAGGAAAAAAGGAGAAAAGTCCTCCAGGCGAATAATCGCCCCCTGTGGTGATTATTCGCCCAGAGTAAATGATATACCAGTCACCTTTGTTTCACAGACGTATGGTACGCCATGCATGGAATGCTTGAAACACAGTGCGTACCATGTTTATCTAAACGACTCAACTATGAGGTATGCATTGGAGGATCACTTTGAACGACTGAAAGTCATGGCACACGTAATTGAGTTGAACTACATGTGATTGTTTATTTCTCTTTCAGATTATTTCTTTTCAGCAATCGATGAGAGGTTGCCATACTGTGAGTACACAGTGTTATTTTGATTGGCCAAGGGTTGGGTACACCTTAGCGCTTATACACCACTCAGGTCATATAGTTAGGTACTGAAGAAAACCTGGTAATATCACTGATAGGTGGAAAAATGTAGACCAAGATCACTTTTTATCACCACCAAGAATCCAGAGGTCAATCTAGCCGAGTTGGGTGTCTTACACTCCTTTCAATATTGTATTGTTGCTCCATATTAAAGCATTTTATTGAGTTAAATTAGGACAATTTGTAATTCACTATCACTCACCTGCACCACTGTTGCGAAAAAAACCTGCTCCACTGAAGCACACCTGGATAGCATCCGGCTATTTGGGTGGGACCCCAATGATGAAGCATGTCACCCCAATGATGAACCATGTCACCAAGTAAGGGGTCTTCATAGAAAATGAGAAATGTTCTCCTTTTTTTGGTGTCTTCCTCTATACCACATGGACATTTTATGTCTTCATGGTAGACTCCTTCAATTTTAATATATAGACAGTGTGATGAAATTTGCAGGTTATGTGCATTGAAATTCTTCAATTATAGTGTACCGCATATTGTTTCACTGCCTGCACGCTTTGCATTTCCTGCACCTGTAAAAACCAGGTCCTTATTTTAAGCAGCACCTAATTTCTTATCTAGGCAAATGACTTTGAACCTCCATATCATTCAAAGATACGCTTTTACTATAGGTTATATTGTGTGGGCGCACTATACCTCCAAATCTTAAACTTCATAAACACGCCTACTGATTGGGTGGATCGGGGACTGGGCTAAGTTTAATTTTATGAGGCAACGTGTCCACAAATAAGGTAAAAATCCCAGCATATCAAAATACAGTCAAATAAGAAAAGACTGACTCAATAAGTAAGTTCTAGGGCAGAAGTTAGAAAGTTTATTTCAGATTATTACAAATGCAAAAGGGTACAATACAGCAATTGAGGGCATATTGGCATTTCAATGAAACATCTCAGTAATTGCTCAAATATGTGGTTTATGTAGGAAATTTCCCCCAGGAACAGTGTGAAAATTGCAAAATCATTGTGGTGTGAGCAAAGACGCACATTTTTTTCAACAAATGAGAATATAGAATTTAGAATCGTCATAGAGCCCTACCACCTAAGCGCTAACTCACTACCTGAATTTTGATTCAGTCCCCTTTGACCTAATGTAAGCTGGAGGTGTCAGCAGGTGTCATCAGAGACTTGTTACATAATGAATCGTAAACCATTGTGAATGAATAATGCCGAGTGCAAGAAGAAGATTCTTGGAAAAATGATGCATTAGTGAGCCCATGTTAGAAAGTCTTCTTCGAGAATAGTGTCATTTATAAATAACCAAACATGGCTTGCTTGACTACATGCAGGATGAATAATAAAAAGTGGATGTGACATCCATTTTGGACAAGATGGCATTGAGACCTAATTGAGTCCTAGTTAGAAAAACCCAGGAAAATGTACTTTAACAGGTCATATCAAAATCGCTTACAATGCAATAGCTCTGTGTCAGTGTATACATGTGAATTTGAGTGTAGCTTACTTGCTCATCACACTATTAATAATGCACATTCTTTTAAATTAAAGCATAATAGCTCCTTAAATTATATGTAACAACCCCACCAAGTGACCAAATATGTCATTCTTCTTCAACACACACCAGTATTTAGCTAAAAGACTTGCAATATTCAGTTACGGAAAGGTTCGTGTTGTGTTTAAGCTGAATGTGAAACAATCATTGCTAACCTTGATACTATTATCTTTTTTTTTTTACTTATGCGATTATTGTAAAGTAAATAATCCCTGTTGCTAGCTTCAACATTTTCAATTGCTAAATGGAGGCCATATTAGGAGTGTCATTTATGCTTGTATACAATTAATTCACAGCCATTATATAGTTTGGATCCCAATGGATGTTCGTAAACTTTGATATGAAGTATTTCTGCTCACTGGCACTGTTTCTAGAAATGAGAACTATAACTGTCTACATAGATCAATCTACTATACAGGATGGTGTAATGTGAAGACAATTTCCGCGAACTGTATCACTTAAAGGGCAGACTTTTCCTGTTTCCGCCACTGCACATCTTTAAACAGGTGCACGGGCTGTAAACAGGGAAAATGTACCCTGCTGTGATGAATAAGCTGGGGCAGCGCATTCAAGTGAAATACAAAGCAGCTGTTTTTAGAGATTCCCTTCAAGCCGGGTGCAATGAGTGACTGCACCTGTCTGCATGGGGATGTCTGGAGGGGGGCATTGGGCCACCTTGCACTCCCCAAGAGGTTTTCTGTGCGCCTCCTATGGGCATGTTTGCCTCTGCATACATGTCGATAATATGAAATTGATTCTCTCATTTGTATGGGGCCAAAAACCCATCCAAATGAAGGAATGCCCTCTCACAATAGAGCTGGTGCTACAAGTGCACCAGTGCTATCAGTTTTACAGAAAGGGATGTACATGTGTATGTAGCCCCATTTGTAATATCCTTGTGCTCCAGGGGTGCACATGTCTGTGCGCTCCTGGGATACAATGTACGATATGGCCCCGGCTGTACTGGTTACACCCTTCTGTACCTTTTATGCCTTCTTCAGTATTCTTCATACTCATACATTCAAAAATACCTACCTCTCCCCAACTCATCTATTGATCATACTGTCTCTCCAGCAAGTTTTTATAGCTTTCTCTGTAGACTTTCTGGCAAAAACTTAAATCACTCAATTGTTTGTATGCTAACCTATATATTTTTATACCGGCAAGATCAAAATATCCCCCCTCCCTCAATGTGGTCACTCTACTATACTTAATTTAGTGTTGTTAATTCTACGCTTCTGATTGATGTCCCCTGATTGTTTGGTTGTTTTCTGTTGTTTAACATCTTACAGTATCATCTCCAAATAACACATCTTAAATTGGGTTCTCTATTTTGTGAGAGAACGAAGCTGTGGTAAATTTACGATCCAATCAGTGCAAGCAAACAAATTACCCTCTAAAAATGTATTTTAATATATTTTACAAAAGCCATACCTTTTTCCCAGCAGAATGCATTTGAGAATAGATCATTGTGGAAGCTGGATGGGCAATTTAAGCTTTTCACACCTCAGTGGAAAGAGGAAGAAGGCTTGACACAGTGTTTAAAAAAACATGGACTCGACATGACATTTAAAGCTTTTGTTTGCTTCCTGGGATGTACAAAGAGATCGGTGAATTATAAAATGTGGATTGACCTTACTCCCATTGTGGATCATTCTAATTACAATAATGTTAGGATACTTGGATCTCAAGAGTCTCGTAAGCACACAGAAAGCCTTGCATGCACTGGTACAGGAAAATAATCGTGTGCATTTCTTTTGTATCTGTAGGTGAAAGCCAACAATAGGACTGCAATGAACAATCTTTTAATGTGACCTTTAAAAATGACAGCATAGCACTTGTGAAATAATATTGAATTGCAGTTTACATCCATGGTGCTGAAACAATTGTCTGACTCGGGGGCTAGACGGGACATTGATCTCTCTGAAATTATAGGGGTTCTAAAAAATCCTGGTGCCACTGAACATACACTTCAGTAAAACTAAGGTTTTTACAGCAAATGAGCGAAAAACGTTAAGTAGGGAGTATGTTTTTGTGATAGGAAAGGGAGGTGGATAAAATGGTAGGTCCAGGAAGTGTTTGACACATGTAGTTCATAGATACGTTTTGAAGAATTGTTTTTAATAAATGGGATTGTGTTCTAATTCGAGAATTGAATGCCACCATCTCTCACAATTAATACGGCCAAATGGGCTTTATTTTTATTAATGTGCGTAAACCTTAAAAGGGTGCTACTTTACGTCTTGCCTTTCACTTACCTATTTATTTTAATCAGATACCGGACCCGTTCCCAAGAGTGACAAAGGTTTATTAGCAAATGTCATGTCTTTGAAGCCACATAATGTAAACTTAGATATACACGATAAGCGAATACCCAGTGGTTTGGTTAAAGTCATTCCCTAAGCTCAATTTAATTGCCATTAACATTTCTCTGCGTTTTGACAAACAGCAAATGCTGCGTGAAAAGAAAACAGATTGAAAGTTCTCATTGTTTTCCATTATGGTTTTGAATTCTGCTGCAACCCTAATTATAGCACCCTTAGCTTACTTAGACACTCAGCTAATGTACGAATTCTATTTTGAACAGTGCTGTGCCATGGCAATGTCTTTGGATACCAGCAATTAGCTAAAGCAATTGTGTTGTCTCTGACCAGGACACTGCTTCAAAGATCAGGTTCTTAACAGTGCAGGACCAAGACTGATTTGCATATGGCTGGTTTCTGTTTACAAAGGTATCTTGGGTGAAAAACAAT